>NC_034174.2:3592468-3854968 GCF_002021735.2 Oncorhynchus kisutch
ATTTAACCAGGTAGGCTAGTTGAGAACACCTTTATTTAACCAGGTAGGCCAGTTGAGAACACCTTTATTTAACCAGGTAGGCCAGTTGAGAACACCTTTATTTAACCAGGTAGGCCAGTTGAGAACACCTTTATTTAACCAGGTAGGCTAGTTGAGAACAAGTTCTCATTTACAAGTGCAACCTGGCCAAGATAAAGCAAAGCAGTTCGACAGAAACAACAACATATATAAATAAATGGAAACAGGATGCACCTGAGCTCAATTTCGAGTCTCATAGCAAAGGGTCTGAATAGTTATGAAAATTCAATTTTTTTGTTTTTAATACATTTACATGATGCTTTGTCATCATTATGATTTATTGTGTGAGGAAAAACAACAATTTAATACATTTAAATTAAGTCTGTAACGTAACAAAATGTGGAAAATTCAAGGTGTATGAATACTTAAAAATAAATTCACATTTTTGTCATTTCCCCCCCAGTCATTTCCTCCCTGTCATTTCCCCAATTTCATTTCCCCCCCAGTCATTTCCTCCCTGTCATTTCCCCAATTTCATTTCCCCCCAGTCATTTCCTCCCTGTCATTTCCACCCCCAGTAATTTCCCCCCCTGTCATTTCCCCCCCTGTCATTTCCTCCCTGTCATTTCCCCCTGTCATTTCCTCCCTGTCATTTCCTCCCTGTTATTTCCCCCCTGTCATTTCCTCCCTGTCATTTCCTCCCTGTCATTTCCCCCCCTGTCATTTCCTCCCCTGTCATCTCCTCCCTGTCATTCCCCCCCCCCCTGTCATTTCCCCCCCAGTCATTTCCCCCCTGTCATTCCCCCCCTGTCATTTCCCCCCCAGTCATTTTCCCCCTGTCATTTCCCCAATTTCATTTCCCCCCCAGTCATTTCCTCCCTGTCATTTCCCCCCAGTCATTTCCTCCCTGTCATTTCCACCCCCAGTAATTTCCCCCCCTGTCATTTCCCCCCCTGTCATTTCCTCCCTGTCATTTCCCCCCTGTCATTTCCTCCCTGTCATTTCCTCCCTGTTATTTCCCCCTGTCATTTCCTCCCTGTCATTTCCTCCCCTGTCATTTCCCCCCTGTCATTTCCCCCCCAGTTATTTCCCCCCCCCCTGTCATTTCCCCGCCAGTCATTTCCCCCCCTGTCATTTCCCCCCCAGTCATTTACCCTCCCTGTCATTTCCTCCCTGTCATTTCCCCCCAGTCATTTCCCCCTAGTCATTTCCCCCCCTGTCATCCCACCACCCCTGTCATTTCCTCCCTGTCATTTCCCCCCTGTCATTTTCCCCCCCAGTCATTTCCCCCCTGTCATTTCCTCCCAGTCATTTTCCCCCCAGTCATTTCCTCCCTGTCATTCCCCTCCCAGTCATTTCCCCCCAGTCATTTCCCCCCCAGTCATTTCCCCCTGTCAATTCCCTCCCCCCCAGTCATTTACCCACCCAGTCATTTCCCCCCCTGCCATTTCCCCCCCTGCCATTTCCCCCCCTGCCATTTCCCCCCCATGTCATTTCCCCCCTGTCATTCCCGCCCTGTCATTTCTCACATTGTATTTTTTTTTTTACAGACACAAAAGATCATGAAATGGTTGGATGGAAACCTGGTTTGTGTCCGAATGAGATGCAGTAAAGTGTCTTCATTAATAAAAATCTATTCAGAATAAATCTACACACGAGCTCTGAGCTCCAGTTGGTCCATTTCAAAGCTTTTCCGCTTGCTTTTTGATGTTTATAAAGCAGCAACAGAGGAACAAGGAAGGGACTCTCTCTGTCTCTCTCTCAGTCTCCCTCTCTCTGTCTCTCTGTCTCTCTGTCTCTCTGTCTCTCTCTCTCTCTCTCTCTCCTCTCTCTCTCTCTCTCCTCTCTCTCTCTCTCTCTCTCTCTCTCTCAGTCTCCCTCCCTCTCTCTCTCTCAGTCTCCCTCCCTCTCTCTCTCAGTCTCCCTCCCTCTCTCTGTCTCTGTCTCTCTCTCTCTCTCGATCTCTGTCTCTCTCTCTCTCTCTCGATCTCTGTCTCTCTCTCTCTCTCTCTCTCTCTGTCCCTCCCTCCCTCCCTTGTTCGTAGTCTCTTACCATTGTGTAGAGTCCCAGGGGTTTGGCACAACGAGACTATCTCTGAGGTAAAGGTTACTGTCGGTTATGGGATGCAGGACAATATCTAATTATGCCAAGACTGTTCTGCCTCAATTAATGTGAAGTCGCCCCTCTCTTCAAGTTTATTGATTGGGGCGGCAGCGTAGCCTAGTGGTTAGAGTGTTGGACTAGTATCCGGAAGGTTGCAAGATTGAATCCCAGACAAGGTAAACATCTGTCGTTCTGCCCCCTGAAGAAGGCAGTTAACCCACCGTTCCTAGGCCGTCATAGAAAATAAGATTGTTTTCTTTTTAACTGACTTGCCTAGTTAAATAAAGGTACAATTTTAAAAAATGCTGTTGCAAAATAATGTTGTTTTTTGTACTTGTTAAAACCCAAAGTCTTATTTTGTCTTGAGTTAAAAATACATATTTTATTTTACATTCACATATTCACATAACCAAAGTGATGTGTCGAAGCATGACGTCAAGACATAAAGAGAACGGTCTGTTCCTCAACACATTATAAAATTCACACATTCACGTTCAGGCATAGAAATACTAGAACAGGAAGATACCCTCAGGCCACTGCAACTTCTATACATACAGAGAACGGTCCTGGGCTGCAACAGGAGCACGGGCTGTTCTGTTACTAGAAAACATCTCCCATTTCAGATCTCTATTTAACCAGGCAAGTCAGTTAAGAACAAATTCTTATTTACAACGACAGCCAGTGGGCTAACTGCCTTGTTCAGGGGCAGAATGACAGATTCGATCCAGCTCAGCGATTCGATCCAGCAACCTTTCGGTTACTGGCCTAACGCTCTAACCACTAGGCTACCTGCCGCCTCCACACTCGAACCACTAGACTACCTGCCGTCTCTACACTCTAACCACTAGACTACCTGCCGTCTCTACACTCTAACCACTAGGCTACCCTGCCGCCTCTACACTCTAACCACTAGGCTACCTTCCCCCTCTACACTCTAACCACTAGGCTACCCTGCCGCCTCTACACTCTAACCACTAGGCTACCTTCCCCCTCTACACTCTAACCACTAGGCTACCTACCGCCTCCACACTCTAACCACTAGGCTACCCTGCCCCCTCTACACTCTAACCACTAGGCTACCTGCCTCTACACCTCTTCCTACAGCAAGCATCAAAACAGAGAGTTCTACAGCAAGCATCAAAACAGAGGAGAGTTCTACAGCAAGCATCAAAACAGAGAGTTCTACAGCAAGCATCAAAACAGAGGAGAGTTCTATAGCAAGCATCAAAACAGAGGATAGTTCTACAGCAAGCATCAAAACAGAGGAGAGTTCTACAGCAAGCATCAAAACAGAGGAGAGTTCTATAGCAAGCATCAAAACAGAGGAGAGTTCTACAGCAAGCATCAAAACAGAGGAGAGTTCTACAGCAAGCATCAAAACAGAGGAGAGTTCTACAGCAAGCATCAAAACAGAGAGTTCTACAGCAAGCATCAAAACAGAGGAGAGTTCTACAGCAAGCATCAAAACAGAGGAGAGTTCTACAGCAAGCATCAAAACAGAGAGTTCTACAGCAAGCATCAAAACAGAGAGTTCTACAGCAAGCATCAAAACAGAGGAGAGTTCTACAGCAAGCATCAAAACAGAGAGTTCTACAGCAAGCATCAAAACAGAGGAGAGTTCTATAGCAAGCATCAAAACAGAGAGTTCTACAGCAAGCATCAAAACAGAGGAGAGTTCTACAGCAAGCATCAAAACAGAGGAGAGTTCTACAGCAAGCATCAAAACAGAGAGTTCTACAGCAAGCATCAAAACAGAGGAGAGTTCTACAGCAAACATCAAAACAGAGGAGAGTTCTACAGCAAGCATCAAAACAGAGAGTTCTACAGCAAGCATCAAAACAGAGGAGAGTTCTATAGCAAGCATCAAAACAGAGAGTTCTACAGCAAGCATCAAAACAGAGAGTTCTACAGCAAGCATCAAAACAGAGAGTTCTACAGCAAGCATCAAAACAGAGGAGAGTTCTATAGCAAGCATCAAAACAGAGAGTTCTACAGCAAGCATCAAAACAGAGAGTTCTACAGCAAGCATCAAAACAGAGGAGAGTTCTACAGCAAGCATCAAAACAGAGGAGAGTTCTACAGCAAGCATCAAAACAGAGGAGAGTTCTACAGCAAGCATCAAAACAGAGAGTTCTACAGCAAGCATCAAAACAGAGAGTTCTACAGCAAGCATCAAAACAGAGAGTTCTACAGCAAGCATCAAAACAGAGGAGAGTTCTATAGCAAGCATCAAAACAGAGGAGAGTTCTATAGCAAGTTAAAGTGATAGGAGTTCCTCGTAGTTCAATTATCAGAACAGTGGCAGCCCTCCTGAGAGAATCATGTCCACATTTTACAAGCCCATCTCAATTATTTTATTCTGATGTTCTTGAGGCCGCTCTTTAAAAAGGCCCACTCCGTACGTAGGCTGTATTTAAAATAATGACGTGCATAATTACAGTCTCTCTCTGGCAGACTCCCTCTTGAAAAACAAGGCAGAGCCGTCATGCAAAAACCACAGCCAGGGATAAAAAGGGCTTTCTGTGTGGTTCTCAGACACACAGCCTCGAGTCTCTCCAGTGGTGCCTAACTTTAGTTACTAGACCTACCGCACTCGCCCACACACACACACACACACACACACACACACACACACACACACACACACACACACACACACACACACACACACACACACACACACTTCCCGGTGGTGATATAGTTACCAGACCTGGGTACCAATAGTATTTGAACTCTTTTAAGTACATTGAGCATTTTCTCAAGCCTGCCTTGGAGTGTCAGGTAGGCGGGGTGCACCTTTGGGTGCACTTTTGGGACATTTCTATTGGTTACATTGCAGCATGCAAGCTCAATAAAAAACATGTAAATGATTTGAAACAGTATGTAAACCCAGGTCTGGAAGCTACTAGACCTTGGCACTCCAAACTCTATGTGTTTAACCCATAGACTCACGTGATCCTGTTCAAACACACTATTTATGACCAATGTTTATATGGTCTCTGAATGAGTCCCAAATGCCCCCCCTATGCCCAACATAGGGCCCATCGAAAGTAGTGCACTATAGACTATGCACTATATAGGGAATAGGGTGCAATTTGGGCTGCAGTTCAGTGCCCTGAAATCACATTTCCATTTTCTCCATGTGTGTGTGTGTGTGTGTGTGTGTGTGTGTGTTACATTCCATACAGTGTTCTGAGGCATGTGAATTGCGTCTGAAGGAAGTGGGAATGTGAAGAATGCCAGAATGCTCCAGAGTTGTTTACTGGCAGTCATATGGGAAGACCACGGCTGTGTGCCTCTGTGTCTGTCAAAGGCCTCTGTTAGTTCTTTGTACAGGGCTGTATAGACCTTGGCAATTACTGTGCGTCTCTTTGAAGTGGAAGCAAACCTGTCCTTCAACCTCTTCCTCTCTCTCTTCCTCCATATCAGCAGTTCATCTGATGTTTGTTTTTATTGTCTCTAAATCTGGGACATGAGTGATGAGGAGGAGGATGACGGAATCATCAGAGTTCTAGAGCAGAACACAGTCGGATTTTACAATGACGACAATAACGACCTACCCCAGCCAAACTCTCCCCTAACCCGGACGACGCTGGGCGAATTCTGCGCCGTCCATTGGGAATCCCGATCACGGCCGGTTGTGATACAGCCTGGAATCGAACCAGGGTCTGTAGTGACGCCTCTAGCTCTGAGATGTAGTTCCTTAGACCGCTGCACCACTAGAGAGGCCAAGTGAAGGTATCATCAGAAGGTTGCATAACAATCTTACCAGTGATGTCATTTTTATAGTGGCTAATAACATTTAAAATGCTACCCCCCCCTCCCCTCCACTTAAAGTCAGTTCACTGCTGTAGTAACAAGGAAAACTATACAGGAAACCCCCTTGGACAAGCACATGTGAACAAAGTACTTGCCAGGACAGACATCGCAGCTCATTAAGTTCTCTCTCAAAAGGACATGGTAGACTGGTACTGCAAGCACAAACTACTATAAAACAGGGATCTGGATCCTAGAAGGGATTTGATCTGGATCCTGGAAGGGATTTGATCTGGATCCTGGAAGGGATTTGATCTGGATCCTGGAAGGGATTTGATCTGGATCCTATAAGGGATTTGATCTGGATCCTGGAAAGGATTTGATCTGGATCCTGGAAGGGATTTGATCTGGATCCTAGAAGGGATTTGATCTGAATCCTAGAAGGGATTTGATCTGGATCCTAGAAGGGATTTGATCTGGATCCTGGAAGGGATTTGATCTGGATCCTGGAAGGGATTTGATCTGGATCCTGGAAGGGATTTGATCTGGATCCTGGAATGGATTTGATCTGGATCCTGGAAGGGATTTGATCTGGATCTTGGAAGGGATTTGATCTGGATCCATGATCGATTGTCTCTGCTGTAATCAACCACTTAGCTACTAGCAAGTTAGCAAACCACATTGCATAGCTGGAGATAACGATCTATGTGACACATTAAATTAACTTAAAGTAATAAGGAGCGGTGTAACACACAAAGCTTTAGGCCTCCCCAAAAAATAAAATAAAAGCTATTGGTATTTTTGGGATGTTATTGCTCAAGGTATTTTGCTCAAGGTATATTGCTCAAGCCTAATGATGACCATTGGAAATGATAAAATGACTTTCAGTTTCACCTGAGTCTTTGTATTCATACTTTTTTTGTTTCCCAGACTTATTTAAATTGTCCTGATATGAACCAGCTCACTGTACGTTGGCTCAATTGGCTCTTTTTCAGTTAACCTTTCAGATACGTTACAGGGAATGTATTGCTTTTCAGATATGTTACAGGGATTGTATTGATTTCAGCCTTTCAGATATGTTACAGGGAATGTATTGATTTTCAGATACGTTACAGGGAATATATTGATTTCATCCTTTCAGATACGTTACAGGGAATATTTTGATTTCATCCTTTCAGATACGTTACGGTCACATCTTCTCCTGCAGACCGTCGTAGGCCGGAAAACTAACCACCGGTCCTGGGGTTCATCATTACGCACACCTGGACTCATCATTACGCACAACTGGACTCATCATTACGCACACCTGGACTCATCATTACGCACACCTGGACTCATCATTACGCACACCTGGACTCATCATTACGCACACCTGGACTCATCATTACGCACACCTGGACTCATCATTACGCACACCTGGACTCATCATTACGCGCACCTGTTAATCTTTATGATTCACACCTGGACTCCATTACCTTCATCATTTCCTCCTCTTTAGGTTACTCTCTTATTTTTTTTATTTTATTTCACCTTTATTTAACCAGGTAGGCAAGTTGAAAACAAGTTCTCATTTACAATTGCGACTTGGCCAAGATAAAGCAAAGCAGTTCGACAACAACACAGAGTTGCACATGGAGTAAAACAAACATACAGTCAATATTACAATAGAAAAATAAGTCAAAATACAATGTGAGCAAGTGAGGTGAGAATGGAGGTAAAGGCAAAAAAGGCCATGGTGTCAATGTAAATACAATATAGCAAGTAAAACACTGGAATGGTAGATTTGCAGTGGAAGAATGTGCAAAGTAGAAATAGAAATAATGGGGTGCAAAGGAGCAAAAATAAATAAATAAATACAGTAGGTGGAGAGGTAGTTGTTTGGGCTAAATTATAGGTGGGCTATGTACAGGTGCAGTAATCTGTGAGCTGCTCTGACAGCTGGTGCTTATGTTCACTCATCAGTTGGTATTATTCTTGTGTACCGGTCTGTATTCTTGTGTACTGGTCTGTATTCTTGTGTACTGGTCTGTATTCTTGTGTACCGGTCTGTAGCCTAATGGAATTGTCTCATTCTTGGTTTTTGTTTGTTTCATTAAAACGTTGCTTCCCGACTCACAGCTACATTATTACAGTTGCAGGGAATGTATTTGACCTTTACTGAGTGTACAAAACATTAAAACATTCCTAATATTGAGTTGCACCCCTCTTTGCCCTCAGAAAAGCCTCAATTTTTCAAAGGACGGACTCTACAAAGTATCAAATGCTGGCCCATGTTACTGTGTATTGGAGTCGTGTCAAGTTGGCTGGATGTCCTTTGGGTGGTGGACCATTCTTGATACACACAGGAAACTGAAAAGCCCAGCAGCGTTGCAGTTCTTGACACAAACCGGTGCACCTGGCACTATCATACTTAAATATTTTGTCTTTTCCCATTCACCCTCTGAATGTCACACATAGACAATCCATGTCTCAAGGCTTAAAAATCCTTCTATAACCAGTCTCCTCCCCTTCATCTACACTGACTGAAGTGGATTTAACAAGTGACATCAATAAGGGATCATAGACTGACCAGGTGAATCCAGGTGAAAGCTATGTAATGGAAAGTACAGGTGTTCTCCAAGTACAGAGTGGTGTGCATAACATCTCAGAACGCACAAAACAAAATATATTTTATATTTGAGATTCTTCAAAGTAGCCACCCTTGCCTTGATGACAGCTTTGCACACTCTTGGCATTCTCTCAACCAGCTCACGAGGTAGTTACCTGGAATGCATTTCAATTACAGTGCAATCCGTTTTATCACCAAAGACCCATATACTACCCACCATTGCGACCTGTACGCTCTCGTTGGCTGGCCCTCGCTTCATACTCGTCGCCAAACCCACTGGCTCCATGTCATCTACAAGACCCTGCTAGGTAAAGTCCCCCCTTATCTCAGCTCGCTGGTCACCATAGCATCTCCCACCTGTAGCACACGCTCCAGCAGGTATATCTCTCTAGTCACCCCCAAGACCAATTCTTTCTTTGGCCGCCTCTCCTTCCAGTTCTCTGCTGCCAATGACTGGAACGAACTACAAAAATCTCTGAAACTGGAAACACTTATCTCCCTCACTAGCTTTAAGCACCAACTGTCAGAGCAGCTCACAGATTACTGCACCTGTACATAGCCCACCTATAATTTAGCCCAAACAACTACCTCTTTCCCAACTGTATTTAATTTTTATTTATTTATTTATTTTGCTCCTTTGCACCCCATTATTTTTTTATTTCTACTTTGCACATTCTTCCATTGCAAAACTACCATTCCAGTATTTTACTTGCTATATTGTATTTACTTTGCCATCATGGCCTTTTTTTGCCTTTACCTCCCTTCTCACCTCATTTGCTCACATTGTATATAGACTTGTTTATACTGCATTATTGACTGTATGTTTGTTTTTACTCCATGTGTAACTCTGTGTCGTTTTATCTGTCGAACTGCTTTGCTTTATCTTGGCCAGGTCGCAATTGTAAATGAGAACTTGTTCTCAACTTGCCTACCTGGTTAAATAAAGGTAAAATAAAAAAATAAAAAATAAAATTAACAGGTGTGCCTTTTGAAAAGTTCATTTGTGGAATTTCTTTCCCTTTTAATGCATTTGAGCCAATCAGTTGTGTTGTGACAAGGTAGGGGTGGTATACAGAAGATATCCCTATTTGGTAAAAGACCAAGTCCATATTATGGCAAGAACAGCAAGAACAGCTCAAACAGTCCATCATTACTTTAAGACATGGAGGTCAGTCAATGCAGAACATTTCAATAACTTTGAAAGTTTCTTCAGGTGCAGTTGCAAAAAATCATAAAATGCTATGATAAAACTGGCTCTCATGAGGACCGCCACAGGACAGGAAGACCCAGAGTAACCTGTCTCTCATGAGGACCGCCACAGGACAGGAAGACCCAGAGTAACCTGTCTCTCATGAGGACCGCCACAGGACAGGAAGACCCAGAGTAACCTGTCTCTCATGAGGACCGCCACAGGACAGGAAGACCCAGAGTTACCTGTCTCTCATGAGGACCGCCACAGGAAAGGAAGACCCAGAGTAACCTGTCTCTCATGAGGACCGCCACAGGACAGGAAGACCCAGAGTAACCTGTCTCTCATGAGGACCGCCACAGGAAAGGAAGACCCAGAGTTACCTGTCTCTCATGAGGACCGCCACAGGAAAGGAAGACCCAGAGTTACCTGTCTCTCATGAGGACCGCCACAGGAAAGGAAGACCCAGAGTTACCTGTCTCTCATGAGGACCGCCACAGGAAAGGAAGACCCAGAGTTACCTGTCTCTCATGAGGACCGCCACAGGACAGGAAGACCCAGAGTAACCTGTCTCTCATGAGGACCGCCACAGGACAGGAAGACCCAGAGTTACCTGTCTCTCATGAGGACCGCCACAGGACAGGAAGACCCAGAGTAACCTGTCTCTCATGAGGACCGCCACAGGAAAGGAAGACCCAGAGTAACCTGGCTCTCATGAGGACCGCCACAGGAAAGGAAGACCCAGAGTAACCTGTCTCTCATGAGGACCGCCACAGGACAGGTAGACCCAGAGTTACCTGTCTCTCATGAGGACCGCCACAGGACAGGAAGACCCAGAGTAACCTGTCTCTCATGAGGACCGCCACAGGACAGGAAGACCCAGAGTTACCTGTCTCTCATGAGGACCGCCACAGGACAGGAAGACCCAGAGTTACCTGTCTCTCATGAGGACCGCCACAGGACAGGAAGACCCAGAGTAACCTGTCTCTCATGAGGACCGCCACAGGACAGGAAGACCCAGAGTTACCTGTCTCTCATGAGGACCGCCACAGGAAAGGAAGACCCAGAGTAACCTGTCTCTCATGAGGACCGCCACAGGAAAGGAAGACCCAGAGTAACCTGTCTCTCATGAGGACCGCCACAGGAAAGGAAGACCCAGAGTAACCTGTCTCTCATGAGGACCGCCACAGGACAGGTAGACCCAGAGTAACCTGTCTCTCATGAGGACCGCCACAGGACAGGAAGACCCAGAGTTACCTGTCTCTCATGAGGACCGCCACAGGAAAGGAAGACCCAGAGTAACCTGTCTCTCATGAGGACCGCCACAGGAAAGGAAGACCCAGAGTTACCTGTCTCTCATGAGGACCGCCACAGGAAAGGAAGACCCAGAGTTACCTGTCTCTCATGAGGACCGCCACAGGAAAGGAAGACCCAGAGTAACCTGTCTCTCATGAGGACCGCCACAGGAAAGGAAGACCCAGAGTTACCTGTCTCTCATGAGGACCGCCACAGGAAAGGAAGACCCAGAGTAACCTGTCTCTCATGAGGACCGCCACAGGAAAGGAAGACCCAGAGTCACCTGTCTCTCATGAGGACCGCCACAGGAAAGGAAGACCCAGAGTAACCTGTCTCTCATGAGGACCGCCACAGGAAAGGAAGACCCAGAGTAACCTGTCTCTCATGAGGACCGCCACAGGAAAGGAAGACCCAGAGTAACCTGTCTCTCATGAGGACCGCCACAGGAAAGGAAGACCCAGAGTAACCTGGCTCTCATGAGGACCGCCACAGGAAAGGAAGACCCAGAGTAACCTGTCTCTCATGAGGACCGCCACAGGAAAGGAAGACCCAGAGTAACCTGTCTCTCATGAGGACCGCCACAGGAAAGGAAGACCCAGAGTAACCGCAGAGGATAAGTTCATTAGAGTTACCAACCTCAGAAATTGTACACATAAAAAACACCAGTCTCAAAGTCAACAGTGACGAGGGACTCTGGCCTTCTTGGCAGAGTCCTTCTGTCCAGTGTGTGTTCTTTTGCCCATCTTAATATTTTCTTTTTATTGGCCAGTCTGAGATATGGCTTTTTCCTTACAACTCTGCCTAGAAGGCCAGCATCCCAGAGTCGCCTCCTCACTGTTGACGTTGAGACTGGTGTTTTGCGGGTACTATTTAATGAAGCTGCCAGTTGAGGACTTGTGAGGCGCCTGTTTCTTATACTAGACACTACTGTACTTGTCCTCTTGCTCAGTTGTGCACCGGAGCCTCCCACTCCTCTTTCTATTCTGGTTAGAGCCAGTTTGCGCTGTTCTATGAAGGGAGTAGTACACAGCGTTGTACGAGATCTTCAGTTCCTTGGCAATTTCTCGCACGGAAGAGCCTTCATTCATTGGGCCTCTGTACGCCTATGTAGAAATTCCCTTAAAAATCTGCTGTTTCCAGCTAAAAGAGTCATTTACAACATTAACAATGTCTACACTGTATTTCTGATCAATTTGATGTTATTTTAATGAACAAAAAAAAATGTGCTTTCCTTTCAAAAACAAGGACATTTCCAAACGTGAACAGTTGTGTATAATAATAATGATAAATATATTTCTAAATAAAACTCAGAATATTAATAACGTAGAAAGAAGAGTAATAAATTATTGATAATAACAGTGACCAGACTGAGACTTGGCCGTTTAAGAGCACTTTATTGTTCATTGACTTAAGTACAAAAACTTTTTCAATTGGAGAAACAAGGCCACAAAATTAAGGTTTAATAAAGATTGTACAGTTTGGAGAGTACAATACATAGTAGTACAGTACTACTACATTGTACTACAGTACTACTACATAGTACTAGGTTTTACAATGTTGATGCAGCTTGAAAGTTGTGTGTGTCAGTGGGACCCGATTCCCATAATGCATTACCTTTGTCAGGAAATACAGTTGAAGTCAGAAGTTAACATACACTTAGGTTGGAGTCATTCAAACTCATTTTTCAACCACTACACAAATGTCTTGTTAACAAATTAGTTTTGGCAAGTTGGTTAGGACATCTAGTGTGTGCATGACACAAGTCATTTTTCCACCTATCTGTTTTAGATTATCTCACTTATAATTCACTGTATCACAATTCCAGTGGGTCAGAAGTTTACATACACTACGTTGACTGTGCCTTTAAACAGATTGGAACATTCTAGAAAATGATGTCATGGCTTTAGAAGCTTCTGATAGGCTAATTGACATCATTTGGAGTCAATTGGAGGTGTACCTGAGGATGTATTTCAAGGCCTACCTTCAAACTCAGGGCCTCTTTGCTTGACATCATGGGAAAATCTAAAGAAATCAACCAAGACCTCAGAATGTGTTTGTACGTACTTTGGTGAGAAAAGTGCAAATCAATCCCAGAACAACAGCAAAGGACATTGTAAAGTTGCTGGAGGAAACAGGTACAAAAGTATCTACATCCAGAGTAAAACGAGTCCTATATCGACATAACCTGAAAGGCCACTCAGCAAGGAAGAAGCCACTGCTCCTAAACCGCCATAAAAAAAAGCCAGACTACAGTTTGCAACTACATATGGGGACAAAGATGGTACTTTTTGGAGAAATGTCCCCTGGTCTGATGAAACAAATGGAACTGTTTGGCCATAATGACCATTGTTATGTTTGGAGGAAAAAGGGGGAGGGCTTGCAAGCCGAAGAACACCATCCCAACCGTGAAGCACGGGGGTGGCAGCATCATGTTGTGGGGGTGCTTTGCTGCAGGGGGGATTGGTGCACTTCACAAAATAGATGGCATCATGAGGGGGGGAAATTATGTGGATATATTTAACATCTCAAGACATAAGACTTAACTGACCTAAGACAGGGGAATTTTTTACTAGGATTACATTTCAGAAATTGTGGAAAAAAATGAGTTTAAATATATTGGGCTAAGGTGTTCGTAAACTTTTGACTTCAACGGTATATTCCCTGTATAGTGCACTACTTTTGAGAGAAGGGTGCTACTTAGGACACAGTGTTGATTTGGAAGCACAGTCTTCCTGTGATCTACCATTAACATAACTAATAACCAATAACATGACTAATACAGTAGTGTTCGGATCTCACAAACAAGATGGACGACAAAGATATTTTTTTCCATTGTCTCAAAATAAAAATATCATCGTCCCGAATGAACCCCCTATTCCCTATTTAGTGCACTACTTTTGTCCTCTGGTAGTGTACTATAAAGGGAATAGACTGTCATTTGGGATATACATTTTGTAGAGTATCTGCTGAGTAGCCTTGATTCAGCATTATACACATTATGCGTCATAATACACAAGTGGCTGTCATCAACGCGGTGTTTATATTATTACTGTGTTCCTGCACTTTAACCTAAACAACACTAAAAACTAAAAAAAGATCAACTTTTTAAAACATTTATTTTATACACAAACAAAAAAAAGGGGGGGAAATTAAATAGCTACATGTCATTAAACAAATTGATCCTCAAAAAATACCTACAAATTTCTCTGTACAATCGTTACGCACAGCGTAATGATGGTCTCATAATTAACTATATATAAAAAGTAGTTTTTTTATTAAGTGATTTCCCTACAGCGTGTAGGGCATTGTGTTGCCATAGCAGAACGAGTGAGAGCCTCCAAAAATTTTTGAAAAATTCTGGTAGCTTTCCAAAAAAATTATTCCCAGGTCACCGGAAATGTGCGACCGTAGTGCTATGGTAGTGACGCGTTTTTATAATGAAATGACCTCTGGACACTACGCCTCTTCCCTTTCTGTTCATGCACATTATAAATGATTATTTTAAAAGGACATTATCAACATTTTAGTTCTCTCATAACATTTACCGAAAGTACAAAGTGGAAATCAACCAGTCATCTTTGAAGAACTACACATTAGTTTTTGTTTAAATCTGAACTCAGATTAAAGTCAATAATAATAACATCAACTGACTAGCAGCTGGATCAGCTCTGAGAGAATATGGTTTAGATTCAGCTGGATCCGGTCTCTGAGAGAATATGGTTTAGGTTCAGCTGGATCCGGTCTCTGAGAGAATATGGTTTAGGTTCAGCTGGATCCGGTCTCTGAGAGAATATGGTTTAGGTTCAGCTGGATCCGGTCTCTGAGAGAATATGGTTTAGGTTCAGCTGGATCCGGTCTCTGAGAGAATATGGTTTAGGTTCAGCTGGATCCGGTCTCTGAGAGAATATGGTTTAGGTTCAGCTGGATCCGGTCTCAGAGAATATGGTTTAGGTTCAGCTGGATGCAGTCTCTGAGAGAATATGGTTTAGGTTCAACTGCATCCTGGCTCAGAGAGAATATGGTTTAGGTTCAGCTGGATCCAGTCTCTGAGAGAATATGGTTTAGGTTCAGCTGGATCCAGTCTCTGGGAGAATATGGTTTAGGTTCAACTGGATCTGGTCTCTGAGAGAATATGGTGTAGGTTCAGCTGGATTCGGTCTCTGAGAGAATATGGTTTAGGTTCAACTGGATCCTGGCTCAGAGAGAATATGGTTTAGATTCAGCTGGATCCGGTCTCTGAGAGAATATGGTTTAGGTTCAGCTGGATCCGGTCTCTGAGAAAATATGGTTTAGGTTCAGCTGGATCCGGTCTCTGAGAAAATATGGTTTAGGTTCAGCTGGATCCGGTCTCTGAGAGAATATGGTTTAGGCTCCGTCCCTAATGACATCCCTAATCCTTATGCAATAATTGTGGCCAGACAAAGTATGAAGCTTTACATTGGGAATAGGGTTCCATGTAGGACGTGTAGCCTTGGATGTAGTTACAGGAACTATAGATTTGACTTGGGATGATGGAATGTAAGGGCATATAGGAGCTGTATAGACAGTGCTTCATCAACCCTGGAGCTTTAACCATGTTCTGTCACCTTCACCACTAGATTTGCACCTTACGGTTACATCCCCCAAAATTCTCAGGTTTTCTATCAATTCTGGTTGTTTGGAAGATTTGTGGATTTTCCAACCAGGATTTTCCGCAAAAAAAATCAAGGAATTTTCAGGGAATGTTTCCGGAATGTTGCAACACTAAATCATCACCTTTCTGTTACTAAGTTAGTAGCTATACTAATACTGATATGAATGCAACACCTGTCCTAGGTTCCCTATAGGAAGGAATGTCTGCTGCCTTGGTACAGGAGTTAGTAAAACAAGTTCGTTTCACAAGCTGCAGCTGCCTATCTACCCAGTGAGCAAAATAGTTTGAAAGACTTATTTTCAACATCTTGTGCTCATAAGATGCATACCGCTACACACCCACAGTTGTTCATCAGAGAAGTAGAAACAACAACGACATGGAAAACACCAAATAAAATAAAAACTAGTCGACAGAAAGACAAAGAAGGTTATGATAAAAGGTCGACTCTGGGTCGATCTCGCCGGCTGGTTTGTTGCAGTAGCATCCAGGGATTATCAATAACGCTATAGAACGATTACGGTAACGTTACGGAAAACATATTATTGTTATAGATTAGAATCCAAACTGATCATATAGAAGAGTACAGAAGGCCTGTCCGGAGGCTGTCCTCTGTGTCGCTAGCTGGTTGCTACCAGAGAGAACTGAAGAATACAACATATTAACATGGAGTCTAACTGGACCAGCAGTAAATGCAGCTACAACGGTTGTTGTTATTGCAGAAAACAAATATATAAAACAAAAACAATGTAACTTGTAATAAGATTGAAATGTCTAATAAACATGAATAGATACCAGCTATTTAAAAACAAAATATGCACCTTATTCTGTAAGCACTACTTTTACTTGATCAATCAAACCAGAGAGCAAAATTCTACCTACCACACCACAGTGGCGCAGAGAGAGACATAATCTACCTACCACACCACAGTGGCGCAGAGAGACATAATCTACCTACCACACCACAGTGGCGCAGAGAGAGACATATTCTACCTACCACACCACAGTGGCGCAGAGAGAGACATAATCTACCTACCACACCACAGTGGCGCAGAGAGAGACATAATCTACCTACCACACCACAGTGGCGCAGAGAGAGACATAATCTACCTACCACACCACAGTGGCGCAGAGAGAGACATAATCTACCTACCACACCACAGTGGCGCAGAGAGACATAATCTACCTACCACACCACAGTGGCGCAGAGAGAGACATAATCTACCTACCACACCACAGTGGCGCAGAGAGAGATATAATATACCTACCACACCACAGTGTCGCAGAGAGAGACATAATCTACCTACCACACCACAGTGCCGCAGAGAGAGGAGACATAATCTACCTACCACACCACAGTGGCGCAGAGAGAGGAGACATAATCTACCTACCACACCACAGTGGCGCAGAGAGAGGAGACATAATCTACCTACCACACCACAGTGGCGCAGAGAGAGGAGACATAATCTACCTACCACACCACAGTGGCGCAGAGAGAGGAGACATAATCTACCTACCACACCACAGTGGCGCAGAGAGAGGAGACATAATCTACCTACCACACCACAGTGGCGCAGAGAGAGGAGACATAATCGACCTACCACACCACAGTGTCGCAGAGAGAGGAGATATAATCTACCTACCACACCACAGTGCCGCAGAGAGAGGAGACATAATCTACTTACCACACCACAGTGTCGCAGAGAGAGGAGATATAATCTACCTACCACACCACAGTGCCGCAGAGAGAGACAGAAGAGCTATAAGGGGGTAGGGGAGAGGAAAGTAGGGGAGAGGAAAGTAGGGGAGAGGAAAGTAGGGGTGGAGGGGTGAGGGAGAGGAAAGTAGGGGTGGAGGGGTGAGGGAGAGGAAAGTAGGGGTGGAGGGGTGAGGGAGAGGAAAGTAGGGGTGGAGGGGTGAGGGAGAGGAAAGTAGGGGTGGAGGGGTGAGGGAGAGGAAAGTAGGGGTGGAGGGGTGAGGGAGAGGAAAGTAGGGGTGGAGGGGTGAGGGAGAGGAAAGTAGGGGTGGAGGGGTGAGGGAGAGGAAAGTAGGGGTGGAGGGGTGAGGGAGAGGAAAGTAGGGGTGGAGGGGTAAGGGAGAGGAAAGTAGGGGTGGAGGGGTAAGGGAGAAGAAAGTAGGGGTGGAGGGGTAAGGGAGAAATTAGGGGTGAGGGTAAGGAAGAAAGTAGGGGTGGAGGGGTAAGGGAGAAGAAAGTAGGGGTGGAGGGGTAAGGGAGAGGAAAGTAGGGGTGGAGGGGTGAGGGAGAGGAAAGTAGGGGTGGAGGGGTGAGGGAGAGGAAAGTAGGGGTGGAGGGGTGAGGGAGAGGAAAGTAGGGGTGGAGGGGTAAGGGAGAGGAAAGTAGGGGTGGAGGGGTGAGGGAGAGGAAAGTAGGGGTGGAGGGGTGAGGGAGAGGAAAGTAGGGGTGGAGGGGTGAGGGAGAGGAAAGTAGGGGTGGAGGGGTGAGGGAGAGGAAAGTAGGGGTGGAGGGGTGAGGGAGAGGAAAGTAGGGGTGGAGGGGTGAGGGAGAGGAAAGTAGGGGTGGAGGGGTAAGGGAGAGGAAAGTAGGGGTGGAGGGGTGAGGGAGAGGAAAGTAGGGGTGGAGGGGTAAGGGAGAAGAAAGTAGGGGTGGAGGGGTAAGGGAGAAGAAAGTAGGGGTGGAGGGGTAAGGGAGAGGAAAGTAGGGGTGGAGGGGTGAGGGAGAGGAAAGTAGGGGTGGAGGGGTGAGGGAGAGGAAAGTAGGGGTGGAGGGGTGAGGGAGAGGAAAGTAGGGGTGGAGGGGTGAGGGAGAGGAAAGTAGGGGTGGAGGGGTGAGGGAGAGGAAAGTAGGGGTGGAGGGGTGAGGGAGAGGAAAGTAGGGGTGGAGGGGTGAGGGAGAGGAAAGTAGGGGTGGAGGGGTGAGGGAGAGGAAAGTAGGGGTGGAGGGGTGAGGGAGAGGAAAGTAGGGGTGGAGGGGTGAGGGAGAGGAAAGTAGGGGTGGAGGGGTGAGGGAGAGGAAAGTAGGGGTGGAGGGGTGAGGGAGAGGAAAGTAGGGGTGGAGGGGTGAGGGAGAGGAAAGTAGGGGTGGAGGGGTGAGGGAGAGGAAAGTAGGGGTGGAGGGGTGAGGGAGAGGAAAGTAGGGGTGGAGGGGTGAGGGAGAGGAAAGTAGGGGTGGAGGGGTGAGGGAGAGGAAAGTAGGGGTGGAGGGGTGAGGGAGAGGAAAGTAGGGGTGGAGGGGTGAGGGAGAGGAAAGTAGGGGTGGAGGGGTGAGGGAGAGGAAAGTAGGGGTGGAGGGGTGAGGGAGAGGAAAGTAGGGGTGGAGGGGTGAGGGAGAGGAAAGTAGGGGTGGAGGGGTGAGGGAGAGGAAAGTAGGGGTGGAGGGGTGAGGGAGAGGAAAGTAGGGGTGGAGGGGTGAGGGAGAGGAAAGTAGGGGTGGAGGGGTGAGGGAGAGGAAAGTAGGGGTGGAGGGGTGAGGGAGAGGAAAGTAGGGGTGGAGGGGTGAGGGAGAGGAAAGTAGGGGTGGAGGGGTGAGGGAGAGGAAAGTAGGGGTGGAGGGGTGAGGGAGCAAACTAAAAGATGGGGGAATAAAATGTATTTTTTCTTTTTAAAAAGAGGTAACAGATTTGCATCAGAGTTCTCTTTGGTAACGAAGGCATGTGGTTGGTTGGGATGCGTCTCCATTTTGAATCCGTACATCTCATTGTTCACAGAAACAAACCGTTTCCCACTCAGCTTTTCTCTTCAAAATCTCAGCCGTCCAATAACACAAGCAGAAAGAAGTACGCAAAACCTACTTCTACATAAAAGTCCATTCGAAATTAATTAAAGGACAAAAGTCAAAACGTAGAGAAAAGAAAATGCTTCCCTTTTACTCCATGGTTATATACATGGCTATATCCCTAGCTACAGGCACAGCTCTCTACGGGGTTACATCATGCAGGGTAGTCTTACACCAGGGAACAAGGCCAACCCTCTTCCTGGAAGGAGAGACATTGGACACGCAGGGTTTTCCTCCAGCCCTGCTCTGAAACACACCTGTGGTCGTATTTGTTAGTGCACACTATAACTAAATATTTTGCAACACAAAATTAAAACAAGTTTGGTGACCTCATGAATATGACTGATTCTTCTACATCAGCTGTTCATCGGGACCTTGATTCGATGAATCAGGTGTTAGTTACAACAGGGCTGGAGCTAAATGAATACACCCTGCCTAGCCAGTAACTCTCCAGCAGGGTGGTTTAACCTGTGGTGTTACAGTGAATAAGGGATGGGGCAGGGGGCAGGTTTTAGCTGGCTCTAAGCCCCTCCCATCAGGACACAATGGATGGAGAGTGGCTGTGGTTGACCATGTGACTGTTGGGGGAGGAGTCAGGGGAGGAGGAGGAGGAGGAGCTTCCTTTGGCTTTGATCTGCAGCCAGGTTTCTCCTAAGGCCTTGGTGAAATGGTCGTCCACAGAGCCGGTGATGGACACAGAGTTAGAGACGGGTTCCGGCTGCTTGTAGTTCCTCCCCAGGCTGCGACGGAAATGCTCCTCGATCACCGGGTCAACACACGCAGAGTTGGCTGGAAGAGAAAAGAAAGGACAGGGCTATAACTCTAACATCTAGACAGGCGGGGCTCTAACCCCAGACAGGCGGGGCTCTAACATCCAGACAGGCTGGGCTCTAACATCCAGACAGGCGGGGCTCTAACATCCAGACAGGCGGGGCTCTAACATCCAGACAGGCGGGGCTCTAACCCCAGACAGGCGGGGCTCTAACATCTAGACAGGCGGGGCTCTAACATCTAGACAGGCGGGGCTCTAACATCTAGACAGGCGGGGCTCTAACATCCAGACAGGCAGGGCTCTAACATCCAGACAGGCGGGGCTCTAACATCCAGACAGGCGGGGCTCTAACATCCAGACAGGCGCGGCTCTAACATCCAGACAGGCGCGGCTCTAACATCTAGACAGGCGGGGCTCTAACATCCAGACAGGCGCGGCTCTAACCCCAGACAGGCGAGGCTCTAACATCTAGACAGATTTACGTCTGGGGTGCACTACTTTTAACCTTACACTTCACTCTAATCCCAAACCAAATCTAGGACCCTTATGTGGTCCCCGTTGGAGTCTACAGGCAGCATAGGGCTCATCTGATGACTTACAGCGGTTACCTGGGGTGTCTGCAGGCTGGTCTATTGTAGCAGTATGGTATAATATATATATATGATGCTACTTACAGTTGCATGCTGGTCTACTGTAGCAGTATGGTATAATATATCTGATGACTTACAGCTGTTACCTGGGGTGTCTGCAGGCTGATCTACTGTAGCAGTATGGTATAATATATATATATGATGCTACTTACAGTTGCATGCTGGTCTACTGTATCAGTATGGTATAATATATATGATGCTACTTACAGTTGCAGGCTGGTCTACTGTAGCAGTATGGTATAATATATCTGATGACTTACAGCTGTTACCTGGGGTGTCTGCAGGCTGATCTACTGTAGCAGTATGGTATAATATATATGATGCTACTTACAGTTGCAGGCTGGTCTACTGTAGCAGTATGGTATAATATATCTGATGACTTACAGCTGTTACCTGGGGTGTCTGCAGGCTGATCTACTGTAGCAGTATGGTATAATATATATGATGCTACTTACAGTTGCAGGCTGGTCTATTGTAGCAGTATGGTATAATATATATGATGCTACTTACAGTTGCAGGCTGGTCTACTGTAGCAGTATGGTATAATATATATGATGCTACTTACAGTTGCAGGCTGGTCTACTGTAGCAGTATGGTATAATATATATGATGCTACTTACAGTTGCAGGCTGGTCTACTGTAGCAGTATGGTATAATATATATGATGCTACTTACAGTTGCAGGCTGGTCTACTGTAGCAGTATGGTATAATATATATGATGCTACTTACAGTTGCAGGCTGGTCTATTGTAGTTGTTAGGCAGGTTACAGTTGCGGTTTTTGGCTGGAGCGCACGTTATCACTGACGGACGATTCTAAACAAACACAAAGAAATCAAACAAAACATGTTCAGGACTTAGCATGGGGTGTTGAAGACAACGTGGACTTAGCATGGGGTGTTGAAGACAACGTGGACTTAGCATGGGGTGTTGAAGACAACGTGGACTTAGCATGGGGTTTTGAAGACAACCTGGACTTGGCATGGGCTTTTGAAGACAACCTGGACTTGGCATGGGCTTTTGAAGACAACCTGGACTTGGCATGGGCTTTTGAAGACAACCTGGACTTGGCATGGGCTTTTGAAGACAACCTGGACTTGGCATGGGCTTTTGAAGACAACCTGGACTTGGCATGGGCTTTTGAAGACAACCTGGACTTGGCATGGGCTTTTGAAGACAACCTGGACTTGGCATGGGATTTTGAAGACAACCTGGACTTGGCATGGGCTTTTGAAGACAACCTGGACTTGGCATGGGCTTTTGAAGACAACCTGGACTTGGCATGGGGTTTTGAAGACAACGTGGAATTGGCATGGGGTTTTGAAGACAACGTGGAATTGGCATGGGGTTTTGAAGACAACGTGTTACCTGCATATTCTTATGCCCTGAAAGTGTGAGTGTGTGTGTGTGTGTGTGTTCGTCTTGAGTCTAACCTGCTGGCGCTCCACAGGGCTGACGGTTGGTGAGATGACAAAGGTACGGGCGGCATCCATGTTGTTTTTGGTCAGGGCGAGAGGCTGGTCCATGGCCAGGCTGGGCATGTGGTGGTGGGGGGCATACAGGTGGTGGTTGCCATGGAGAACCATGGAGGGGGTGGCGGCTCGCTCCATGGGGCTGCGGCTACAGTCCCGAGGGTCCTTAGTACTACGGAAGTCGCCATTGGAAGGCTTGCCTCTGCAGAGAGAAGATGATAAAATATTTATTGTCCAATGTACACAGATGTCCTAAAGAAACTAGTCTTGTGATTCATTCCAAGACTGGAGAGAGGCGGTGGAGGGGGGGGGGTAACAGACAGAGAAATCCATAACATCAAGACAGAAGACTGATTGATGTCTACTGTTGGAGCAGAGATCAGAAGCGTCAGATGAAACAGAGCGTGAAATATCGTAAAGCAAGGACGAAAGGCATTTCACTGAACGTGACAAACTTACCGGCTGGTTGTGTAGATGGATGAGAATTATTATTTTTTAAATCAATTTTTAGAATAAGGCTTTAACGTAACAAAATGTGACTCGTTTCAGGAAACAATGTATCATTACTTCACAGGAATGACATTTGAACGTATAAAAAAACAATAATTACGAAAATACGTTGTTTTTTTTGTCAGAAATGCCTTCTGGAACATGTGAACTTTCATGTGCCTTATTAACAAACTTGTATGCCATCTGTAAATGATCAGAATGTGGTCTACTGTACGCCATCTGTAAATGATCAGTATGTGGTCTACTGTACGCCATCTGTAAATGATCAGTATGTGGTCTACTGTACGCCATCTGTAAATGATCAGTATGTGGTCTACTGTACGCCATCTGTAAATGATCAGTATGTGGTCTACTGTACGCCATCTGTAAATGATCAGTATGTGGTCTACTGTACGCCATCTGTAAATGATCAGTATGTGGTCTACTGTACGCCATCTGTAAATGATCAGTATGTGTAGGCAATCCTGTCTAATGCAGCTTTTTAGAAAGACATCACGTATTAAAACTGCTTCAGTGTTGCTCTCCACATTCTGGAGGACCGAGTTTTGAAAATCAGTGGAATTAGAGTCTGATAGCTGAAGAGCTGGAGCAAATTTTGGCATTTGATTGCTAATATGCAGATGGATTTGAAAAGAGAACACACAGAAATCTCTGGATTACATCTTCAAACTAAGTGCAACCATGGCATCCATGACAGTTACCTATGCTGCAAAGTATAAGTTCATTAGAGCTGCATCAGATGACCTGGCCTCCTCAACCCAATTAAGGTGGTTTGGGATGCATATGCGGGAACTCCTTCAAGATTGTTGGTAAAGCATTCCAGGTGAAGCTGGTTGAGAGACAGCCAAGAGTGTGCAAAACTGTCAAGGCAAAAAGTGTCTACTTTAAAAAATTTGTTTAACACTTTTTTGGTTACTACATGATTCCATATGTGTTATTTCATAGTTTTGATGTCTTTCACTATTATTCTACAATGTAGAAAACAGTAAAAAAAATGAATAAAATCCTTCAATAAGTAGGTGTCCAAACTTTTGACTGGTACTGTATATTATCCACGTCCTTGTTCAGCCACAACTCTGAGAAACATAGAATATTACAGGTCCTGTAGATAGGATAGTCTGGAACAGAGCTCATCTAGTTTGTTCTCTAGTGACTCTACGCTCGCCAACAGAAGTGAGGGTAGAGGCGGTTAATTTGCTCGCCAACGTCGTCTCGTCAGGATGCCGCCTCGCCTGCCTCTTTCACCGTCGCTTCCTCTTTGGAGTCCCGGGGGATCAGGGTCTGGTCCGGGGGTAAGCGGAACATCCAGAGCTGCCCACTCGTTAAAGTAGAAATGTAGAAATCTTTCTTGATGTCAAGAAGTCTATTTTCAAGTCATAGGAAATTATGTCAGAGGACATTATGTACAACAAATAAAAGTCTCCGATCAGAAAATAATTGTGGTTAACAGTGTTGTTTTTACTGATTAGGTACATTTTCATTTATGTGATTGACGTTGAATTACTCTGGAGCCATATGTCTGTGTGTCTCTGTCTCTCTGTGTGTGTGTCTGTCTCTCTGTGTGTGTGTCTGTCTCTCTGTGTGTGTGTCTGTCTCTCTGTGTGTGTGTGTGTGTGTGTGTCTGTCTCTCTGTGTGTGTGTCTGTCTCTCTGTGTGTGTGTCTGTCTCTCTGTGTGTGTGTCTGTCTCTCTGTGTGTGTGTCTGTCTCTCTCTCTGTCTGTGTGTGTGTGTGTGTCTGTGCTGTGTCTATCTGTGTGTGTGTGTGTCTGTCTGCGTGTGTGTCTCTGTCTCTGTCTGTGTGTCTCTGTCTCTCTGTCTGTGTGTGTGTGTCTGTCTCTGTGTGTGTGTGTCTGTCTGTGTGTATGTGTGTGTCTGTGTGTGTGTGTCTCTCTCTCTGTCTGTCTGTCTGTGTGTGTGTGTGTGTGTGTCTCTGTGTTTGTCTCTGTCTCTTTGTCTGTGTGTGTGTGTTATTGATGAGGCATTACTCTGGAGCCGTGTGTGTGTGTATGTGTTAGCTGCTACTTGACACCTCATGCTTGGGTGCACCTAGATATTATCTCTCTCTCCCTGTGCTAGTCAGTCGTATGAAAGACAGACCTGGGTCTGGGGGGGATAGGGGCAGGGCGAGGGACAAAATAAAACAATTTACTTTTGTCCCAAAACCCTGGAATGTGGAAACGAGGGTAATATTTCCCTCCCTGGTCAGTTGTGCTTCAGAACCACTCTACATCCACTGTAAATGGACCCTTGTTGAATCATTTTTTTAAAACTGCACTGTTCATGACTGTAGTTCAAGTCGGACAGCAACCGAGGACCAATTTCTATCTGAAAACAAGGAGCCCTTATCCTGTAAGAGTCAGGCGGCTGTGGGCTGGAAGCCTGCTACGGCCCGCCTCTCTGTGGGCTGGAAGCCTGCTACAGCCCGCCTCTCTGAGGGCTGGAAGCCTGCTACGGCCCGCCTCTCTGTGGGCTGGAAGCCTGCTACGGCCCGCCTCTCTGTGGGCTGGAAGCCTGCTACGGCCCGCCTCTCTGTGGGCTGGAAGCCTGCTACGGCCCGCCTCTCTGTGGGCTGGAAGCCTGCTACGGCCCGCCTCTCTGTGGGCTGGAAGCCTGCTACGGCCCGCCTCTCTGTGGGCTGGAAGCCTGCTACGGCCCGCCTCTCTGTGGGCTGGAAGCCTGCTACGGCCCGCCTCTCTGTGGGCTGGAAGCCTGCTACGGCCCGCCTCTCTGTGGGCTGGAAGCCTGCTACGGCCCGCCTCTCTGAGGGCTGGAAGCCTGCTACGGCCCGCCGCTCTGTCTCTGTAGTATTCCCTCCTGTTGAGGCCTCTCCTCACTTGGCAACGTGCACCTTTGTAACATGACAGTGTAACATTGTACTCTGTTCCATTTTGTTCCTAGAACCCCGTATAGCAGACTTGTGGAATCGAGTTACACATTTGATTAAACTTGTAGCCTCAAGACTCGACAATGACTTGAGACTGACTTTAAATGATCTGGCTAGGTTTGGTAACGTTTTGTCACTAAATTTGTGGCACAGAGACTCCATGGCTTTACTCTCTATGCAGCCAGACTCCATGGCTTTACTCTCTATGCAGCCAGACTCCATGGCTTTACTCTCTATGCAGCCAGACTAAATGGTTTTACTCTCTATGCAGCCAGACTCCATGGTTTTACTCTCTATGCAGCCAGACTCCATGGCTTTACTCTCTATGCAGCCAGACTCCATGGCTTTACTCTCTATGCAGCCAGACTCCATGGCTTTACTCTCTATGCAGCCAGACTCCATGGCTTTACTCTCTATGCAGCCAGACTCCATGGCTTTACTCTCTATGCAGCCAGACTCCATGGCTTTACTCTCTATGCAGCCAGAGACTCCATGGCTTTACTCTCTATGCAGCCAGAGACTCCATGGCTTTACTCTCTATGCAGCCAGACTCCATGGCTTTACTCTCTATGCAGCCAGACTCCATGGCTTTACTCTCTATGCAGCCAGACTCCATGGCTTTACTCTCTATGCAGCCAGACTCCATGGTTTTACTCTCTATGCAGCCAGACTCCATGGTTTTACTCTCTATGCAGCCAGACTCCATGGCTTTACTCTCTATGCAGCCAGACTCCATGGCTTTACTCTCTATGCAGCCAGACTCCATGGCTTTACTCTCTATGCAGCCAGACTCCAAGGCTTTACTCTCTATGCAGCCAGAGACTCCATGGTTTTACTCTCTATGCAGCCAGACTCCATGGCTTTACTCTCTATGCAGCCATACTCCATGGATTTACTCTCTATGCAGCCAGACTCCATGGATTTACTCTCTATGCAGCCAGACTCCATGGCTTTACTCTCTATGCAGCCAGAGACTCCATGGTTTTACTCTCTATGCAGCCAGACTCCATGGCTTTACTCTCTATGCAGCCAGACTCCATGGCTTTACTCTCTATGCAGCCAGACTCCATGGCTTTACTCTCTATGCAGCCAGACTCCATGGCTTTACTCTCTATGCAGCCAGACTCCATGGTTTTACTCTCTATGCAGCCAGACTCCATGGCTTTACTCTCTATGCAGCCAGACTCCATGGCTTTACTCTCTATGCAGCCAGACTCCATGGTTTTACTCTCTATGCAGCCAGACTCCAAGGCTTTACTCTCTATGCAGCCAGACTCCATGGCTTTACTCTCTATGCAGCCAGACTCCATGGCTTTACTCTCTATGCAGCCAGACTCCATGGCTTTACTCTCTATGCAGCCAGACTCCATGGCTTTACTCTCTATGCAGCCAGAGACTCCATGGCTTTACTCTCTATGCAGCCAGAGACTCCATGGTTTTACTCTCTATGCAGCCAGACTCCATGGCTTTACTCTCTATGCAGCCAGACTCCATGGCTTTACTCTCTATGCAGCCAGACTCCATGGCTTTACTCTCTATGCAGCCAGACTCCATGGCTTTACTCTCTATGCAGCCAGAGACTCCATGGCTTTACTCTCTATGCAGCCAGACTCCATGGCTTTACTCTCTATGCAGCCAGACTCCATGGTTTTACTCTCTATGCAGCCAGACTCCATGGTTTTACTCTCTATGCAGCCAGACTCCATGGCTTTACTCTCTATGCAGCCAGACTCCATGGCTTTACTCTCTATGCAGCCAGACTCCATGGTTTTACTCTCTATGCAGCCAGACTCCAAGGCTTTACTCTCTATGCAGCCAGAGACTCCATGGTTTTACTCTCTATGCAGCCAGACTCCATGGCTTTACTCTCTATGCAGCCATACTCCATGGATTTACTCTCTATGCAGCCAGACTCCATGGATTTACTCTCTATGCAGCCAGACTCCATGGCTTTACTCTCTATGCAGCCAGAGACTCCATGGTTTTACTCTCTATGCAGCCAGACTCCATGGCTTTACTCTCTATGCAGCCAGACTCCATGGCTT
This sequence comes from Oncorhynchus kisutch, assembly GCF_002021735.2. Classification (NCBI taxonomy): domain Eukaryota; kingdom Metazoa; phylum Chordata; class Actinopteri; order Salmoniformes; family Salmonidae; genus Oncorhynchus; species Oncorhynchus kisutch. The sequence continues at coordinate 3,620,156 of NC_034174.2, forward strand.
TACTCTCTATGCAGCCAGACTCCATGGCTTTACTCTCTATGCAGCCAGACTCCATGGCTTTACTCTCTATGCAGCCAGACTCCATGGTTTTACTCTCTATGCAGCCAGACTCCATGGCTTTACTCTCTATGCAGCCAGACTCCATGGCTTTACTCTCTATGCAGCCAGACTCCATGGTTTTACTCTCTATGCAGCCAGACTCCAAGGCTTTACTCTCTATGCAGCCAGACTCCATGGCTTTACTCTCTATGCAGCCAGAGACTCCATGGCTTTACTCTCTATGCAGCCAGACTCCATGGCTTTACTCTCTATGCAGCCAGACTCCATGGCTTTACTCTCTATGCAGCCAGAGACTCCATGGCTTTACTCTCTATGCAGCCAGACTCCATGGTTTTACTCTCTATGCAGCCAGACTCCATGGCTTTACTCTCTATGCAGCCAGACTCCATGGTTTTACTCTCTATGCAGCCAGACTCCATGGTTCTACTCTCTATGCAGCCAGACTCCATGGCTTTACTCTCTATGCAGCCAGACTCCATGGCTTTACTCTCTATGCAGCCAGACTCCATGGTTTTACTCTCTATGCAGCCAGACTCCATGGTTTTACTCTCTATGCAGCCAGACTCCATGGCTTTACTCTCTATGCAGCCAGACTCCATGGCTTTACTCTCTATGCAGCCAGACTCCATGGCTTTACTCTCTATGCAGCCAGACTCCATGGTTTTACTCTCTATGCAGCCAGACTTCATGGCTTTACTCTCTATGCAGCCAGACTCCATGGCTTTACTCTCTATGCAGCCAGACTCCATGGCCTTACTCTCTATGCAGCCAGACTCCATGGCCTTACTCTCTATGCAGCCAGACTCCATGGCTTTACTCTCTATGCAGCCAGACTCCATGGCTTTACTCTCGATGCAGCCAGAGACTCCATGGCTTTACTCTCGATGCAGCCAGACTCCATGGCTTTACTCTCTATGCAGCCAGACTCCATGGCTTTACTCTCTATGCAGCCAGACTCCATGGCCTTACTCTCTATGCAGCCAGACTACATGGCTTTACTCTCTATGCAGCCAGACTCCATGGCTTTACTCTCTATGCAGCCAGACTCCATGGCTTTACTCTCTATGCAGCCAGACTCCATGGCTTTACTCTCTATGCAGCCAGACTCCATGGCTTTACTCTCTATGCAGCCAGACTCCATGGCTTTACTCTCTATGCAGCCAGAGACTCCATGGCTTTACTCTCTATGCAGCCAGAGACTCCATGGCTTTACTCTCTATGCAGCCAGACTCCATGGCTTTACTCTCTATGCAGCCAGACTCCATGGCTTTACTCTCTATGCAGCCAGACTCCATGGCTTTACTCTCTATGCAGCCAGACTCCATGGCTTTACTCTCTATGCAGCCAGACTCCATGGCTTTACTCTCTATGCAGCCAGACTCCATGGCTTTACTCTCTATGCAGCCAGACTCCATGGCTTTACTCTCTATGCAGCCAGACTCCATGGCTTTACTCTCTATGCACCCAGACTCCATGGCTTTACTCTCTATGCAGCCAGACTCCATGGCTTTACTCTCTATGCACCCAGACTCCATGGCTTTACTTCTATGCAGCCAGAGACTCCATGGCTTTACTCTCTATGCAGCCAGACTCCATGGCTTTACTCTCTATGCAGCCAGACTCCATGGCTTTACTCTCTATGCAGCCAGACTCCATGGCTTTACTCTCTATGCAGCCAGACTCCATGGCTTTACTCTCTATGCAGCCAGACTCCATGGCTTTACTCTCTATGCAGCCAGACTCCATGGCTTTACTCTCTATGCAGCCAGACTCCATGGCTTTACTCTCTATGCAGCCAGACTCCATGGCTTTCCTCTCTATGCAGCCAGAGACTCCATGGCTTTCCTCTCTATGCAGCCAGAGACTCCATGGCTTTACTCTCTATGCAGCCAGACTCCATGGCTTTCCTCTCTATGCAGCCAGACTCCATGGCTTTCCTCTCTATGCAGCCAGACTCCATGGCTTTACTCTCTCTGCAGCCAGAGACTCCATGGCTTTACTCTCTATGCAGCCAGACTGCATGGCTTTACTCTCTATGCAGCCAGACTCCATGGCTTTACTCTCTATGCAGCCAGGACTCCATGGCTTTACTCTCTATGCAGCCAGACTCCATGGCTTTACTCTCTATGCAGCCAGACTCCATGGCTTTACTCTCTATGCAGCCAGACTCCATGGCTTTACTCTCTATGCAGCCAGACTCCATGGCTTTACTCTCTATGCAGCCAGACTCCATGGCTTTACTCTCTATGCAGCCAGACTCCATGGCTTTACTCTCTATGCAGCCAGACTCCATGGCTTTACTCTCTATGCAGCCAGACTCCATGGCTTTACTCTCTATGCAGCCAGACTCCATGGCTTTACTCTCTATGCAGCCAGACTCCATGGCTTTACTCTCTATGCAGCCAGACTCCATGGCTTTACTCTCTATGCAGCCAGACTCCATGGCTTTACTCTCTATGTAGCCAGACTCCATGGCTTTACTCTCTATGCAGCCAGACTCCATGGCTTTACTCTCTATGCAGCCAGACTCCATGGCTTTACTCTCTATGCAGCCAGACTCCATGGCTTTACTCTCTATGCAGCCAGACTCCATGGCTTTACTCTCTATGCAGCCAGACTCCATTGCTTTACTCTCTATGCAGCCAGACTCCATGGCTTTACTCTCTATGCAGCCAGACTCCATGGCTTTACTCTCTATGCAGCCAGAGACAGTCGTCGCAGAATCGCCCTTCCAAAAAAAAAAAAATACATTTGACAGATTGGCTTGTGAAATGCACACTCGGTCCTCTGATTGGACCAGCAAACTGTCACTCAACACAGGCCGGGTGAGCTAACGAGCTTATTTGCTGTTCAGCTATAGGATCAGGTGCCATGCAAAACATATAACTATACAGTTGTGGCCAAAAGTTGAGAACGACACAAATATTAATTTCCACAAAGTTTGCTGCTTCAGTGTCTTTAGATATTTTTGTCAGATGTTAGTATGGAATACTGAAGTATAATTACAAGCATTTCATAAGTGTCAAAGGCTTTTATTGATAATTACATGAAGTTGTTGCAAAGAGTCAATATTTGCAGTGTTGACCCTTCTTTTTCAAGACCTCTGCAATTCGCCCTGGCATGCTGTCAATTAACTTCTGGGCCACATCCTGACTGATGGCAGCCCATTCTTGCATAATCAATGCTTGGAGTTTGTCAGAATTTGTGGGGTTTTGTTTGTCCACCTGCCCCTTGAGGATTGACCACAAGTTCTCAATGGGATTAAGGTCTGGGGAGTTTCCTGGCCATGGACCCAAAATATCAATGTGTTGTTCCCCGAGCCACTTAGTTATCACTTTCGCCTTATGGCAAGGTGCTCCATCATGCTCGAAAAGGCATTGTTCGTCACCAAACTGTTCCTGGATGGTTGGGAGAAGTTGCTCTCAGAGAATGTGTTGGTACCATTCTATATTCATGGCTGTGCTCTTAGGCAAAATTGTGAGTGAGCCCACTCCCTTGGCTGAGAAGCAACCCCACACATGAATGGTCTCAGGATGCTTTACTGTTGGCATGACACAGGACTGATGGTAGCGCTCACCTTGTCTTCTCCGGACAAGCTTTTTTCCGGATGCCCCAAACATTCGGAAAGGAGATTCATCAGAGAAAATGACTTTACCCCAGTCCCCAGCAGTTCAATCCCTGTACCTTTTGCAGAATATCAGTCTGTCCCTGATGTTTTTCCTGGATAGAAGTGGCTTCTTTGCTGCCCTTCTTGACACCAGGCCATCCTCCAAAAGTCTTCGCCTCATTGTGCGTGCAGATGCACTCACACCTGCCTGCTGCCATTCCTGAGCAAGCTCTGTACTGGTGGTGCCCCGATCCCGCAGCTGAATCAACTTTAGGAGACGGCCCGGGAGACCTGAAGCCTTCTTCACAACAATTGAACCGCTCTCCTTGAAGTTCTTGATGAGCCGATAAATGGTTGTTTTAGGTGCAATCTTAATAGCAGCAATATCCTTGCCTGTGAAGCCCTTTTGTGCAAAGCAATGATGATGGCACATGTTCCTTGCAGGTAACCATGGTTGACAGAGGAAGAACAATGATTCCAAGCACCACCCTCCTTTTGAAGCTTCCAGTCTGTTATTCAAACTCAATCAACATGACAGAGTGATCTCCAGCCTTGTCCTCATCAACACTCACACCTGTGTTAACAAGAGAATCACTGACATGATGTCAGCTGGTCCTTTTGTGGCAGGGCTGAAATGCGGGGGAAATGTTATTTTGGGGAATTCAATTAATTTGCATGGCAAATAGGGACTTTGCAATTAACTGCAATTCATCTGATCTCTCTTCATAACATTCTGGAGTATATGCAAATTGCCCTCATTTCAACTGATGCAGCAGACTGTGAAAATTAATATTTGACTGTAGGTAGAGAGGATCGCCACAACTGTTATTTTGGTTATTTTGCTAGCATCTCGCTGGCTACTCTGCTAGCATCTCGCTGGCTACTCTGCTAGCATCTCGCTGGCTACTCTGCTCGCATCTCGCTGGCTACTCTGCTCGCATCTCGCTGGCTACTCTGCTCGCATCTCGCTGGCTACTCTGCTAGCATGTCGCTGGTTACTCAGCTAGCATGTCGCTGGTTACTCTGCTAGCATGTCGCTGGTTACTCTGCTAGCATCTTGCTGGTTACTCTGCTAGCAGCTTGCTAGCTAGCCGGCTAAAAACAGCAAGCAAGCTAACTATTTTAGCTTCCCACATCTCCTCTATGTGAAATAATTGATATTTAAATAATATGCCAAGGCAAATATTTGTGTACTTGCCAGTGTAACCTACAACATCACCCCAGTTTGATATGCTGCTTGAATGCATTTGGTTCCATATCAGAAAAAACAAATTGAATGTCATCATTTTTTCTCTCGGTGATACAGCAAATACCATTTCAAAATAGCCTAGAATCGGGTAGTTATTACTTCTAAACAAAATAAAAAAAATTGAAGGGGGAGGATTTAAAAAAGGCTGCAATGTTGCTTGACTTATTTTTGTGGAACATTCGCCGAGATTATATTTAGTTGTCGATGCAAAATAGGTTGCCCAGCTAAACCAAGTCCAAGCTATCTTTAAATTCAAGTGAAACAGATTGTCATCTGTCGTCTCATCGACCGCTGAAACCAGGTCAATAACTCTATGCACAGTCCTATTGATTAGGATTTGTCCTTTATTGTGAGTAGGACTTTTGCCGTCAACCAGTTTATCAAGACATTTACTAATACGTTATGTAGTTAAAGATTGTTAAAACCAAAAAGTCAAATTGATTGTATGGTTGTACAACTCATGTGTTAATACATACATGGCTGTCCGCCCGGGGGGACATTTCTCATCAATATTTTTCAAGTTTAATTATATTTATTATCGGCATAAAATATTGACCGTCGCCCCTCCTTGACCTCCATACCGGTCATTCTCTAGTCGGCAGGACTACGTAACGCAAGGAGCCACGCATTTTGTGACGTAAAATGACATTCACGTACAAAGTTTGCTTAAGCTCTGTTTCTCGCTTTAGTGTGTTCCTTCAGCAGACCGTGGAGTTACGCAGCGCAGAATGTGGTGGTGGTTAGATCTCTCTACTGTACAGAGAGGTTATATAGCTGTAACTACTGGCGCTGGAACTACAACCTCTGCCAACTGAACAACAGAGATGAGGAGCAGAGCCAAGATGGCTGATGAAATGATGCTCTGTTGTTTTACATGGGGCTTTCTGTCTTTCGTGTGTGTGTGCGTGCAGGGGCAGACTTAGTAATTTGGAGGCCCCATGCAGAGGCCTGTGTGAGTAATGAGCAAATGTTGCACAATCCAGGGGTAGAAAGCTTTTAGAGATTTTAGAGGACTGTAAAAAGGTATTCTAACATGTATTGACTGAGGTGATGGAATTACTCATCTAAGATATATTACCGTTTTATCTTTTTCTTTCAATTTTCTTCTTCCACTTTGAGTATTTTGGTGTAAATTGTTGACAAAAATATAAAATAAAATCCTACCCTGTAACACAAACTAAATGGAACATGTAAAAGGGTGTGAATACTTCCTGAAGACACTGTTCTTTGTCTGGAGGCTTTTCTTGGCAACAATGTGGCCTCACTATGTGCCTCACTATGTGGCCTCACTATGCCCTGCAGGTGGCAGGGCATAGTGGCATAGTGGCATAGTGGCATAGTGACATAGTGGCATAGTGGCATAGTGACATAGTGGCATAGTGACATAGTGGCATAGTGACATAGTGGCATAGTGGCAGGGCATAGTGGTATAGTGGCATAGTGGCAGGGCATAGTGGCATAGTGACATAGTGGCATAGTGGCATAGTGACATAGTGGCATAGTGGCATAGTGACAGTGGCATAGTGGCAGGGCATAGTGGCATAGTGACAGTGGCATAGTGGCAGGGCATAGTGGCATAGTGACATAGTGGCATAGTGGCAGGGCATAGTGGCATAGTGACATAGTGGCATAGTGGCATAGTGACATAGTGGCAGGGCAGTGGTATAGTGGCATAGTGACATAGTGGCATAGTGACATAGTGGCAGGGCATAGTGACAGGGCATAGTAGCATAGTGGCAGGGCATAGTGGCAGGGCATAGTGACAGGGCATAGTGGTATAGTGACGGGCATAGTGGCATAGTGACAGTGGCAGGGCATAGTGGCATAGTGACATAGTGGCATAGTGACATAGTGGCATAGTGGCAGGGCATAGTGGTATAGTGGCAGGGCATAGTGGCAGTGGCATAGTGACATAGTGGCATAGTGGCAGGGCATAGTGGCATAGTGGCAGGGCATAGTGGCATAGTGACAGGGCATAGTGGCATAGTGACAGGGCATAGTGGTATAGTGACAGGGCATAGTGGTATAGTGGCAGGGCATAGTGGCATAGTGGCAGGGCATATTGGTATAGTGGCAGGGCATAGTGGCAGGGCATAGTGGTATAGTGACAGGGCATAGTGGCATAGTGACATAGTGGTATAGTGACAGGGCATAGTGGCATAGTGACATAGTGGTATAGTGACAGGGCATAGTGGCATAGTGGAATAGTGACAGGGCATAGTGGTATAGTGACAGGGCATAGTGGCATAGTGGTATAGTGACAGGGCATAGTGGTATAGTGGTATAGTGACATAGTGACAGGGCATAGTGGTATAATGACATAGTGGTATAGTGACAGTGACAGGGCATAGTGGTATAGTGACATAGTGGTATAGTGACAGGGCATAGTGGTATAGTGGCATAGTGGTATAGTGGCATAGTGGCATAGTGACATAGTGACAGGGCATAGTGGTATAGTGACAGGGCATAGTGGTATAGTGACAGGGCATAGTGGCATAGTGACATAGTGGCATAGTGGCATAGTGACATAGTGGCATAGTGACATAGTGGCATAGTGGCAGGGCATAGTGGTATAGTGGCATAGTGGCAGGGCATAGTGGCATAGTGACATAGTGGCATAGTGACAGTGGCATAGTGGCATAGTGACAGGGCATAGTGACATAGTGGCATAGTGACATAGCGGCAGGGCATAGTGACACAGTGGCAGGGCATAGTGACATAGTGGCAGGGCATAGTGACAGGGCATAGTGACAGTGGCATAGTGACATAGTGGCAGGGTATAGTAAAATAGTGGCAGAGTTTAGTGACAGTGGCAGGGTATAGTGACATAGTGACAGGGCATAGTGGTATAGTGACAGGGCATAGTGGCATAGTGGTATAGTGACAGGGCATAGTGGCAGGGCATAGTGGTATAGTGACAGGGCATAGTGGCATAGTGGTATAGTGGCATAGTGGTATAGTGACAGGGCATAGTGGCATAGTGACAGGGCATAGTGGCATAGTGGCAGGGCATAGTGGTATAGAGACAGGGCATAGTGGCATAGTGGTATAGTGACAGGGCATAGTGGCATAGTGGCAGGGCATAGTGGCAGGGCATAGTGGTATAGTGGCATAGTGGCAGGGCATAGTGGCAGGGCATAGTGGTATAGTGGTAAGGCATAGTGGCATAGTGGCAGGGCATAGTGGCAGGGCATAGTGGCAGGGCATAGTGGTATAGTGGCAGGGCATAGTGGTATAGTGGCAGGGCATAGTGGTATAGTGGCAGGGCATAGTGGCAGGGCATAGTGGCATAGTGGCAGGGCATAGTGGTATAGTGGCAGGGCATAGTGGCATAGTGACAGGGCATAGTGGCAGGGCATAGTGGTATAGTGGTATAGTGGCATAGTGGTATAGTGACAGGGCATAGTGGCATAGTGGCAGGGCATAGTGGCAGGGCATAGTGGTATAGTGGCAGGGCATAGTGGCATAGTGGCAGGGCATAGTGGTATAGTGGCAGGGCATAGTGGCAGGGCATAGTGGTATAGTGGTATAGTGGCATAGTGGCAGGGCATAGTGGCATAGTGGTATAGTGGCAGGGCATAGTGGCATAGTGGCAGGGCATAGTGGCATAGTGGCAGGGCATAGTGGCATAGTGGCAGGGCATAGTGGCAAGGCATAGTGGCATAGTGGCATAGTGGCAGGGCATAGTGGCATAGTGGCAGGGCATAGTGGTATAGTGGCAGGGCATAGTGGCAGGGCATAGTGGTATAGTGGCATAGTGGCAGGGCATAGTGGCATAGTGGCATAGTGGTATAGTGGCAGGGCATAGTGGCATAGTGGCAAGGCATAGTGGCATAGTGGCAGGGCATAGTGGCAGGGCATAGTGGTATAGTGGCAAGGCATAGTGGCATAGTGGCAGGGCATAGTGGCATAGTGGCAGGGCATAGTGGCATAGTGGCAGGGCATAGTGGTATAGTGACAGGGCATAGTGGTATAGTGACAGGGCATAGTGGTATAGTGACAGGGCATAGTGGCAGGGCATAGTGACATAGTGGCAGGGCATAGTGGCAGGGCATAGTGACAGGGCATAGTGGCAGGGCATAGTGGCATAGTGACATAGTGGTATAGTGACAGGGCATAGTGGCATAGTGGAATAGTGACAGGGCATAGTGGTATAGTGACAGGGCATAGTGGCAGGGCATAGTGGCAGGGCATAGTGGCATAGTGGTATAGTGACATAGTGACAGGGCATAGTGGCAGGGCATAGTGGTATAGTGGCAGGGCATAGTGGCATAGTGGTATAGTGACATAGTGACAGGGCATAGTGGTATAGTGGCATAGTGGTATAGTGACATAGTGACAGGGCATAGTGGTATAGTGACATAGTGACAGGGCATAGTGGTATAGTGGCATAGTGGTATAGTGACATAGTGACAGGGCATAGTGGTATAGTGGTATAATGACATAGTGGTATAGTGACAGTGACAGGGCATAGTGGTATAGTGGCATAGTGGTATAGTGGCATAGTAGCATAGTGGCATAGTAGCATAGTGGCAGGGCATAGTGGCATAGTGGCAGGGCATAGTAGCATAGTCGCATAGTGGCATAGTCGCATAGTGGCATAGTGGCATAGTGGCAGGGCATTGTGGCATAGTGGCAGGGCATAGTGGCAAGGTATAGTAGCATAGTGGTATAGTAGCATAGTGGAATAGTGACAGGGCATAGTGGTATAGTGACAGGGCATAGTGGCATAGTGGTATAGTGACAGGGCATAGTGGTATAGTGGTATAGTGACATAGTGACAGGGCATAGTGGTATAATGACATAGTGGTATAGTGACAGTGACAGGGCATAGTGGTATAGTGACATAGTGGTATAGTGACAGGGCATAGTGGTATAGTGGCATAGTGGTATAGTGGCATAGTGGCATAGTGACATAGTGACAGGGCATAGTGGTATAGTGACAGGGCATAGTGGTATAGTGACAGGGCATAGTGGCATAGTGACATAGTGGCATAGTGGCATAGTGACATAGTGGCATAGTGACATAGTGGCATAGTGGCAGGGCATAGTGGTATAGTGGCATAGTGGCAGGGCATAGTGGCATAGTGACATAGTGGCATAGTGACAGTGGCATAGTGGCATAGTGACAGGGCATAGTGACATAGTGGCATAGTGACATAGCGGCAGGGCATAGTGACACAGTGGCAGGGCATAGTGACATAGTGGCAGGGCATAGTGACAGGGCATAGTGACAGTGGCATAGTGACATAGTGGCAGGGTATAGTAAAATAGTGGCAGAGTTTAGTGACAGTGGCAGGGTATAGTGACATAGTGACAGGGCATAGTGGTATAGTGACAGGGCATAGTGGCATAGTGGTATAGTGACAGGGCATAGTGGCAGGGCATAGTGGTATAGTGACAGGGCATAGTGGCATAGTGGTATAGTGGCATAGTGGTATAGTGACAGGGCATAGTGGCATAGTGACAGGGCATAGTGGCATAGTGGCAGGGCATAGTGGTATAGAGACAGGGCATAGTGGCATAGTGGTATAGTGACAGGGCATAGTGGCATAGTGGCAGGGCATAGTGGCAGGGCATAGTGGTATAGTGGCATAGTGGCAGGGCATAGTGGCAGGGCATAGTGGTATAGTGGTAAGGCATAGTGGCATAGTGGCAGGGCATAGTGGCAGGGCATAGTGGCAGGGCATAGTGGTATAGTGGCAGGGCATAGTGGTATAGTGGCAGGGCATAGTGGTATAGTGGCAGGGCATAGTGGCAGGGCATAGTGGCATAGTGGCAGGGCATAGTGGTATAGTGGCAGGGCATAGTGGCATAGTGACAGGGCATAGTGGCAGGGCATAGTGGTATAGTGGTATAGTGGCATAGTGGTATAGTGACAGGGCATAGTGGCATAGTGGCAGGGCATAGTGGCAGGGCATAGTGGTATAGTGGCAGGGCATAGTGGCATAGTGGCAGGGCATAGTGGTATAGTGGCAGGGCATAGTGGCAGGGCATAGTGGTATAGTGGTATAGTGGCATAGTGGCAGGGCATAGTGGCATAGTGGTATAGTGGCAGGGCATAGTGGCATAGTGGCAGGGCATAGTGGCATAGTGGCAGGGCATAGTGGCAGGGCATAGTGGCAAGGCATAGTGGCATAGTGGCATAGTGGCAGGGCATAGTGGCATAGTGGCAGGGCATAGTGGTATAGTGGCAGGGCATAGTGGCAGGGCATAGTGGTATAGTGGCATAGTGGCAGGGCATAGTGGCATAGTGGCATAGTGGTATAGTGGCAGGGCATAGTGGCATAGTGGCAAGGCATAGTGGCATAGTGGCAGGGCATAGTGGCAGGGCATAGTGGTATAGTGGCAAGGCATAGTGGCATAGTGGCAGGGCATAGTGGCATAGTGGCAGGGCATAGTGGCATAGTGGCAGGGCATAGTGGTATAGTGACAGGGCATAGTGGTATAGTGACAGGGCATAGTGGTATAGTGACAGGGCATAGTGGCAGGGCATAGTGACATAGTGGCAGGGCATAGTGGCAGGGCATAGTGACAGGGCATAGTGGCAGGGCATAGTGGCATAGTGACATAGTGGTATAGTGACAGGGCATAGTGGCATAGTGGAATAGTGACAGGGCATAGTGGTATAGTGACAGGGCATAGTGGCAGGGCATAGTGGCAGGGCATAGTGGCATAGTGGTATAGTGACATAGTGACAGGGCATAGTGGCAGGGCATAGTGGTATAGTGGCAGGGCATAGTGGCATAGTGGTATAGTGACATAGTGACAGGGCATAGTGGTATAGTGGCATAGTGGTATAGTGACATAGTGACAGGGCATAGTGGTATAGTGACATAGTGACAGGGCATAGTGGTATAGTGGCATAGTGGTATAGTGACATAGTGACAGGGCATAGTGGTATAGTGGTATAATGACATAGTGGTATAGTGACAGTGACAGGGCATAGTGGTATAGTGGCATAGTGGTATAGTGGCATAGTAGCATAGTGGCATAGTAGCATAGTGGCAGGGCATAGTGGCATAGTGGCAGGGCATAGTAGCATAGTCGCATAGTGGCATAGTCGCATAGTGGCATAGTGGCATAGTGGCAGGGCATTGTGGCATAGTGGCAGGGCATAGTGGCAAGGTATAGTAGCATAGTGGTATAGTAGCATAGTGGCATAGTGACATAGTGGCAGGGTTTAGTGGTATAGTGGCATAGTAGCATAGTGCATAGTAGCAGGGGCATCGTGGCATAGTGGCAGGGCATAGTGGCAGGCATAGTGGCATAATGACAGTGACATAGTAGCATAGTGACATAGTAGCATAGTGGCAGGGCATAGTGGTAAGGCATAGTGGCAGGGCATAGTGGTATAGTGGCAGGACATAGTGGCATAGTGGCAGGGCAGAGTGGCAGGGCATAGTGGTATAGTGGCAGGGCATAGTGGCAGGGCATAGTGGTATAGTGGCAGGGCATAGTGGTATAGTGGCAGGGCATAGTGGCATAGTGGCAGGGCATAGTGGCAGGTCATAGTGGTATAGTGGCAGGGCATAGTGGCATAGTGGGAGGGCATAGTGGTATAGTGGTATAGTGACATAGTGACAGGGCATAGTGGTATAGTGACAGGCATAGTGGCATAGTGGCAGGGCATAGTGGCAGGGCATAGTGGTATAGTGGCAGGGCATAGTGGCAGGGCATAGTGGTATAGTGGCAGGGCATAGTGGTATAGTGGCATAGTGGTATAGTGGCAGGGCATAGTGGCATAGTGGTATAGTGGCAGGGCATAGTGGCATAGTGGCAAGGCATAGTGGCATAGTGGCAGGGCATAGTGGCATAGTGACAGGGCATAGTGACAGTGGCATAGTGACATAGCGGCAGGGCATAGAGACACAGTGGCAGGGCATAGTGACACAGTGGCAGGGCATAGTGACAGGGCATAGTGACAGTGGCATAGTGACATAGTGGCAGGGTATAGTGACATAGTGGCAGGGTATAGTGACATAGTGGCAGGGTATAGTAAAATAGTGGCAGGGTTTAGTGACAGTGGCAGGGTATAGCGACATAGTGACAGGGCATAGTGACATAGTGACAGGGCATAGTGGTATAGTGACATAGTGGTATAGTGACAGGGCATAGTGGCATAGTGACAGGGCATAGTGGTATAGTGACAGGGCATAGTGGTATAGTGACAGTGGCATAGTGGCAGGGCATAGTGGCATAGTGACAGGGCATAGTGACATAGTGGCATAGTGACATAGCGGCAGGGCATAGTGACACAGTGGCAGGGCATAGTGACATAGTGGCAGGGCATAGTGACAGGGCATAGTGACAGTGGCATAGTGACATAGTGGCAGGGTATAGTGACATAGTGGCAGGGTATAGTAAAATAGTGGCAGAGTTTAGTGACAGTGGCAGGGTATAGTGACATAGTGACAGGGCATAGTGGTATAGTGACAGGGCATAGTGGTATAGTGACAGGGCATAGTGGCAGGGCATAGTGGTATAGTGACAGGGCATAGTGGCATAGTGGTATAGTGGCATAGTGGTATAGTGACAGGGCATAGTGGCATAGTGACAGGGCATAGTGGCATAGTGGCAGGGCATAGTGGTATAGAGACAGGGCATAGTGGCATAGTGGTATAGTGACAGGGCATAGTGGCATAGTGGCAGGGCATAGTGGCAGGGCGTAGTGGTATAGTGGCATAGTGGCAGGGCATAGTGGCAGGGCATAGTGGTATAGTGGTAAGGCATAGTGGCATAGTGGCAGGGCATAGTGGCAGGGCATAGTGGCAGGGCATAGTGGTATAGTGGCAGGGCATAGTGGCAGGGCATAGTGGTATAGTGGCAGGGCATAGTGGTATAGTGGCAGGGCATAGTGGCAGGGCATAGTGGCATAGTGGCAGGGCATAGTGGCATAGTGGCAGGGCATAGTGGTATAGTGGCAGGGCCTAGTGGCATAGTGACAGGGCATAGTGGCAGGGCATAGTGGTATAGTGGTATAGTGGCATAGTGGTATAGTGACAGGGCATAGTGGCAGGGCATAGTGGCAGGGCATAGTGGTATAGTGGCAGGGCATAGTGGCATAGTGGCAGGGCATAGTGGTATAGTGGCAGGGCATAGTGGCAGGGCATAGTGGTATAGTGGTATAGTGGCATAGTGGCAGGGCATAGTGGCATAGTGGTATAGTGGCAGGGCATAGTGGCATAGTGGTATAGTGGCAGGGCATAGTGGCATAGTGGCAAGGCATAGTGGCATAGTGGCAGGGCATAGTGGCAAGGCATAGTGGCATAGTGGCATAGTGGCAGGGCATAGTGGTATAGTGGCAGGGCATAGTGGCAGGGCATAGTGGCAGGGCATAGTGGTATAGTGGCATAGTGGCAGGGCATAGTGGCATAGTGGCATAGTGGTATAGTGGCAGGGCATAGTGGCAAGGCATAGTGGCATAGTGGCAGGGCATAGTGGCAGGGCATAGTGGTATAGTGGCAAGGCATAGTGGCATAGTGGCAGGGCATAGTGGCATAGTGGCAGGGCATAGTGGCATAGTGGCAGGGCATAGTGGCAGGGCATAGTGGTATAGTGACAGGGCATAGTGGTATAGTGACAGGGCATAGTGGTATAGTGACAGGGCATAGTGGCAGGGCATAGTGACATAGTGGCAGGGCATAGTGGCAGGGCATAGTGACAGGGCATAGTGGCAGGGCATAGTGGCATAGTGACATAGTGGTATAGTGACAGGGCATAGTGGCATAGTGGAATAGTGACAGGGCATAGTGGTATAGTGACAGGGCATAGTGGCAGGGCATAGTGGCAGGGCATAGTGGCATAGTGGTATAGTGACATAGTGACAGGGCATAGTGGCAGGGCATAGTGGTATAGTGGTATAGTGACATAGTGACAGGGCATAGTGGTATAGTGGCATAGTGGTATAGTGACATAGTGACAGGGCATAGTGGTATAGTGACATAGTGACAGGGCATAGTGGTATAGTGGCATAGTGGTATAGTGACATAGTGACAGGGCATAGTGGTATAGTGGTATAATGACATAGTGGTATAGTGACAGTGACAGGGCATAGTGGTATAGTGACATAGTGGTATAGTGACAGGGCATAGTGGTATAGTGGCATAGTGGTATAGTGACATAGTGGCATAGTGGTATAGTGACAGGGCATAGTGGCATAGTGGAATAGTGACAGGGCATAGTGGTATAGTGACAGGGCATAGTGGTATAGTGACAGGGCATAGTGGCATAGTGACAGGGCATAGTGGCATAGTGACATAGTGGTATAGTGACATAGTGGCATAGTGACAGGGCATAGTGACATAGTGACAGGGCATAGTGACAGTGGCATAGTGACATAGCGGCAGGGCATAGTGACACAGTGGCAGGGCATAGTGACACAGTGGCAGGGCATAGTGACAGGGCATAGTGACAGTGGCATAGTGACATAGTGGCAGGGTATAGTGACATAGTGGCAGGGTATAGTAAAATAGTGGCAGGGTTTAGTGACAGTGGCAGGGTATAGTGACATAGTGACAGGGCATAGTGACATAGTGACAGGGCATAGTGGTATAGTGACATAGTGGTATAGTGACAGGGCATAGTGGCATAGTGACAGGGCATAGTGGTATAGTGACAGGGCATAGTGGTATAGTGACAGGGCATAGTGGCATAGTGACATAGTGGTATAGTGACATAGTGACATAGTGGCATAGTGGCATAGTGGCATAGTAGCATAGTAGCATAGTGGCATAGTAGCATAGTGGCATAGTAGCATTGTGGCATAGTAGCATAGTAGCATAGTAGCATAGTGGCATAGTAGCATAGTGGCATAGTAGCATAGTGGCAGGGCATAGTGGCAGGGCATAGTAGCATAGTCGCATAGTGGCATAGTCGCATAGTGGCATAGTGGCATAGTGGCAGGGCATTGTGGCATAGTGGCAGGGCATAGTGGCAGGGCATAGTGGCATAATGACAGTGACATAGTAGCATAGTGACATAGTAGCATAGTGGCAGGGTATAGTGGTAAGGCATAGTGGCAGGGCATAGTGGTATAGTGGCAGGACATAGTGGCATAGTGGCAGGGCAGAGTGGCAGGGCATAGTGGTATAGTGGCAGGGCATAGTGGCAGGGCATAGTGGTATAGTGGCAGGGCATAGTGGCATAGTGGCAGGGCATAGTGGTATAGTGGCAGGGCATAGTGGCATAGTGGGAGGGCATAGTGGTATAGTGGTATAGTGACATAGTGACAGGGCATAGTGGTATAGTGACAGGGCATAGTGGCATAGTGGCAGGGCATAGTGGCAGGGCATAGTGGTATAGTGGCAGGGCATAGTGGCAGGGCATAGTGGTATAGTGGCAGGGCATAGTGGTATAGTGGCATAGTGGTATAGTGGCATAGTGGCAGGGCATAGTGGCATAGTGGTATAGTGGCAGGGCATAGTGGCAGGGCATAGTGGCATAGTGGCAAGGCATAGTGGCATAGTGGCAGGGCATAGTGGCAGGGCATAGTGACAGTGGCATAGTGACATAGCGGCAGGGCATAGAGACACAGTGGCAGGGCATAGTGACACAGTGGCAGGGCATAGTGACAGGGCATAGTGACAGTGGCATAGTGACATAGTGGCAGGGTATAGTGACATAGTGGCAGGGTATAGTGACATAGTGGCAGGGTATAGTAAAATAGTGGCAGGGTTTAGTGACAGTGGCAGGGTATAGTGACATAGTGACAGGGCATAGTGACATAGTGACAGGGCATAGTGGTATAGTGACATAGTGGTATAGTGACAGGGCATAGTGGCATAGTGACAGGGCATAGTGGTATAGTGACAGGGCATAGTGGTATAGTGACAGGGCATAGTGGCATAGTGACATAGTGGTATAGTGACATAGTGACATAGTGGCATAGTGGCATAGTGGCATAGTAGCATAGTAGCATAGTGGCATAGTAGCATAGTGGCATAGTAGCATAGTGGCATAGTAGCATAGTAGCATAGTAGTATAGTGGCATAGTAGCATAGTGGCATAGTAGCATAGTGGCAGGGCATAGTGGCATAGTGGCAGGGCATAGTAGCATAGTCGCATAGTGGCATAGTCGCATAGTGGCATAGTGGCAGGGCATTGTGGCATAGTGGCAGGGCATAGTGGCAAGGTATAGTAGCATAGTGGTATAGTAGCATAGTGGCATAGTGACATAGTGGCAGGGTTTAGTGGTATAGTGGCATAGTAGCATAGTGGCATAGTAGCAGGGGCATCGTGGCATAGTGGCAGGGGCATAGTGGCAGGGCATAGTGGCATAATGACAGTGACATAGTAGCATAGTGACATAGTAGCATAGTGGCAGGGCATAGTGGTAAGGCATAGTGGCAGGGCATAGTGGTATAGTGGCAGGACATAGTGGCATAGTGGCAGGGCCATAGTGGCAGGGCATAGTGGTATAGTGGCAGGGCATAGTGGCAGGGCATAGTGGTATAGTGGCAGGGCATAGTGGTATAGTGGCAGGGCATAGTGGCATAGTGGCAGGGCATAGTGGCAGGGCATAGTGGTATAGTGGCAGGGCATAGTGGCATAGTGGGAGGGCATAGTGGTCTAGTGGTATAGTGACATAGTGACAGGGCATAGTGGTATAGTGACAGGGCATAGTGGCATAGTGGCAGGGCATAGTGGCAGGGCATAGTGGTATAGT
This sequence comes from Oncorhynchus kisutch, assembly GCF_002021735.2. Taxonomy (NCBI): domain Eukaryota; kingdom Metazoa; phylum Chordata; class Actinopteri; order Salmoniformes; family Salmonidae; genus Oncorhynchus; species Oncorhynchus kisutch. Next base: position 3,637,739 of record NC_034174.2, read on the forward strand.
GGCAGGGCATAGTGGCAGGGCATAGTGGTATAGTGGCAGGGCATAGTGGTATAGTGGCATAGTGGTATAGTGGCATAGTGGCAGGGCATAGTGGCATAGTGGTATAGTGGCAGGGCATAGTGGCATAGTGGCAAGGCATAGTGGCATAGTGGCAGGGCATAGTGGCATAGTGGCAGGGCATAGTGGCATAGTGCAGGGCATAGTGGCAGGGCATAGTGGTATAGTGGCAGGGCATAGTGGTATAGTGGCAGGGCATAGTGGCAGGGCATAGTGGTATAGTGGCAGGGCATAGTGGTATAGTGGCAGGGCATAGTGGAATAGTGGCAGGGCATAGTGGCATAGTGGCAGGGCATAGTGGTATAGTGGTATAGTGGCATAGTGACATAGTGACAGGGCATAGTGGTATAGTGACAGGGCATAGTGGCATAGTGGCAGGGCATAGTGGCAGGGGCATAGTGGTATAGTGGCAGGGCATAGTGGCATAGTGGCAGGGCATAGTGGCATAGTGGCAGGGCATAGTGGTATAGTGGCAGGGCATAGTGGTATAGTGGCATAGTGGTATAGTGGCATAGTGGCAGGGCATAGTGGCATAGTGGTATAGTGGCAGGGCATAGTGGCATAGTGGCAAGGCTAGTGGCATAGTGGCAGGGCATAGTGGCAAGGCATAGTGGCATAGTGGCAGGGCATAGTGGCAGGGCATAGTGGCATAGTGGCAGGGCATAGTGGCATAGTGGCAGGGCATAGTGGTATAGTGGCAGGGCATAGTGGCAGGGCATAGTGGTATAGTGGCAGGGCATAGTGGTATAGTGGCATAGTGGCAGGGCATAGTGGCATAGTGGTATAGTGGCAGGGCATAGTGGCATAGTGGCAGGGCATAGTGGCAGGGCATAGTGGTATAGTGGCAAGGCATAGTGGCATAGTGGCAGGGCATAGTGGCATAGTGGCAGGGCATAGTGACATAGTGGCAGGGCATAGTGGCAGGGCATAGTGGCATAGTGACATAGAGGTATAGTGACAGGGCATAGTGGCATAGTGGAATAGTGACAGGGCATAGTGGTATAGTGACAGGGCATAGTGGCATAGTGGCAGGGCATAGTGGTATAGTGACATAGTGACAGGGCATAGTGGCAGGGCATAGTGGTATAGTGGCAGGGCATAGTGGCATAGTGGCAGGGCATAGTGGCATAGTGGTATAGTGACATAGTGACAGGGCATAGTGGTATAGTGGCATAGTGGTATAGTGACAGTGACAGGGCATAGTGGTATAGTGGTATAATGACATAGTGGTATAGTGACAGTGACAGGGCATAGTAGTATAGTGACATAGTGGTATAGTGACAGGGCATAGTGGTATAGTGGTATAGTGACAGGGCATAGTGGCATAGTGGAATAGTGACAGGGCATAGTGGTATAGTGACAGGGCATAGTGGTATAGTGACAGGGCACAGTGACAGGGCATAGTGGCATAGTGACATAGTGGTATAGTGACATAGTGGCATAGTGACATAGTGGCATAGTGACAGGGCACAGTGACAGTGACAGGGCATAGTGACAGTGGCATAGTGACATAGCGGCAGGGCATAGTGACACAGTGGCAGGGCATAGTGACATAGTGGCAGGGCATAGTGACAGGGCATAGTGACAGTGGCATAGTGACATAGTGGCAGGGTATAGTGACATAGTGGCAGGGTATAGTGACATAGTGGCAGGGTATAGTAAAATAGTGGCAGGGTTTAGTGACAGTGGCAGGGTATAGTGACATAGTGACAGTGGCATAGTGACATAGCGGCAGGGCATAGTGACACAGTGGCAGGGCATAGTGACACAGTGGCAGGGCATAGTGACAGGGCATAGTGACAGTGGCATAGTGACATAGTGGCAGGGTATAGTGACATAGTGGCAGGGTATAGTGACATAGTGGCAGGGTATAGTAAAATAGTGGCAGGGTTTAGTGACAGTGGCAGGGTATAGTGACATAGTGACAGGGCATAGTGGTATAGTGACATAGTGGTATAGTGACAGGGCATAGTGGCATAGTGACAGGGCTAAGTGGTATAGTGACAGGGCATAGTGGTATAGTGACAGGGCATAGTGGCATAGTGACATAGTGGTATAGTGACATAGTGACATAGTGACATAGTGACATAGTGGCATAGTAGCATAGTAGCATAGTAGCATAGTGGCATAGTAGCATAGTGGCATAGTGGCATAGTAGCATAGTGGCATAGTAGCATAGTGGCATAGTAGCATAGTGGCAGGCATAGTGGCATAGTGGCAGGGCATAGTGGCAGGGCATAGTAGCATAGTCGCATAGTGGCATAGTGGCAGGGCATAGTGGCATAGTGGCAGGGCATAGTGGCAAGGTATAGTAGCATAGTGGTATAGTAGCATAGTGGCATAGTGACATAGTGGCAGGGTTTAGTGGTATAGTGGCATAGTAGCATAGTGGCATAGTAGCAGGGGCATCGTGGCATAGTGGCAGGGCATAGTGGCAGGGCATAGTGGCATAATGACAGTGACATAGTAGCATAGTGACATAGTAGCATAGTGGCAGGGCATAGTGGTAAGGCATAGTGGCAGGGCATAGTGGTATAGTGGCAGGACATAGTGGCATAGTGGCAGGGCATAGTGGCAGGGCATAGTGGCAGGGCATAGTGGTATAGTGGCAGGGCATAGTGGCATAGTGGCAGGGCATAGTGGCATAGTGGCAGGGCATAGTGGTATAGTGGCAGGGCATAGTGGCATAGTGGCAGGGCATAGTGGTATAGTGGTATAGTGGCATAGTGACATAGTGACAGGGCATAGTGGCATAGTGGCAGGGCATAGTGGCAGGGCATAGTGGTATAGTGGCAGGGCATAGTGGCAGGGCATAGTGGTATAGTGGCAGGGCATAGTGGTATAGTGGCATAGTGGTATAGTGGCATAGTGGCAGGGCATAGTGGCATAGTGGCAGGGCATAGTGGCATAGTGGCAAGGCATAGTGGCATAGTGGCAGGGCATAGTGGCAAGGCATAGTGGCATAGTGGCAGGGCATAGTGGCAAGGCATAGTGGCATAGTGGCAGGGCATAGTGGCATAGTGGCAGGGCATAGTGGTATAGTGGCAGGGCATAGTGGTATAGTGGCAGGGCATAGTGGCATAGTGGCAGGGCATAGTGGCATAGTGGCAGGGCATAGTGGCATAGTGGCAGGTCATAGTGGTATAGTGGCAGGGCATAGTGGCATAGTGACAGGGCATAGTGGCAGGGCATAGTGGTATAGTGGTATAGTGGCATAGTGACAGGGCATAGTGGCATAGTGACAGGGCATAGTGGTATAGTGACAGGGCATAGTGGCATAGTGGCAGGGCATAGTGGCAGGGCATAGTGGTATAGTGGCAGGGCATAGTGGCATAGTGGCAGGGCATAGTGGTATAGTGGCAGGGCATAGTGGCAGGGCATAGTGGCATAGTGGCAGGGCATAGTGGCATAGTGGCAGGTCATAGTGGTATAGTGGCAGGGCATAGTGGCATAGTGACAGGGCATAGTGGCAGGGCATAGTGGTATAGTGGTATAGTGGCATAGTGGCAGGGCATAGTGGCATAGTGGCAGGGCATAGTGGCATAGTGGCAAGGCATAGTGGCATAGTGGCAGGGCATAGTGGCAAGGCATAGTGGCATAGTGGCATAGTGGCAGGGCATAGTGGTATAGTGGCAGGGCATAGTGGTATAGTGGCAGGGCATAGTGGCATAGTGGCAGGGCATAGTGGCATAGTGGCAGGGCATAGTGGCATAGTGGCAGGGTATAGTGGTATAGTGGCAGGGCATAGTGGCATAGTGACAGGGCATAGTGGCATAGTGACAGGGCATAGTGGTATAGTGGTATAGTGGCATAGTGACATAGTGACAGGGCATAGTGGTATAGTGACAGGGCATAGTGGCATAGTGGCAGGGCATAGTGGCAGGGCATAGTGGTATAGTGGCAGGGCATAGTGGCATAGTGGCAGGGCATAGTGGTATAGTGGCAGGGCATAGTGGTATAGTGGCATAGTGGTATAGTGGCATAGTGGCAGGGCATAGTGGCATAGTGGTATAGTGGCAGGGCATAGTGGCATAGTGGCAAGGCATAGTGGCAGGGCATAGTGGCAAGGCATAGTGGCATAGTGGCAGGGCATAGTGGCATAGTGGCAGGGCATAGTGGCATAGTGGCAGGGCATAGTGGCATAGTGGCAGGGCATAGTGGTATAGTGGCAGGGCATAGTGGCAGGGCATAGTGGCAGGGCATAGTGGTATAGTGGCATAGTGGCAGGGCATAGTGGCATAGTGGTATAGTGGCAGGGCATAGTGGCAAGGCATAGTGGCAGGGCATAGTGGCAGGGCATAGTGGTAGGGCATAGTGGTATAGTGGCAAGGCATAGTGGCATAGTGGCAGGGCATAGTGGCAGGGCATAGTGGCATAGTGGCATAGTGGCAGGGCATAGTGGCATAGTGGCAGGGCATAGTGGTATAGTGACAGGGCATAGTGGCAGGGCATAGTGACATAGTGGCAGGGCATAGTGGCAGGGCATAGTGACAGGGCATAGTGGCATAGTGACATAGAGGTATAGTGACAGGGCATAGTGGCATAGTGGAATAGTGACAGGGCATAGTGGTATAGTGACAGGGCATAGTGGCATAGTGGCAGGGCATAGTGGCATAGTGGTATAGTGACAGGGCATAGTGGCAGGGCATAGTGGTATAGTGGCAGGGCATAGTGGTATAGTGACATAGTGACAGGGCATAGTGGTATAGTGGCATAGTGGTATAGTGACATAGTGACAGGGCATAGTGGTATAGTGGTATAATGACATAGTGGTATAGTGACAGTGACAGGGCATAGTAGTATAGTGACATAGTGGTATAGTGACAGGGCATAGTGGTATAGTGGCATAGTGGTATAGTGGCATAGTGACAGGGCATAGTGGCATAGTGGAATAGTGACAGGGCATAGTGGTATAGTGACAGGGCATAGTGGCATAGTGACATAGTGGTATAGTGACATAGTGGCATAGTGGTATAGTGACATAGTGGCATAGTGACATAGTGACATAGTGACATAGTGACAGGGCATAGTGACAGTGGCATAGTGACATAGCGGCAGGGCATAGTGACACAGTGGCAGGGCATAGTGACATAGTGGCAGGGCATAGTGACATAGTGGCAGGGCATAGTGACAGGGCATAGTGACAGTGGCATAGTGACATAGTGGCAGGGTATAGTGACATAGTGGCAGGGTATAGTGACATAGTGGCAGGGTATAGTAAAATAGTGGCAGGGTTTAGTGACAGTGGCAGGGTATAGTGACATAGTGACAGGGCATAGTGACATAGTGACAGGGCATAGTGGTATAGTGACATAGTGGTATAGTGACAGGGCATAGTGGCATAGTGGAATAGTGACAGGGCATAGTGGTATAGTGACAGGGCATAGTGGTATAGTGACAGGGCATAGTGACATAGTGGTATAGTGGCATAGTGGCATAGTAGCATAGTAGCATAGTGGCATAGTAGCATAGTGGCATAGTAGCATAGTGGCATAGTAGCATAGTGGCATAGTAGCATAGTGGCATAGTGGCAGGGCATAGTGGCATAGTGGCAGGGCATAGTGGCAGGGCATAGTAGCATAGTCGCATAGTGGCATAGTCGCATAGTGGCATAGTGGCATAGTGGCAGGGCATAGTGGCAAGGTATAGTAGCATAGTGGTATAGTAGCATAGTGGCATAGTGGCAGGGTTTAGTGGTATAGTGGCATAGTAGCATAGTGGCATAGTAGCAGGGGCATCGTGGCATAGTGGCAGGGCATAGTGGCAGGGCATAGTGGCATAATGACAGTGACATAGTAGCATAGTGACATAGTAGCATAGTGGCAGGGCATAGTGGCATAGTGACATAGTGGCAGGGCATAGTGGCATAGTAGCATAGTGGCATAGTGGCATAGTGACATAGTAGCTTAGTGGCATAGTAGCTTAGTGGCATAGTAGCATAGTAGCATAGTGGCAGGGCATAGTGGCATAGTAGCATAGTGGCATAGTGACAGTGGCAGGGTATAGTGGTATAGTGACATAGTAGCAAAGTGGCATAGTGGCAGGTGTATGTATGTGGACACTGTCAAATATCTAATTCCTAAATCATGGGTATTAATATGGAGTTAGTCCCCCCTTTGCTGCTATAACATCCTCCACTCTTCTGGGAAGACTTTCCACTAGATGTTGGAACATTCCTGCTGGGACTTGCTTCTATTCAGCCACAAGAGCATTGTTGAGGTCGAGCACTGATGTTGGGCGATTAGGCCTGGCTCACAGTCGGCGTTCCAATTTATCCCAAAGGAGTTTGATGGGGTCGAGGTCAGGGCTCTTTGCTGGCCAGTCAAGTTCTTCCACACCGATCGACAAACCATTTCTGTATGGACCTCTCTTTGCGCACTGGGGCATTGTCATGCTGAACCAGGAAATGGCTTTCCCCAAACTGTTGCCACAAGGCAGGCAGGCAGGTAGGGAAGTAGAGGGGAGGGCAGGGAGGCAGGCAGGGGATGGCAAGCAGGCAGGCAGGGGAGTAGAGGGGAGGGCAGGGAGGAATGTGAGTTATGTGAGCTAGGGCCCTCCACAACAGCAGCCAATCTCCTTGATAATGCACTACATCAGACCATTTAGACCAGAGAGAACTATATAGGGGATATGGTACCCTTTCAGATACAGCCCATGACCAAGCATGGAGGGAGGGCATGACCAGCCTCCTCTGCCCAGACATGTGCTCCAATCACAGGCATGGTATGTGAGGAATCCCGGGCCTCAGACTGAGCAGCAGATCCCAGTAGAGAAATACCAACATCCAGGCAGCACATTCTCTCTCAGGCATCCAGGAATCTGCAGCATGGGGCGCTAGCTAGCTAGCGTAGCTGCCTGCTCAGCCACACGGGAATCCATCTGATGGAGCGCTAGCTAGCTAGCTAGCGTAGCTGCCTGCTCAGCCACACGGGAATCCATCTGATGGAGCGCTAGCTAGCTACTGTGGCTACTAGAAAAGGAGGGGGAAACTCTAAACAGTTACATACAGAGATCATTTTTGGATGATATTATATTGATACTTTGATTCCACAAAAAAAAATTAAACATGTTTTTTGCCAGTCGGCTGTACCTGTGGCAAAACACTGTGGCTACCTGTCCTGTGCATTTCTCACATGGCACAGCACCCTGAACACAGAGTGAATTCCCTTTGTAGCAATTATTCAGCTTTCTGCAAAACACTCCCCCAAGAAGTCATATGTGATACTTTTGGAAAATTGGACATTCCATTACGATGTCACAATGCATGTGGAGCCAAAACAAACGTCATCTGTCACTTTATCTATGTGTGTGTGTGTGAGTATCTACTTACAACTGTGCAGCAAACAGCCGACTCATCTTGGCCACGTGTTGGTTGTCATAGTCTTGGTCATCATTGTCTTGTTGGTCCTGTCCTGTGCTGAGGCTACGGCTGTGCTTCCTCTTGCTGGGGCTGATGGGTGGATGGCCCGTCCGGTGGCTATGGTTGGAGACGCCAGACGATGACAAGGACATGGACTGGTGCATCATGGGATCACCTCGACGCGCTGCCTCACCTGTACGGAGAGAAATACACAACATATAGAAGGCATCAAATGGGGAACCTGTGTACTAATGACAGGAACCTGTGTACTAATGACAGGAACTTGTGTACTAATGACAGGAACCTGTGTACTAATGACAGGAACCTGTGTACTAATGACAGGAACCTGTGTACTAATGACAGGAACCTGTGTACTAATGACAGGAACCTGTGTACTAATGACAGGAACCTGTGTACTAATGACAGGAACTTGTGTACTAATGACAGGAACTTGTGTACTAATGACAGGAACTTGTGTACTAATGACAGGAACTTGTGCACTAATGACAGGAACTTGTGCACTAATGACAGGAACTTGTGCACTAATGACAGGAACTTGTGCACTAATGACAGGAACTTGTGCACTAATGACAGGAACTTGTGCACTAATGACAGGAACTTGTGCACTAATGACAGGAACTTGTGCACTAATGACAGGAACTTGTGCACTAATGACAGGAACTTGTGCACTAATGACAGGAACTTGTGCACTAATGACAGGAACTTGTGCACTAATGACAGGAACTTGTACACTAATGACAGGAAGTTGTACACTAATGACAGGAAGTTGTACACTAATGACAGGAACTTGTACTAATGACAGGAACTTGTACTAATGACAGGAACTTGTACTAATGACAGGAACTTGTACTAATGACAGGAACTTGTACTAATGACGTTTCTATCTCCAACATTCTGACCTGCATCAAAACAGCCTCCCAGGGGAAAAGCAATTCCACGGTGACAGAATGATGCTGAGACTGGCACAAACAGCACAAACAGCACAAACAGCACAAACACAAACAACAAAAACCGTTGTTCGGTTACCAAACTTTGCATCTACACTGTTCTTCAAGAACATGTGCTTTTTTCTGTCAAATTTTAATTTGGATTGAATTCCAAACTGCGATTTAAGACCCAAAACTTTTTTTTTTTCAACCTAACTTTCACAAGGATTCATTGAATATGGTTTATATGAACCAACCGTTGATAGTACAGTAGGGTAGTATTCTGCGGAGACACGACAGAGAAAATTACAGTTTTGACCAGTCAGGAGAAAAAACAATGTGCTGAAAATATGTTCTCACTATTTAAAAAGAAGATGGAGAACAAGCTATATGATGAACAGGCACAGCAGACTAGCGCTAGTTAACGCTACCTACAGTAGCAAAAAATTATAACACGAGTCAAATATCTATATAATATCGTCCGAAAATAATATTGCATATTGTACATAACTGTATATATTTGTTCACTAGTAAATAGGATGCCATTTGGGACGTGTCTAATTACACGACCGTGAAGAATCTGTGAAAGCTTTATTAGTGTGCTCAAAAGTTTAAAAAAAAACACATTGTAAGACATTTAAAAGTAGCTAACTTCTTGTACATATTGTCAAATTCAACACTTGGCTGAATGGTGTGAGTGTTCTGGCATCACGTGTCAGGAGGAAAACTGGTTGAACTGTAATGTTTGAACAAACAGGTTAAAATAAATCTTGTACGCTGTTCCTTCCTTCCTCGGCCAGTAGCTCCCAGAGTACAGTAGACCAGGGAGAGTGTGAGGACGGCAGGAAGGGAGACTGGAAAACTACTGGTGGCACTAGGTACAGATGGGGACTTTCCACTAGAAGACTTTACGCCAATGTTACAAAGACTTACTGAGCACTATGTCACCGTTACACAGCAAGGCAAACATTTCAAAGCCCATTCCAATCGCATTCACAAAATGATCTTCACCAAAACAATGCAGAGCCAAGTGCTCACCTAAACAATAGTGTTCACCTTAACGGTACGGTAAAGGCACAATGTCAAGCTAGGCATGGGGCCGTACAACTCACTGAAACTTACTGGTCAACTGTCTACAGTGAGAAAGCTTGGTCTATAGAACAGTAGACGGTGTAGAACAGTAGGCGGTGTAGAACAGTAGACGGTGTAGAACAGTAGAACAGTAGGCGGTATAGAACAGTAGAACAGTAGGCGGTGTAGAACAGTAGAACAGTAGGCGGTGTAGAACAGTAGAACAGTAGACGGTGTAGAACAGTAGAACAGTAGGCGGTGTAGAACAGTAGGCGGTGTAGAACAGCAGAACAGTAGACGGTGTAGACAGTAGAACAGTAGGCGGTGTAGAACAGTAGACGGTGTTAGAACAGTAGAACAGTAGGCAGTGTAGAACAGTAGGCAGTGTAGAACAGTAGAACAGTAGGCGGTGTAGAACAGTAGACTGTGTAGAACAGTAGACTGTGTAGAACAGTAGACGGTGTAGAACAGTAGACGGTGTAGAACAGTAGACGGTGTAGAACAGTAGACGGTGTAGAACAGTAGACAGTGTAGAACAGTAGACGGTGTAGAACAGTAGAACAGTAGGCGGTGTAGAACAGTAGAACAGCAGGCGGTGTAAAACAGTAGGCGGTGTAGAACAGTAGAACAGTAGGCGGTGTAGAACAGTAGACGGTGTAGAACAGTAGACGGTGTAGAACAGTAGACGGTGTAGAACAGTAGACGGTGTAGAACAGTAGAACAGTAGGCGGTGTAGAACAGTAGGCGGTGTAGAACAGTAGAACAGTAGGCGGTGTAGAACAGTAGAACAGTAGGCAGTGTAGAACAGTAGGCAGTGTAGAACAGTAGAACAGTAGGCAGTGTAGAACAGTAGAACAGTAGGCGGTGTAGAACAGTACGCGGTGTAGAACAGTAGGCGGTGTAGAACAGTAGAAGGTGTAGAACAGTAGGCAGTGTAGAACAGTAGAACAGTAGACAGAGTAGAACAGTAGTACAGTAGTACAGTAGGCGGTGTAGAACAGTAGGCGGTGTAGAACAGTAGGCGGTGTAGAACAGTAGGCGGTGTAGAACAGTAGGCGGTGTAGAACAGTAGGCAGTGTAGAACAGTAGAACAGTAGGCAGTGTAGAAAAGTAGTACAGTAGGCGGTGTAGAACAGTAGACGGTGTAGAACAGTAGGCGGTGTAGAACAGTAGGCGGTGTAGAACACTAGAACAGTAGGCGGTGTAGAACAGTAGGTGGTGTAGAACAGTAGACGGTGTAGAACAGTAGACGGGGTAGAAGAGTAGACGGTGTAGAACAGTAGGCGGTGTAGAACAGTAGGCGGTGTAGAACAGTAGAAGGTGTATAACAGTAGAACAGTAGACGGTGTAGAACAGTAGAACAGTAGACTGTGTAGAACAGTAGAACAGTAGACTGTGTAGAACAGTAGGCGGTGTAGAACAGTAGGCGGTGTAGAACAGTAGGCGGTGTAGAACAGTAGAACAGTAGACGGTGTAGAACAGTAGACGGTGTAGAACAGTAGACTGTGTAGAACAGTAGACTGTGTAGAACAGTAGACCGTGTAGAACAGTAGGCGGTGTAGAACAGTAGGCGGTGTAGAACAGTAGGCGGTGTAGAACAGTAGAACAGTAGACGGTGTAGAACAGTAGACGGTGTAGAACAGTAGACTGTGTAGAACAGTAGGCGGTGTAGAACAGTAGACTGTGTAGAACAGTAGGCGGTGTAGAACAGTAGGCGGTGTAGAACAGTAGGCCGTGTAGAACAGTAGGCCGTGTAGAACAGTAGGCCCTGTAGAACAGTAGGCCCTGTAGAACAGTAGGCCCTGTAGAACAGTAGGCCCTGTAGAACAGTAGGCCCTGTAGAACAGTAGGCCATGTAGAACAGTAGGCCGTGTAGAACAGTAGAACAGTAGGCGTTGTAAAACAGTAGAACAGTAGGCGGTGTAGAACAGTAGACAGTGTGGAACAGTAGACGGTGTAGAACAGTAGGCGGTGTAGAACAGTAGAACAGTAGGCGGTGTAGAACAGTAGGCAGTGTAGAACAGTAGGCAGTGTAGAACAGTAGACGGTGTAGAACAGTAGGCGGTGTAGAACAGTAGAACAGTAGGCGGTGTAGAACAGTAGAACAGTAGGCGGTGTAGAACAGTAGGCGGTGTAGAACAGTAGAACAGTAGACCGTGTAGAACAGTAGAACAGTAGACTGTGTAGAACAGTAGGCGGGGTAGAACAGTAGGCGGGGTAGAACAGTAGGCGGTGTGGAACAGTAGGCGGTGTAGAATAGTAGAACAGTAGGCGATGTAGAACAGTAGGCGGTGTAGAACAGTAGGCGGTGTAGAACAGTAGACGGGGTAGAACAGTAGGCGGTGTAAAACAGTAGGCGGTGTAAAACAGTAGGCGGTGTAAAACAGTAGGCGGTGTAGAACAGTAGGCGGTGTAGAACAGTAGGCGGTGTAGAACAGTAGGCGGTGTAGAACAGTAGGCGGTGTAGAACAGTAGGCGGTGTAGAACAGTAGGCGGTGTGGAACAGTAGACGGTGTAGAATAGTAGAACAGTAGGCGGTGTAGAACAGTAGAACAGTAGGCGGTGTAGAACAGTAGACGGTGTAGAACAGTAGAACAGTAGGCGGTGTAGAACAGTAGGCGGTGTAGAACAGTAGGCGGTGTAGAACAGTAGGCGGTGTAGAACAGTAGGCGGTGTAGAACAGTAGACGGTGTAGAACAGTAGACGGTGTAGAACAGTAGGCGGTGTGGAACAGTAGGCGGTGTAGAATAGTAGAACAGTAGGCGGTGTAGAACAGTAGGCGGTGTAGAACAGTAGACGGTGTAGAACAGTAGGCGGTGTAGAACAGTAGGCGGTGTAGAACAGTAGGCGGTGTAGAACAGTAGGCGGTGTAGAACAGTAGGCGGTGTAGAACAGTAGGCGGTGTAGAACAGTAGTAGACGGTGTAGAACAGTAGTAGACGGTGTAGAACAGTAGTAGACGGTGTAGAACAGTAGACGGTGTAGTAAACAACAGTCTGGACCACGGTACTGTAGTGAACAGTTTGGACCACGGTACTGTAGTGAACAGTCTGGACCACGGTACTGTAGTAAACAACAGTCTGGACCACGGTACTGTAGTGAACAGTCTGGACCACGGTACTATAGTGAACAACAGTCTGGACCACGGTACTGTAGACAACAGTCTGGACCACGGTACTGTAGTAAACAACAGTCTGGACCACGGTACTGTAGTGAACAACAGTCTGGACCACGGTACTATAGTAAACAACAGTCTGGACCACGGTACTGTAGTAAACAGTCTGGACCACGGTACTGTAGTGAACAGTCTGGACCACGGTACTGTAGTGAACAGTCTGGACCACGGTACTGTAGTAAACAGTCTGGACCACGGTACTGTAGTAAACAGTCTGGACCACGGTACTGTAGTAAACAGTCTGGACCACGGTACTGTAGTAAACAGTCTGGACCACGGTACTGTAGTAAACAGTCTGGACCACGGTACTGTAGTGAACAGTCTGGACCACGGTACTGTAGTAAACAGTCTGGACCACGGTACTGTAGTAAACAGTCTGGACCACGGTACTGTAGTGAACAGTCTGGACCACGGTACTGTAGTAAACAGTCTGGACCACGGTACTGTAGTAAACAGTCTGGACCACGGTACTGTAGTAAACAGTCTGGACCACGGTACTGTAGTAAACAGTCTGGACCACGGTACTGTAGTAAACAGTCTGGACCACGGTACTGTAGTAAACAGTCTGGACCACGGTACTGTAGTAAACAGTCTGGACCACGGTACTGTAGTGAACAGTCTGGACCACGGTACTGTAGTAAACAGTCTGGACCACGGTACTGTAGTAAACAGTCTGGACCACGGTACTGTAGTGAACAGTCTGGACCACGGTACTGTAGTAAACAGTCTGGACCACGGTACTGTAGTAAACACTCTGGACCACGGTACTGTAGTGAACAGTCTGGACCACGGTACTGTAGTGAACAGTCTGGACCACGGTACTGTAGTAAACAGTCTGGACCACGGTACTGTAGTAAACAGTCTGGACCACGGTACTGTAGTGAACAGTCTGGACCACGGTACTGTAGTGAACAGTCTGGACCACGGTACTGTAGTGAACAGTCTGGACCACGGTACTGTAGTGAACAGTCTGGACCACGGTACTATAGTGAACAACAGTCTGGACCACGGTACTGTAGTAAACAGTCTGGACCACGGTACTGTAGTGAACAGTCTGGACCACGGTACTGTAGTGAACAGTCTGGACCACGGTACTGTAGTGAACAGTCTGGACCACGGTACTCTAGTGAACAGTCTGGACCACGGTACTCTAGTGAACAGTCTGGACCACGGTACTCTAGTGAACAGTCTGGACCACGGTACTCTAGTGAACAGTCTGGACCACGGTACTCTAGTGAACAGTCTGGACCACGGTACTCTAGTGAACAGTCTGGACCACGGTACTCTAGTGAACAGTCTGGACCACGGTACTCTAGTGAACAGTCTGGACCACGGTACTCTAGTGAACAGTCTGGACCACGGTACTGTAGTAAACAGTCTGGACCACGGTACTGTAGTAAACAGTCTGGACCACGGTACTGTAGTAAACAGTCTGGACCACGGTACTGTAGTAAACAGTCTGGACCACGGTACTGTAGTAAACAGTCTGGACCACGGTACTGTAGTAAACAGTCTGGACCACGGTACTGTAGTAAACAGTCTGGACCACGGTACTGTAGTGAACAGTCTGGACCACGGTACTGTAGTGAACAGTCTGGACCACGGTACTCTAGTGAACAGTCTGGACCACGGTACTCTAGTGAACAGTCTGGACCACGGTACTCTAGTGAACAGTCTGGACCACGGTACTCTAGTGAACAGTCTGGACCACGGTACTCTAGTGAACAGTCTGGACCACAGTACTGTAGTGAACAGTCTGGACCACGGTACTCTAGTGAACAGTCTGGACCACGGTACTCTAGTGAACAGTCTGGACCACGGTACTCTAGTGAACAGTCTGGACCACGGTACTCTAGTGAACAGTCTGGACCACGGTACTCTAGTGAACAGTCTGGACCACGGTACTCTAGTGAACAGTCTGGACCACGGTACTCTAGTAAACAGTCTGGACCACGGTACTCTAGTAAACAGTCTGGACCACGGTACTCTAGTAAACAGTCTGGACCACGGTACTCTAGTGAACAGTCTGGACCACGGTACTCTAGTGAACAGTCTGGACCACGGTACTCTAGTGAACAGTCTGGACCACGGTACTCTAGTGAACAGTCTGGACCACGGTACTCTAGTGAACAGTCTGGACCACGGTACTCTAGTGAACAGTCTGGACCACGGTTACTCTAGTGAACAGTCTGGACCACGGTACTCTAGTGAACAGTCTGGACCACGGTACTCTAGTGAACAGTCTGGACCACGGTACTCTAGTGAACAGTCTGGACCACGGTACTCTAGTGAACAGTCTGGACCACGGTACTCTAGTGAACAGTCTGGACCACGGTACTCTAGTGAACAGTCTGGACCACGGTACTCTAGTGAACAGTCTGGACACGTACTCTAGTGAACAGTCTGGACCACGGTAACTCTAGTGAACAGTCTGGACCACCGGTACTCTAGTGAACAGTCTGGACCACCGGTACTCTAGTGAACAGTCTGGACCACGGTACTCTAGTGAACAGTCTGGACCACGGTACTCTAGTGAACAGTCTGGACCACGGTACTCTACGTGAACAGTCTGGACCACGGTACTCTAGTGAACAGTCTGGACCACGGTACTCTAGTGAACAGTCTGGACCACGGTACTCTAGTGAACAGTCTGGACCACGGTACTCTAGTGAACAGTCTGGACCACGGTACTCTAGTGAACAGTCTGGACCACGGTACTCTAGTGAACAGTCTGGACCACGGTACTCTAGTGAACAGTCTGGACCACGGTACTCTAGTGAACAGTCTGGACCACGGTACTCTAGTGAACAGTCTGGACCACGGTACTCTAGTGAACAGTCTGGACCACGGTACTCTAGTGAACAGTCTGGACCACGGTACTCTAGTGAACAGTCTGGACCACGGTACTCTAGTGAACAGTCTGGACCACGGTACTCTAGTGAACAGTCTGGACCACGGTACTCTAGTGAACAGTCTGGACCACGGTACTCTAGTGAACAGTCTGGACCACGGTACTCTAGTGAACAGTCTGGACCACGGTACTCTAGTGAACAGTCTGGACCACGGTACTCTAGTGAACAGTCTGGACCACGGTACTCTAGTGAACAGTCTGGACCACGGTACTCTAGTGAACAGTCTGGACCACGGTACTCTAGTGAACAGTCTGGACCACGGTACTCTAGTGAACAGTCTGGACCACGGTACTCTAGTGAACAGTCTGGACCACGGTACTCTAGTGAACAGTCTGGACCACGGTACTCTAGTGAACAGTCTGGACCACGGTACTAGTGACAGTCGGACCGGTACTCTAGTGAACAGTCTGGACCACGGTACTCTAGTGAACAGTCTGGACCACGGTACTCTAGTGAACAGTCTGGACCACGGTACTCTAGTGAACAGTCTGGACCACGGTACTCTAGTGAACAGTCTGGACCACGGTACTCTAGTGAACAGTCTGGACCACGGTACTCTAGTGAACAGTCTGGACCACGGTACTCTAGTGAACAGTCTGGACCACGGTACTGTAGTGAACAGTCTGGACCACGGTACTCTAGTGAACAGTCTGGACCACGGTACTCTAGTGAACAGTCTGGACCACGGTACTCTAGTGAACAGTCTGGACCACGGTACTGTAGTGGTAAGTATATGGCTAATATTAGGTACCATTGTCTTGCATTGGATTTGTGGCAGGCGGGGGGGGGGAGCGAGAGAGAAAATTGGATTTGTAATTCATTCTCAACGATCTACACAAAATACTAAAAAGTGGAAGGACAAAATGCAAGTATTTTGTCAATAAAATATTTTCTAAAATAACACTAAATCAGTGCCTACAGCTTTGATGGTGTTGAACACTGAGCTGTAGTCAATGAACAGCATTCTCATGTAGGTGTACCTTATGTCCAGGTGGGAAAGGGCAGTGTGGAGTGTGATTGAGATTACGTCATCTGTGGATCTGTTTGGGCGGTATGTGAATTGGAGTGGGTCTAGGGTGTCTGGGATAATGGTGTTGATGTGAGCCATGACCAGCCTTTCAAAGCACTTCATGGCTACAGACGTGAACGCTACGGGTCTGTAGTCATTTAGGCAGGTTACCTTATTGTTCTTGGGCACAAGGACTATGGTGGTCTGCTTGAAGCATGTTGGTATTACAGACTCGGACAGGGAGGGGTTGAAAATGTCAGGGAAGACAAGACAGCCAGGCTGGAATAGACAGGACATGTGTTCCAGGCTTCTTCAGAGCTGCACACCCAAAATAACTGAGCTGCCTGCTGCCTTGCAGGCCTTAGTCTGGACCGGGACAGAGAGAGACAGACACATGTGGCCCCCTGGGCATAAATGGATTGTTTATTTCTATCCTGTCACCGGGTCACGTGACAATCTGCGTGGCGGAGGGGACCGAGATGGAGGCAGGACCCAGTTGCCCTGACACTGGCCAGACCAGGGACATTGCTGATTTAGGATCAGTTCTGTCTTATAGATACTTATAGGGCCCTGATCCTGGACCAGCAATCTGAGATGTTTGATTATTACGGGCCCCGGGCTGAAGTCATCCTTTCTGTCATGCTCCTGAGACAAGGCCCGATGAGACGAGGCCCGATGAGACGAGGCCCGATGAGACGAGGCCCGATGAGACGAGGCCCGATGAGAGATAGACCAGCATTTTGGTGTTTACCCTAACGCTACACAGCTGATTCAAACAATTAAAGCTTGATGATTAGTTGATTAATTTGATTCAGCTGTGTAATGCTAGGACAACAAGCTAACCTCGCACGTCTTGTGGTCCCGAGGACTGAGTTTGGGGAAACGCTTTCATAGACCTTCAGAACAGATCTTACTAGCCGTGTGTGTGTGTGTGTGTGTGTGTGTGTGTGTGTGTGTGTGTGTGTGTGTGTGTGTGTGTGTGTGTGTGTGTGTGTGTGTGTGTGTGTGTGTGTGTGTGTGTGTGTGTGTTAGGCGTTATAATGATGTCACTATCGTCGACAGACCATGCTGACGACGTGATGTGACTGACGATGGTTTAGCCTATTTGAACTTGACTGGAGCCGCGCAAGAAAGGGGAGTCGGACAGCGTACAGCAGGACAGTAGACAGCACACGGCAGGACAGTAGACAGCACACGGCAGGACAGTAGACAGCACACGGCAGGACAGTAGACAGCACACGGCAGGACAGTAGACAGCACAATAGACAGGACAGTAGACAGCACACGGCAGGACAGTAGACAGCACAAGGCAGGGCAGTAGACAGCACACAGTAGGACAGTAGACAGCACACGGCAGGACAGTAGACAGCACACAGTAGGACAGTAGACAGCACACGGCAGGACAGTAGACACCACACGGCAGGACAGTAGACAGCACACGGCAGGACAGTAGACAGCACACGGCAGGACAGCACACGGCAGGACAGCACACGGCAGGACAGCACACGGCAGGACAGCACACGGCAGGACAGTAGACAGCACACGGCAGGACAGTAGACAGCACACGGCAGGACAGTCGACAGCACACGGCAGGACAGTAGACAGCACACGGCAGGACAGTAGACAGCACACGACAGGACAGTAGACAGCACACGACAGGACAGTAGACAGCACACAGTAGGACAGTAGACAGGACAGTAGACAGCACACGACAGGACAGTAGACAGCACACAGTAGGACAGTAGACAGCACACGGCAGGACAGTAGACAGGACAGTAGTCAGGACACGGCAGGACAGCACACGGCAGAACAGTAGGCAGGACAGTAGACAGCACACAGCAGGACAGTAGACAGGACAGTAGACAGGACAGTAGACAGGACAGTAGACAGAACAGTAGACAGAACAGTAGACAGCACACGACAGGACAGTAGACAGGACAGTAGAAAGGACAGCAGGACAGTAGACAGGACAGTGGAAAGGACAGCAGGACAGTAGACAGGACAGCAGGACAGTAGACAGGACACGACAGGAAAGTAGACAGCACACGACAGGAAAGTAGACAGCACACGACAGGACAGTAGACAGGAGAGTAGACAGGAGAGCAGGACAGTAGACAGGACAGCAGGACAGTAGACCGTAGACAGGACAGCAGGACAGTAGACTAGACAGTAGACAGGACAGTAGACAGGACACAGGACAGTAGACAGGACACAGGACAGTAGACAGGACAGCAGGACAGTAGACAGGACAGCAGGACAGTAGACCGTAGACAGGACAGTAGAAAGGACAGCAGGACAGTAGACAGGACAGTGGAAAGGACAGCAGGACAGTAGACAGGACAGCAGGACAGTAGACAGGACACGACAGGAAAGTAGACAGCACACGACAGGAAAGTAGACAGCACACGACAGGACAGTAGACAGGAGAGTAGACAGGAGAGCAGGACAGTAGACAGGACAGCAGGACAGTAGACCGTAGACAGGACAGCAGGACAGTAGACTAGAACGTAGACAGGACAGTAGACAGGACACAGGACAGTAGACAGGACAGCAGGACAGTAGACAGGACAGCAGGACAGTAGACCGTAGACAGGACAGTAGGACAGTAGACAGGACAGCAGGACAGTAGACAGGACAGCAGGACAGTAGACCGTAGACAGGACAGTAGACTGTAGACAGTAGACAGGACAGCAGGACAGTAGACAGTAGACAGGACAGTAGACTGGACAGTAGACAGGACACAGCACAGTGGCATTCAGATTAAATTTGCCGATTCCAATCAATATGTCACATAGTCTACAGAAGACAAGAGAGAAATGGACAAGTCCACCACAGCAGAATGTCTCGTCAGAAAACATGGTTTCACTCTCTGATGCACGGGCATTCTGCTATAAGCTGAAAACATTCACATAGAAATGTGATAGAGGTATGTGACCATCAAGTCTAAGAAGAGGTAGAACTGTTCTATGAGCGTCATTTCTATGCTTCCCGTTCCGAAGGTTTAGTTTCGCGTTACTTTCGGTTTTGTCCACCAGCTTCAAAAACAGCTAAAAATACTTTTTAAAATGTTATTATGGAAAATATATTCCCACTTGTTTTGTCGCAAACTGAAATTAGGCAAACTATTAGAATTAGAACAGGAAATGGCTGAGAATATTACATCTAGCGGTTTACAAATTCCCTGCTCGCTCTCCGTTCCATAAACCATGAGCATGACTGAAGGCTCTCCGTGGTTTTATTCAGGTTCTGTCATGAATCGTCCCGCTAAGTTGAATGTCGTGCTGTTCGAGGGACTAAAGCATTCTATGTCAAAATGTTTTATGGGTACACAATCACGATAGGAGTAAGATAGACATCGACTAACCCAAGTGTGTGTGTGTGTGTGTGTGTGTCAGTCAATCACTCAGCTAGACCTGCATGTTACGACCTGCAGTTCAAACATCGATTGGCCCAGCTATTATCACTACTGGCTTATCAGAGTGGAGTGAGTAAGTCTGCTCTGTTGCAGTCAATCAGTCAGCTGAAAAGGACAAGTCATTTCTGATGGAAATTATTTCAGAAGTCCTCTGCTGAGGTACAAACAGGAAACAGTCTTTATAGTCTCCTCAAATGAGAAATAAATAGCATAGAACAGGAAAGAGAGGAGAGAGAATAAGAAAGAAAGGGATAGAGAGGAGGAGAGAGGAGGGAGAGAGAGAGGATGGTAAGAGGAGGGAGAGAGGAGAGAGGAGGAAAGAGAGTAGAGAGGAGAGAGAGGAGAAAGAGGATGAGAGAGAAGAGAGAGAGAGGATGAGAGAGAGAGAGAGAGAGAGAGAGGATGAGAGAGAGAGAGAGAGAGAGAGAGAGGATGAGAGAGAGAGAGAGAGAGAGAGAATGGTAATAGATGAAGAAAAAGAGAGAGGAGGAGAGAGAGAGAATGGTAATAGATGAAGAAAAAGAGAGAGGAGGATGGTGAGAACGACCAGCGATGGTGAGAACGACCAGCAAGAACAGTCAGAGATGGTGAGAACAGTCAGAAATGGTGATAACGACCAGAGAGAACAGTCAGAGATGGTGATAACGACCAGAGAGAACAGTCAGAGATGGTGATAACGACCAGAGAGAACAGTCAGAGGTGGTGAGAACAGTCAGAGGTGGAGAGAACGACCAGAGAGAACAGTCAGAGATGGTGAGAACAGTCAGAAATGGGGAGAACGACCAGAGAGAACAGTCAGAGATGGTGAGAACGACCAGAGAGAACAGTCAGAGATGGTGAGAACAGTCAGAGGTGGTGAGAACAGTCAGAAATGGTGAGAACAGTCAGAAATGGTGAGAACGACCAGAGAGAACCGTCAGAGATGGTGAGAACAGTCAGAGATTGTGAGAGCAGTCAGAGATGGTGAGAACAGTCAGAGATGGTGAGAGATGATTAACTGATAATTGATAACAGAAGTGAAAAAAATGCATCTAGTCACTTGATTCTCTGCAATAAGAGGAAATCACAGCCTCCATCTCTTAAGGCACCATATACCCTACATAGTGCACTACTGTTAACCGGGGGCACCCACGGGAGAAAAGGGTGCCATTTGGGATTGGAACATTCAGCCTCAATTATCTCAACCACTCCTTCAGAAGTGTGTAGTGTTAGTAGTGTAGTTAACCCTGTCCACCCCTCTTCCTGTCTCTGTTCAATACACATTTAGAAATAAACACAAACCTTTTTCTATCATCAAAACAACAGGAGTCCAAGAATTTCGCCTCTACGGCCTATTTATTGCCTTTACCTCCGTAATTGTCTACATTTGTACACAACTGTATATAGATCTTTCTATTGTGTTATTGACTGTATGTTTGTTTATTCCAGGTGTAACTCTTTTGTTTGTGTCGCACTGATTTGCTTTATCTTGGCCAGGTCACAGTTGTAAATGACAACTTGTTCTCAACTGGCATCCCTGGTTAAATAAAGGTGTTCTCATCTGACCTACCTGGTTAAATAAAGGTGTTCTCATCTGACCTACCTGGTTAAATAAAGGTGTTCTCATCTGACCTACCTGGTTAAATAAAGGTGTTCTCATCTGACCTACCTGGTTAAATAAAGGTGTTCTCATCTAGCCTACCTGGTTAAATAAAGGTGAAATAAAGGTGTTGGTTATTTTTAAAGAAGAACAACATTACATTCTCTGAAGCCAAACGTGAACAAAAGATTTAAAGTGCCATTATGTCACCGTTTTAAGAATGCAAAACCAACATCCTATAATACTGAAAACGGAATAAACTGCCATCCAACACAGTCCAGCATGTTTGTGCCAACAGATATACTGGTGAGGAGCCGAGCTACTAGGAGATTTATAGAGATGTTGTCCAGTAGCTCACAGGGTTTAACAACCTACATGACAGAAACATCCTAGAAAAGCTATAAAAGCACTGAAATAACAGACCAGACTGGCAGAGTTAACCCCCCTAACAGACCAGACTGGCAGAGTTAACCCCCCTAACAGACCAGACTGGCAGAGTTAACCCCCCTAACAGACCAGACTGGCAGAGTTAACCCCCCTAACAGACCAGACTGGCAGAGTTAACCCCCCTAACAGACCAGACTGGCAGAGTTAACCCCCCTAACAGACCAGACTGGCAGAGTTAACCCCCCTAACAGACCAGACTGGCAGAGTTAACCCCCCTAACAGACCAGACTGGCAGAGTTAACCCCCCTAACAGACCAGACTGGCAGAGTTAACCCCCCTAACAGACCAGACTGGCAGAGTTAACCCCCCTAACAAACCAGACTGGCAGAGTTAACCCCCCTAACAGACCAGACTGGCAGAGTTAACCCCCCTAACAGACCAGACTGGCAGAGTTAACCCCCCTAACAGACCAGACTGGCAGAGTTAACCCCCCTAACAGACCAGACTGGCAGAGTTAACCCCCCTAACAGACCAGACTGGCAGAGTTAAACCCCCTAACAGATCAGACTGGCAGAGTTAACCCCCCTAACAGACCAGACTGGCAGAGTTAACCCCCCTAACAGACCAGACTGGCAGAGTTAACCCCCCTAACAGACCAGACTGGCAGAGTTAACCCCCCTAACATACCAGACTGGCAGAGTTAACCCTCCTAACAGACCAGACTGGCAGAGTTAACCCCCCTAACAGACCAGACTGGCAGAGTTAACCCCCCTAACAGACCAGACTGGCAGAGTTAACCCCCCTAACAGACCAGACTGGCAGAGTTAACCCCCCTAACAGACCAGACTGGCAGAGTTAACCCCCCTAACAGACCAGACTGGCAGAGTTAACCCCCCTAACAGACCAGACTGGCAGAGTTAACCCCCCTAACAGACCAGACTGGCAGAGTTAACCCCCCTAACAGACCAGACTGGCAGAGTTAACCCCCCTAACAGACCAGACTGGCAGAGTTAACCCTCCTAACAGACCAGACTGGCAGAGTTAACCCTCCTAACAGACCAGACTGGCAGAGTTAACCCCCCTAACAGACCAGACTGGCAGAGTTAACCCTCCTAACAGACCAGACTGGCAGAGTTAACCCTCCTAACAGACCAGACTGGCAGAGTTAACCCCCCTTTCTATCATCAAAACAACAGGAGTCCAAGAATTTCGCCTCTACGGCCTATTTATTGCCTTTACCTCCGTAATTGTCTACATTTGTACACAACTGTATATAGATCTTTCTATTGTGTTATTGACTGTATGTTTGTTTATTCCAGGTGTAACTCTTTTGTTTGTGTCGCACTGATTTGCTTTATCTTGGCCAGGTCACAGTTGTAAATGACAACTTGTTCTCAACTGGCATCCCTGGTTAAATAAAGGTGTTCTCATCTGACCTACCTGGTTAAATAAAGGTGTTCTCATCTGACCTACCTGGTTAAATAAAGGTGTTCTCATCTGACCTACCTGGTTAAATAAAGGTGTTCTCATCTGACCTACCTGGTTAAATAAAGGTGTTCTCATCTGACCTACCTGGTTAAATAAAGGTGTTCTCATCTAGCCTACCTGGTTAAATAAAGGTGAAATAAAGGTGTTGGTTATTTTTAAAGAAGAACAACATTACATTCTCTGAAGCCAAACGTGAACAAAAGATTTAAAGTGCCATTATGTCACCGTTTTAAGAATGCAAAACCAACATCCTATAATACTGAAAACGGAATAAACTGCCATCCAACACAGTCCAGCATGTTTGTGCCAACAGATATACTGGTGAGGAGCCGAGCTACTAGGAGATTTATAGAGATGTTGTCCAGTAGCTCACAGGGTTTAACAACCTACATGACAGAAACATCCTAGAAAAGCTATAAAAGCACTGAAATAACAGACCAGACTGGCAGAGTTAACCCCCCTAACAGACCAGACTGGCAGAGTTAACCCCCCTAACAGACCAGACTGGCAGAGTTAACCCCCCTAACAGACCAGACTGGCAGAGTTAACCCTCCTAACAGACCAGACTGGCAGAGTTAACCCCCCTAACAGACCAGACTGGCAGAGTTAACCCCCCTAACAGACCAGACTGGCAGAGTTAACCCCCCTAACAGACCAGACTGGCAGAGTTAACCCCCCTAACAGACCAGACTGGCAGAGTTAACCCCCCTAACAGACCAGACTGGCAGAGTTAACCCCCCCTAACAGACCAGACTGGCAGAGTTAACCCCCCTAACAGACCAGACTGGCAGAGTTAACCCCCCTAACAGACCAGACTGGCAGAGTTAACCCCCCTAACAGACCAGACTGGCAGAGTTAACCCACCTAACAGACCAGACTGGCAGAGTTAACCCTCCTAACAGACCAGACTGGCAGAGTTAACCCCCCCTAACAGACCAGACTGGCAGAGTTAACCCCCCTAACAGACCAGACTAGCAGAGTTAACCCCCCTAACAGACCAGACTGGCAGAGTTAACCCCCCTAACAGACCAGACTGGCAGAGTTAACCCCCCTAACAGACCAGACTGGCAGAGTTAACCCCCCTAACAGACCAGACTGGCAGAGTTAACCCCCCTAACAGACCAGACTGGCAGAGTTAACCCCCCTAACAGACCAGACTGGCAGAGTTAACCCCCCTAACAGACCAGACTGGCAGAGTTAACCCCCCTAACAGACCAGACTGGCAGAGTTAACCCCCCTAACAGACCAGACTGGCAGAGTTAACCCCCCTAACAGACCAGACTGGCAGAGTTAACCCCCCTAACAGACCAGACTGGCAGAGTTAACCCCCCTAACAGACCAGACTGGCAGAGTTAACCCCCCTAACAGACCAGACTGGCAGAGTTAACCCCCCTAACAGACCAGACTGGCAGAGTTAACCCCCCTAACAGACCAGACTGGCAGAGTTAACCCCCCTAACAGACCAGACTGGCAGAGTTAACCCCCCTAACAGACCAGACTGGCAGAGTTAACCCTCCTAACAGACCAGACTGGCAGAGTTAACCCTCCTAACAGACCAGACTGGCAGAGTTAACCCCCCTAACAGACCAGACTGGCAGAGTTAACCCTCCTAACAGACCAGACTGGCAGAGTTAACCCTCCTAACAGACCAGACTGGCAGAGTTAACCCCCCTAACAGACCAGACTGGCAGAGGTAACCCCCCTAACAGACCAGACTGGCAGAGTTAACCCCCCTAACAGACCAGACTGGCAGAGTTAACCCCCCTAACAGACCAGACTGGCAGAGTTAACCCCCCTAACAGACCAGACTGGCAGAGTTAACCCCCCTAACAGACCAGACTGGCAGAGTTAACCCCCCTAACAGACCAGACTGGCAGAGTTAACCCCCCTAACAGACCAGACTGGCAGAGTTAACCCCCCTAACAGACCAGACTGGCAGAGTTAACCCCCCTAACAGACCAGACTGGCAGAGTTAACCCCCCTAACAGACCAGACTGGCAGAGTTAACCCCCCTAACAGACCAGACTGACAGAGTTAACCCCCCTAACAGACCAGACTGGCAGAGTTAACCCCCCTAACAGACCAGACTGGCAGAGTTAACCCCCCTAACAGACCAGACTGGCAGAGGTAACCCCCCTAACAGACCAGACTGGCAGAGTTAACCCCCTAACAGACCAGACTGGCAGAGTTAACCCCCCTAACAGACCAGACTGGCAGAGTTAACCCCCCTAACAGACCAGACTGGCAGAGTTAACCCCCCTAACAGACCAGAGTGGCAGAGTTAACCCCCCTAACAGACCAGACTGGCAGAGTTAACCCCCCTAACAGACCAGACTGGCAGAGTTAACCCCCCTAACAGACCAGACTGGCAGAGTTAACCCCCCTAACAGACCAGACTGGCAGAGTTAACCCCCCTAACAGACCAGACTGGCAGAGTTAACCCCCCTAACAGACCAGACTGGCAGAGTTAACCCCCCTAACAGACCAGACTGGCAGAGTTAACCCCCCTAACAGACCAGACTGGCAGAGTTAACCCCCCTAACAGACCAGACTGGCAGAGTTAACCCTCCTAACAGACCAGACTGGCAGAGTTAACCCCCCTAACAGACCAGACTGGCAGAGTTAACCCTCCTAACAGTACAGAGTTAACTCTCCTAACAGAACAGAGTTAACCCTCCTAACAGAACAGAGTTAACCCTCCTAACAGAACAGACTGGCAGAGTTAACCCTCCTGACAGTACAGACTGGCAGAGTTAATCCTCCTAACATAACAGAGTTAACCCTGCTAACAGAACAGACTGGCAGAGTTAACCCTCCTAACAGAACAGAGTTAACCCTCCTAACAGAACAGAGTTAACCCTCCTAACCTAACAGAACAGAGGTAACCCTCCTAACAGAACAGAGGTAACCCTCCTAACAGAACAGAGGTAACCCTCCTAACAGAACAGAGGTAACCCTCCTAACAGAACAGAGGTAACCCTCCTAACAGAACAGAGGTAACCCTCCTAACAGAACAGAGGTAACCCTCCTAACAGAACAGAGGTAACCCTCCTAACAGAACAGAGGTAACCCTCCTAACAGAACAGAGGTAACCCTCCTAACAGAACAGAGGTAACCCTCCTAACAGAACAGAGGTAACCCTCCTAACAGAACAGAGGTAACCCTCCTAACAGAACAGAGGTAACCCTCCTAACAGAACAGAGGTAACCCTCCTAACAGAACAGAGTTAACCCTCCTAACAGAACAGAGTTAACCCTCCTAACAGAACAGAGTTAACCCTCCTAACAGAACAGAGTTAACCCTCCTAACAGAACAGAGTTAACCCTCTGGCAGAATTAACCCTCCTAACAGACCAGACTGGCAGAGTTAACCCTCCTAACAGAACAGACTGGCAGAGTTAACCCTCCTAACAGAACAGACTGGCAGAGTTAACCCTCCTAACAGTACAGAGTTAACCCTCCTAACAGAACAGACTGGCAGAGTTAACCCTCCTAACAGTACAGAGTTAACCCTCCTAACAGAACAGACTGGCAGAATTAACCCTCCTAACAGAACAGACTGGCAGAGTTAACCCTCCTAACAGAACAGAGTTAACCCTCCGAACAGAACAGACTGGCAGAGTTAACCCTCCTGACAGTACAGACTGGCAGAGTTAATCCTGCTAACAGAACAGACTGGCAGAGTTAACCCTCCTAACAGAACAGAGTTAATCCTCCTAACAGAACAGAGTTAACCCTCCTAACAGAACAGAGGTAACCCTCCTAACAGAACAGAGGTAACCCTCCTAACAGAACAGAGGTAACCCTCCTAACAGAACAGAGGTAACCCTCCTAACAGAGGTAACCCTCCTAACAGAACAGAGGTAACCCTCCTAACAGAACAGAGGTAACCCTCCTAACAGAACAGAGGTAACCCTCCTAACAGAACAGAGGTAACCCTCCTAACAGAACAGAGGTAACCCTCCTAACAGAACAGAGTTAACCCTCCTAACAGAACAGAGTTAACCCTCCTAACAGAACAGAGTTAACCCTCCTAACAGAACAGAGTTAACCCTCCTAACAGAACAGAGTTAACCCTCCTAACAGAACAGAGTTAACCCTCCTAACATACCAGACTGGCAGAGTTAACCCTCCTAACAGTACAGAGTTAACCCTCCTAACAGACCAGACTGGCAGAGTTAACCCTCCTAACAGACCAGACTGGCATAGTTAACCCTCCTAACAGACCAGACTGGCAGAGTTAACCCTCCTAACAGACCAGACTGGCAGAGTTAACCCTCCTAACAGAACAGACTGGCAGAGTTAACCCTCCTAACAGTACAGAATTAACCCTCCTAACAGAACAGACTGGCAGAGTTAACCCTCCTAAAACCCTAACAGTACAGAGTTAACCCTCCTAACAGTACAGAGTTAACCCTCCTAACAGTACAGACTGGCAGAATTAACCCTCCTAACAGAACAGACTGGCAGAGTTAACCCTCCTAACAGACAGACTGGCAGAGTTAACCCTCCTAACAGACAGACTGGCAGAGTTAACCCTCCTAACAGAACAGAGTTAACCCTCCTAACAGAACAGAGGTAACCCTCCTAACAGAACAGAGGTAACCCTCCTAACAGAACAGAGGTAACCCTCCTAACAGAACAGAGGTAACCCTCCTAACAGAACAGAGGTAACCCTCCTAACAGAACAGAGGTAACCCTCCTAACAGAACAGAGGTAACCCTCCTAACAGAACAGAGGTAACCCTCCTAACAGACCAGAGTTAACCCTCCTAACAGACCAGAGTTAACCCTCCTAACAGAACAGAGGTAACCCTCCTAACAGAACAGAGGTAACCCTCCTAACAGAACAGAGGTAACCCTCCTAACAGAACAGAGGTAACCCTCCTAACAGAACAGAGTTAACCCTCCTAACAGAACAGAGGTAACCCTCCTAACAGAACAGAGTTAACCCTCCTAACAGAACAGAGGTAACCCTCCTAACAGAACAGAGGTAACCCTCCTAACAGAACAGAGGTAACCCTCCTAACAGAACAGAGGTAACTCTCCTAACAGAACAGAGGTAACCCTCCTAACAGAACAGAGTTAACCCTCCTAACAGAACAGAGTTAACCCTCCTAACAGAACAGAGTTAACCCTCCTAACAGAACAGACTGGCAGAGTTAACCCTCCTAACAGAACAGAGTTAACCCTCCTAACAGAACAGAGTTAACCCTCCTAACAGAACAGAGTTAACCCTCCTAACAGAACAGAGTTAACCCTCTTAACAGAACAGAGTTAACCCTCCTAACAGAACAGAGTTAACCCCCCTAACAGAACAGAGTTAACCCTCCTAACAGAACAGAGTTAACCCTCCTAACAGAACAGAGTTAACCCTCCTAACATACCAGACTGGCAGAGTTAACCCTCCTAACAGTACAGAGTTAACCCTCCTAACAGACCAGACTGGCAGAGTTAACCCTCCTAACAGACCAGACTGGCATAGTTAACCCTCCTAACAGACCAGACTGGCAGAGTTAACCCTCCTAACAGACCAGACTGGCAGAGTTAACCCTCCTAACAGAACAGACTGGCAGAGTTAACCCTCCTAACAGAACAGAGTTAACCCTCCTAACAGAACAGAGTTAACCCTCCTAACAGAACAGAGTTAACCCTCCTAACAGTACAGAGTTAACCCTCCTAACAGACCAGACTGGCAGAGTTAACCCTCCTAACAGACCAGAGTTAACCCTCCTAACCGTACAGACTGGCAAAGTTAACCCTCCTAACAGACCAGAGTTAACCCTCCGAACAGAACAGACTGGCAGAGTTAACCCTCCTAACAGTACAGAGTTAACCCTCCTAACAGTACAGAGTTAACCCTCCTAACAGAACAGACTGGCAGAGTTAACCCTCCTAACAGAACAGACTGGCAGGGTTAACCCTCCTAACAGAACAGAGTTAACCCTCCTAACAGTACAGCCTGGCAGAGTTAACCCTCCAAACAGTAAGGAGCAGAACTACTATTATAAACGATGTATATAGATGAATTCCCAGTAACTCACAGGGCTTTACATAGGAAGAGTCCCAAATGACACCCTATCCCCAATGGGCCATGGACAAAAGTACTGCACTATATAGGGAATAGGGTGCCATTTGGGATTGAAATGGCCCTGACCTAAATGCAGCGGTTGTTACACACCGACTGTCTGGACTCAATAGACTCTGCTCGTGGTAGGTCCATTTCAACCAGACTGACACACTGACTGTCTGGACTCAATTGACTCTGCTGAGGTTGCTGGACTATAGGGAATCTGATGGGACCTTAACAACAACCCCTCCCCCCCTCCCCCCCCCCCCCACACACACACACACACAAACCAACCAAAGTCCATCCAGCATGCTGCTTACTAAGGAGATTTCCAACAGTGGAAGGATCAGCTGAGTATCCACATTCAACCAACCAGGACCTTTCACACAAACCAGGAAGTGGACATGCTGCGGGATTTAAAGTGTGTTGATTGTCTGATGATTTATTTTAGACCAGAGCTATTTTAATTACATTCTCCTGTCCCGGGCAGCCAGCCCACTGTTCACAGACAAACTAGACTACAGGATCTGAGAGGATGGATTCACAGAAACTAGACTACAGGATGGAATCGTTCGAGAGAGAGAGAGAATGTCAGAAATCAGCTCAATGTAATTGAAGAATCCATAGACTCTAACCACTTCTGGGAATATTGGAAAACACTAAACAAACAACAACACAAGGAATGATCTATCCAAAATGGAGATGTCTGGGTAAACCACTTCTCCAATCTTTTTGGCTCTATAACAAAGAATAAAGAGCAAAAACATATACATGATCAAATACAGATCTTAGAATCAACTATTAAAAGACAACCAGAACCCACTGGATTCTCCAATTACATTGAATGAGTTACAGGACAAAATTAAAACCCTCCAACCCAAAACGGCCTGTGGTGTTGATGGTATCCTCAATGAAATGATAAAATATACAGACAACAAATTCCAATTGGCTATACTAAAACTCTTTAACATCATCCTTAGCTCTTTGGAACCAAGGACTGATCACCCCAATCCACAAAAGTGGAGACAAATTTGACCCGAATAACTACCGTGGAATATGCGTCAACAGTAACGCAAATCCTCTGCATGATCATTAAACAGCAGACTTGTACATTTCCTCAATGTAAACAATGTACTGAGCAAATGTCAAATTGGCTTTTTACCAAATTACCGTACAACAGACCATGTATTCACCCTGCACACCATAATTGACAACCAAACAAACCAAAACAAAGGCAAAGTCTTCTCATGCTTTGTTGATTTCAAAAAAGCCTTCGACTCAATTTGGCATGAGGGTCTGCTATACAAACTGATGGAAAGTGCTGTTGGGGGTTAAACATACGGCATTATAAAATCCATGTACACAAACAACAAGTGTACGGTTAAAATTGGCAAAAAACACACATTTCTTCACACAGGGTCGTGGGGTGAGACAGGGATGCAGCTTAAGCCCCATAAATTTCAACATACCAATAGAGCCCATTGCCCTTTATGGTTGTGAGGTCTGGGGTCCGCTCACCAACCAAGACTTCACAAAATGGGAGAAACACCAAATTGAGACTCTGTACGCAGAATTCTGCAAAAATATCCTCCGTGTACAACGTAGAACACCAAATAATGCATGCAGTGCAGAATTAGGCCGATACCCACTAATTATCAAAATCCAGAAAAGAGCCGTTAAATTCTACAACCACCTAAAAGGAAGCGATTCCCAAACCTTCCATAACAAAGCCATCACCTACAGAGAGATGAACCTGGAGAAGAGTCCCCTAAGCAAGCTGGTCCTGGGGCTCTGTTCACAAACACAAACACACCCTACAGAGCCCCAGGACAGCAGCACAATTAGACCCAACCAAATCATGAGAAAACAAAAAGATAATTACTTGGCACATTGGAAAGAATTAACAAAAAAAGAGCAAACTAAAATGCTATTTGGCCCTAAACAGAGAGTACACAGCGGCAGAATACCTGACCACTGTGACTGGCCCTAAACAGAGAGTACACAGCGGCAGAATACCTGACCACTGTGACTGACCCAAACTTAAGGAAAGCTTTGACTATGTACAGACTCAGTGAGCATAGCCTTGCTATTGAGAATGGCCGCCGTAGGCAGACATGGCTCTCAGGAGAAGACAGGCTATGTGCTCACTGCCCACAAAATGAGGTGGAAACTGAGCTGCACTTCCTAACCTCCTGCCCAATGTATGACCATATTAGAGAGACATATTTCCCTCAGATTACACAGATCCACAAAGAATTTGAAAACAAATCCAATTTTGATAAACTATCTACTGGGTGAAATACCACAGAGTGTCATCACAGCAGCAAGATTTGTGACCTGTTGCCACAAGAAAAGGTCAACCAGTGAAAAATAAACACCATTGTAAATACAACCCATATTTACGTTTATTTATTTTCCTTTTGTACTTTAACTATTTGCACATCGTTATAACCCTGTATATATACACATAATGTGACATTTAAAATGTCTATTCTTTTGGAACTTCTGTGAGTGTAATGTTTACTGTTAATTTGTGTTGTTTTTCACTTTATATATTCACTTTGTATGTTGTCTACCTCACTTGCTTTGGCAATGTTAACACATGTTTCCCATGCCAATAAAGCCCTTGAATTGAATTGAATTGAGAGACCAGAGAGACCAGAGAGAGAGACCAGAGAGAGAGAGACCAGAGAGAGAGAGAGAGACACACCAGAGACCAGAGAGAACAGAGAACAGAGAGGAGAGTGAGAGAGCGAGATCAGAGACAGAAGAGACCAGAGAGAGCGAGATCATGTTGAGCCCAGTAAAGAAAGCATGGAAGAAATATCAGTCTGAATGGTCACCACAGGTACACCACTCACCACAGGTACACCACTCACCACAGGTAGACCACTCACCACAGGCACACCACTCACCACAGGCACACCACTCACCACAGGCACACCACTCACCACAGGCACACCACTCACCACAGGCACACCACTCACCACAGGTAGACCACTCACCACAGGTAGACCACTCACCACAGGTACACCACTCACCACAGGCAGACCACTCACCACAGGCAGACCATTCACCACAGGTACACCACTCACCACAGGTACACCACTCACCACAGGTACACCACTCACCACACCACAGGTACACCACTCACCACAGGTACACCACTCACCACAGGCACACCACTCACCACAGGTACACCACTCACCACAGGTACACCACTCACCACAGGCACACCACTCACCACTCACCACAGGCACACCACTCACCACAGGTACACCACTCACCACAGGTAGACCATTCACCACAGGTAGACCACTCACCACAGGTACACCACTCACCACAGGCACACCATTCACCACAGGCAGACCAGGTACACCATTCACCACAGGTACACCATTCACCACAGGTACACCATTCACCACAGGCAGACCACTCACCACAGGCAGACCACTCACCACAGGTACACCATTCACCACAGGCACACCATTCACCACAGGCACACCATTCACCACAGGCAGACCACTCACCACAGGTACACCACTCACCACATGTACACCACTCACCACAGGCAGACCACTCACCACAGGCACACCATTCACCACAGGCAGACCACTCACCACAGGCAGACCACTCACCACAGGTACACCACTCACCACAGGTACACCATTCACCACAGGTACACCATTCACCACAGGCAGACCATTCACCACAGGTACACCATTCACCACATGTACACCACTCACCACATGTACACCACTCACCACAGGCAGACCACTCACCACAGGCACACCATTCACCACAGGCAGACCACTCACCACAGGCAGACCACTCACCACAGGCAGACCACTCACCACAGGCAGACCACTCACCACAGGTACACCATTCACCACAGGTACACCATTCACCACAGGTACACCATTCACCACAGGCAGACCATTCACCACAGGTAGACCATTCACCACAGGTAGACCATTCACCACAGGTAGACCATTCACCACAGGCAGACCACTCACCACAGGTAGACCATTCACCACAGGCAGACCATTCACCACAGGCAGACCACTCACCACAGGTACACCATTCACCACAGGTACACCATTCACCACAGGTACACCATTCACCACAGGTACACCATTCACCACAGGCAGACCATTCACCACAGGTAGAACATTCACCACAGGCAGACCAGGTAGACCATTCACCACAGGCAGACCAGGTACACCATTCACCACAGGCAGACCAGGTACACCATTCACCACAGGTAGACCAGGTACACCATTCACCACAGGCAAACCAGGTACACCATTCACCACAGGCAAACCAGGTACACCATTCACCACAGGTAGACCAGGTACACCATTCACCACAGGTACACCATTCACCACAGGTAGACCAGACAGACCATTCACCACAGGTAGACCAGGTACACCACTCACCACAGGTACACCACTCACCACAGGCACACCACTCACCACAGGCACACCACTCACCACAGGCACACCACAGGCACACCACTCACCACAGGTACACCACTCACCACAGGCACACCACTCACCACAGGCACACCACTCACCACAGGTAGACCATTCACCACAGGTAGACCATTCACCACAGGTAGACCACTCACCACAGGTACACCACTCACCACAGGTACACCACTCACCACAGGTACACCACTCACCACAGGCACACCATTCACCACAGGCAGACCAGGTACACCATTCACCACAGGCAGACCAGGTACACCATTCACCACAGGTAGACCATTCACCACAGGCAGACCACTCACCACAGGCAGACCACTCACCACAGGTAGACCATTCACCACAGGCAGACCACTCACCACAGGTACACCATTCACCACAGGTACACCATTCACCACAGGCAGACCATTCACCACAGGTAGACCATTCACCACAGGCAGACCAGGTAGACCATTCACCACAGGCAGACCAGGTACACCATTCACCACAGGCAGACCAGGTACACCATTCACCACAGGTAGACCAGGTACACCATTCACCACAGGTACACCATTCACCACAGGTAGACCAGACAGACCATTCACCACAGGTACACCAGGTACACCATTCACCACAGGTACACCATTCACCACAGGTAGACCAGGTACATCATTCACCACAGGCAGACCAGGTACACCATTCACCACAGGCAGACCAGGTAGACCATTCACCAAGTCAGAAATTTACATACACTTAGGTTGGAGTCTTTAAAACTCACTCATTTTTCCAACAATTGTTTACAGACAGATTATTTCACTGTATCACAATTCCAGTGGGTCAGAAGTTTACATACATATACTAAATTGACTGTGCCTTTAAAAAAAGGAAAATTCCAGAAAATGATGTCATGGCTTTAGAAGCTTCTGATAGGCTAATTGACATCATTTGAGTCAATTGGAGGTGTATCTGTGGATGTATTTCAAGGCCTACCTTCAAATTCGGTGCCTCTTTACTTGACATCATGGGAAAATCAAAAGAAATCAGCCAAGACCTCAGGAAAAACGGCAGACCTCCACAAGTCTGGTTCATCCTTGGGAGCAATTTCCAAACACCTGAAGGTACCACGTTCATCTGTACAAACAGTAGTACGCAAGTATAAACACCATCGGACCACGCAGCCGTCATACCGCTCAGGAAGGAGACGCGTTCTGTCCCCTAGAGATGAACGTACTTTGGTGCGAAAAGTGCAAATCAATCCCAGAACAACAGCAAGGGACCTTGTGAAGATGCTGGAGGAAACAGGTACAAAAGTATCTATATCCACAGTAAAATGAGTCCTATATCACCATAACCTGAAAGGCCACTCAGTAAGGAAGAAGCCACTGCTTCAAAACCGCCATAAAAAAGCCTGACTACGGTTTGCAACTGCACATGGGGACAAAGATCAGACTTATTGGAGAAATGTCCTCTGCTCTGATGAAACAAAAATAGAACTATTTGGCCATAATGACCATCATTATGTTTGGAGGAAAAAGGGGGAGGATTGCAAGCCGAAGAACACCATCCCAACCGTGAAGCACGGGGGTGGCAGCATCATATTGTGGGGGCGCTTTGCTGCAGGAGGGACTGGTGCACTTCACAAAATAGATGGCATCATGAGGCAGGAAAATTATGTGAATATATTGAAGCAACATCTCAAGACATCAGTCTTGAGTCCAAGTTAAAGTCTTGGACTCAAGACTTGGACTCAAGTTAAAGTCGCAAATCAAATGGGTCTCCCAAATGGACAATGACCCCAAGCATGCTTCCAAAGTTGTAGCAAAATGGCTTAAGGACAACAAAGTCAAGGTATTGGAGTGGCCATCACAAAGCCCTGACCTCAATCCTACAGAACATTTGTGGGCAGAACTGAAAAAGTGTGTGTCAGTAAGGAGGTCTACAAACATGACTCAGTTACACCAGCTCTGTCAGGAGGAATGGGCCAAAATTCACCCAACTTATTGTGGAAAGCTTGTGGAAGGCTACCCGAAACATTTGACCCAAGTTAAACAATTTAAAAGGCAATGCTACCAAATACCTATTGAGTGTATGTAAACTTCTGACCCACTGGGAATGTGATGAAAGAGGATAAAAGCTGAAATAAATCACTCTCTCTACTATTATTCTGACATTTCACATTCTAAAATAAAGTGGTGTTCCTAACTGAACAAAAAAAAATTACTAGGATTAAATACCAGGAATTGTGAAAAACTGAGTTTAAATGTATTTGGCTAAGGTGTATGTAAACTTTCGACTTCAACTGTAGACCATCCCACCACAGGTAAACCATCCCACCACAGGTAAACCATCCCACCACAGGTAAACCATCCCACCACAGGTTTTACTGGAATATACCTTTTCGTAGCAGGTTAGGAGAACTTAGGCAGCAAGACATTTAAACTTGAAAACAGATGCTACAATGTATAGGCCTGGGATGGGCAACCGGCTGCCAATGGGGAACTCAGTCAGGGTCTGAACTTACTTTTTAGAGTTAGAATAGTAGAACACATGTTCATTTTGTGTCATTTTGCAATTTGGTTGTGAGTCGTTACCATAGTAAAAACGCAAACATCTCTCCTCCCCCATGAGACTAAATTAAATGTTTTCTCTCCGCCCCAATGGCAAAAATGTGTTGAATTGAAGCACACTTGCTTTAAAAACAACATTTTTATCTATGCCCCATTGCTAAACTGTGTACAATTGCAGGAAATGTACATTTCTCTCCACTGTAAAGGGGGGATGCTTAAATGTTTTTCTCAAGCTGGGGGGGGGGCAACTAAATATCACTTAGGACCCCCAAAAGGATAGGTCCGGCTCTGACTGCATGTGTGGGTATGGATGTGGGTATAGATGTGGGTATGGATGTGGGTATGGATGTGGGTATGGATGCATGTTGTAGATGCGGGTATAGATGCGGGTATAGATGCGGGTATAGATGCGGGTGTACGGGTGTAGATACGGGTGTAGATGTGGATATGGATGTGGGTGTAGATGTGGGTATAGATGTGGATATGGATGCAGGTGTAGATGCGGATATGGATGCGGGTGTAGATGCGGGTGTAGATGTGGGTATAGATGTGGATATGGATGCGGGTGTAGATGCGGGTGTACCGGTGTAGATGCGGGTGTAGATGTGGATATGGATGCGGGTGTAGATGCGGGTGTAGATGTGGGTATAGATGTGGATATGGATGCGGGTGTAGATGCGGGTGTACCGGTGTAGATACGGGTGTAGATGTGGGTGTAGATGTGGGTATAGATGTGGGTATAGATGTGGATATGGATGCGGGTGTAGATGCGGGTGTAGATGTGGATATGGATGTAGATGTGGGTATAGATGTGGGTGTAGATGTGGATATGGATGCGGGTGTAGATGCGGGTGTAGATGTGGATATGGATGTGGGTGTAGATGTGGGTGTAGATGTGGGTATAGATGTGGGTGTAGATGTGGATATGGATGCGGGTGTAGATGCTGGTGTAGATGCGGGTGTAGATGCGGGTGTAGATGCGGGTGTAGATGCGGGTGTAGATGCGGATATGGATGCGGGTGTAGATGTGGATATGGATGCGGGTGTAGATGTGGGTGTAGATGCGGGGAGGCAGACCCTCCCCATCCAGAAGTATTAAATCCCTGTTATAGGTGACAAAGCAGCAACGTTACATATGTTGTCAATGGATCGCGTTAATAAACATAGTTTACCTTCGTAGCAAAGTATTCCGATGTTGTTGTTCATTTTGTCCAGGTACTGATAGCTCAACAGATCCATTTTCCTAACAAGCATTTAAAAGACCAGCTTTTTTTTGCTTCCAACCGAGTCGCAAAGAAAAAGGATTGCGACCAGAGCTCGACTTGACGTGGAGGAGTCGACCGCACAGAGCTGCTAAACTGCTCAGACTTCAACTCAACTTTTCTACGCGCAAATAAACTCCTCGAATCAAAGAAAAACCTTGAAAAAAAATACTTCCCGATAAAAATCCTAGGGAGTTTTTAAATACTTGTAAAGATATAAAAAGTATTTGTTGGGACAAGAAGAGTGTAGCTAGCGCCAGTTGCTCCTAACCTTACAGCCAGCTGTAAAGTCGCACTGACACGCAGCAGGCTTGGCTCCGTCCGACTCCAATCTACACCCGTTTCCTCCGAGGAGAGGGCGAACACTGGGCATGCTCGGTAAATCCCGGGAGAGACTCAAATGTCAGGGATTTTTTTCACAGAAGATCAGCCTTCCAAATGCAGAGGCAGGCAGGGCCGGGGAGGGGAGAGGAGGAGAGAGGGGAGAGGAAAAGAGGGCAGAGGGTGGGAGAGAGACTAAAAACAAGGAGGGGCTACTACATCATTTGGGAGACAGGAAATAGTGCTGTCTTGACGAAAATAACATGCAACGAGAACTATATTCAGAATACATTTAACCTAGTTCCTTCTTACAAACTGTGATTAACTGTGATTTACAGAACGGTGGTTTTCATGAAGACAGTGTGGCTACTATAATTCTGTATGGTACAAATGTCCTTCAAAATCCACTACTCAAATCTCCAAATACAACAGTATTTCTTGTTTTGATAGGAGAGAGAAAAACAAAAACAATGCCCTGGCATTACCCAAATATCTTACTATGTACAGTGATGCTGTGCTGCCCTCTAGTGGAACAGAATCACTACTTACTAGATTATGCACCAAATTGCACACAAGGACCAAATAGGCCATGTCAAGAGGGGATGTTAATCATTTCATAATAATCATAATTCAGAGTATGCTTATTATTTCAATACAGATGCATAGCTAATGTTATTTTTTGTTGTTGTGTGCAAACACTTTTTCATGTCTATATTGTAAATAAACTTGATTGTATAAAGTTCTGTATATTTTGGTTTGGTCCGTCGTGGGGTCTCTGTGTTTCCGTACCCTCCTATTGTTCTCTGTTGTCCTTGGCTCTGCTATTTTTCATTGATCATCCTTGAGATGTTTCTACAACTTGATTGGAATCCACCTGTGGTAAATTCAATTGATTGGACATGATTTGGAAAGGCACACATCTGTCTATACAAGGTCCCAAAATAAAAACCAAGCCATGAGGTCGAAGGAATTGTAGAATCCATAGAGCTCGGAGACAGGATTGTGTCGAGGCACAGATCTGGGAAAGGGTACCAAAAAATGTCTGCAACATTGACTGTCCCCAAGAACACAATGGCCTCTGTTAGCAATTGATGTTATTCTTTAATACACCAAAGCAAATCAGGTTTATTCAAAGAGGACAACTCATACAGAGAGGTAGATGGACTCCCCTGTCCTCAGTGATTCTCTCCAGTGGTTCTCTCCCCAGAACAAAGGGACAGCGTGTCGTTTTATAACCCAGCCCTTAGCCTGTGGTTGACCAATTAGAATTCCTTGCAAAAAAACAAGCCAATTAACAAGTATCCAATTTCAGAAGACATATTCCTCCCATGTCTCTGAACCATTGACCTTATTACAGAAAAAACACATTCGTTATTACTTTATTGACTTCTGGTCCTTTTGACCTCTCGTCTCGGAGTTGTGTATTTATCTTCAACATACTCAACACACCTCCATTGTTCTTAAATTTACGAACCACCGGACAAACTGAGCAATCAGGGGAGGATGGCCTTGGTCAGGGAGGTGACCAAGAACCCAATGGTCACTCTGACAGAGCTCTAGAGTTCCTCTATGGAGATGGGAAAACCATCCAGAAGGACAACCATCTGCAGCACTCCACCAATCAGGCCTTTATGGTAGAGTGGCCAGACAGAAGCCACTCCACAGTAAAAGGCACATGACAGCCCGCTTGATATTTGCCAAAAGGCACCTCAAGGACTCTCAGACCATGAGAAACAAGATTCTCTGGTTTGATGAAACAAAGATTGAACTCCTTGGCTTGAATGCCAAGTGTCACGTCTGGAGGAAACCTGGCACCATCCCTACGGTGAAGCATGGTGGTGGCAGCATCATGGGATGTTTCTCAGCAGCAGGGACTGGGAGACTAGTCAGGGTCGAGGGAAAGATGAACAGAGCAAAGTACAGAGAGATCCTTGATGAAAACCTGGTCCAGAGTGATCAGGACCTCAGATGGTGAACCTTCGCCCCAGTCTAACAGGACACCGACCCTAAGCACACAGCCAAGACAGCGTAGGAGTGGCGCCAGGACAACTCTCTGAATGTCCTTGAGTGGCCCAGCCAGAGACCAGGCTTCAACCCGATCGAACATCTCTGGAGAGACCTGAAAATAGCTGTGGAGCGACACTCCCCATCCAACCTGACAGAGCTTGAGAGGATCTGCAGAGAAGAATGGGAGAATCTCCCCAAATGCAGGCGTGCCAAGCTTGTAGCATCATACATAAGAAAACTCGAAAACCCTGTTTACACTACGACAGACAGTCCTGTCCACCCTGTTTACACTACGACAGACAGTACAGTCCACCCTGTTTACACTACGACAGACAGTCCTGTCCACCCTGTTTACACTACGACAGACAGTACAGTCCACCCTGTTTACACTACGACAGACAGTCCTGTCCACCCTGTTTACACTACGACAGACAGTACAGTCCACCCTGTTTACACTACGACAGACAGTCCTGTCCACCCTGTTTACACTACGACAGACAGTCCTGTCCACCCTGTTTACACTACGACAGACAGTCCTGTCCACCCTGTTTACACTACGACAGACAGTACAGTCCACCCTGTTTACACTACGACAGACAGTAGTCCTGTCCACCCTGTTTACACTACGACAGACAGTAGTCCTGTCCACCCTGTTTACACTACGACAGACAGTAGTCCTGTCCACCCTGTTTACACTACGACAGACAGTAGTCCTGTCCACCCTGTTTACACTACGACAGACAGTCCTGTCCACCCTGTTTACACTACGACAGACAGTCCTGTCCACCCTGTTTACACTACGACAGACAGTCCTGTCCACCCTGTTTACACTACGACAGACAGTCCTGTCCACCCTGTTTACACTACGACAGACAGTCCTGTCCACCCTGTTTACACTACGACAGACAGTCCTGTCCACCCTGTTTACACTACGACAGACAGTCCTGTCCACCCTGTTTACACTACGACAGACAGTCCTGTCCACCCTGTTTACACTACGACAGACAGTACAGTCCACCCTGTTTACACTACGACAGACAGTACAGTCCACCCTGTTTACACTACGACAGACAGTAGTCCTGTCCACCCTGTTTACACTACGACAGACAGTAGTCCTGTCCACCCTGTTTACACTACGACAGACAGTAGTCCTGTCCACCCTGTTTACACTACGACAGACAGTAGTCCTGTCCACCCTGTTTACACTACGACAGACAGTCCTGTCCACCCTGTTTACACTACGACAGACAGTCCTGTCCACCCTGTTTACACTACGACAGACAGTCCTGTCCACCCTGTTTACACTACGACAGACAGTCCTGTCCACCCTGTTTACACTACGACAGACAGTCCTGTCCACCCTGTTTACACTACGACAGACAGTCCTGTCCACCCTGTTTACACTACGACAGACAGTCCTGTCCACCCTGTTTACACTACGACAGACAGTCCTGTCCACCCTGTTTACACTACGACAGACAGTCCAGTCCACCCTGTTTACACTACGACAGACAGTACAGTCCACCCTGTTTACACTACGACAGACAGTACAGTCCACCCTGTTTACACTACGACAAACAGTACAGTCCACCCTGTTTACACTACGACAGACAGTCCTGTCCACCCTGTTTACACTACGACAGACAGTCCTGTCCACCCTGTTTACACTACGACAGACAGTCCTGTCCACCCTGTTTACACTACGACAGACAGTCCTGTCCACCCTGTTTACACTACGACAGACAGTACAGTCCACCCTGTTTACACTACGACAGACAGTCCTGTCCACCCTGTTTACACTACGACAGACAGTACAGTCCACCCTGTTTACACTACGACAGACAGTCCTGTCCACCCTGTTTACACTACGACAGACAGTACAGTCCACCCTGTTTACACTACGACAGACAGTACAGTCCACCCTGTTTACACTACGACAGACAGTACAGACCACCCTGTTTACACTACGACAGACAGTACAGTCCACCCTGTTTACACTACGACAGACAGTACAAGACCACCCTGTTTACACTACGACAGACAGTACAGTCCACCCTGTTTACACTACGACAGACAGTACAGACCACCCTGTTTACACTACGACAGACAGTACAGACCACCCTGTTTACACTACGACAGACAGTCCTGTCCACCCTGTTTACACTACGACAGACAGTACAGTCCACCCT
Source organism: Oncorhynchus kisutch (assembly GCF_002021735.2). NCBI lineage: Eukaryota > Metazoa > Chordata > Actinopteri > Salmoniformes > Salmonidae > Oncorhynchus > Oncorhynchus kisutch. The sequence goes on from NC_034174.2 coordinate 3,680,018, forward strand.
GTTTACACTACGACAGACAGTACAGTCCACCCTGTTTACACTACGACAGACAGTACAGACCACCCTGTTTACACTACGACAGACAGTACAGTCCACCCTGTTTACACTACGACAGACAGTACAGTCCTGTCCACCCTGTTTACACTACGACAGACAGTCCTGTCCACCCTGTTTACACTACGACAGACAGTACAGTCCACCCTGTTTACACTACGACAGACAGTACAGACCACCCTGTTTACACTACGACAGACAGTACAGTCCACCCTGTTTACACTACGACAGACAGTACAGTCCTGTCCACCCTGTTTAGGAAAGGGGGACACCTGGTCACACTGGTCAGTTTAACAACAATACAACAGTAAAATAATCCCACTACTGTCTAGTACGTCACAATCACTGTCGTTTTAAATAACTATCAACAATCCAATCTTCCTATCTGCATAAAAAGTGTTGATGTTGACGTAGGCTACTAACCTTGTTTCTCTGTCTCTCTGCCCTTAAATACATGTCAGTTAAGAACAAATTATGTTTTACAATGACGGCCTACCTGGAAACAGTGGGTTAACTGCCTTGTTCAGGGGGCAGAACAACACATTTTTTTTACCTTGTCAGCTCGGGGATTCGATATAGCAACTTCTTGGTGACGGCCTCAACGCTCAAACCACTCTAACCACATACAGTTTAAGTTGGAAGTTTACATACACTTATGTTGAAGTCATTAAAACACGTTTTCAATCACTCCACAAATGTCTTGGTAACAATCTATAGTTTTGGCAAGTCGGTTAGGACATCTACTTTGTGCACGACACAAGTCATTTTTTCCAACAATTGTTTACAGAAAGATTATTCCACTGTATCACAATTCCAGTGGGTCAGAAGTTTACATACACTGAGTTGACTGTGCCTTTAAACAGCTTGGAAAATTCCAGAAAATTATGTAATGACTTTAGAAGCTTCTGATAGGCTAACTGACATGATTTGAGTCATTTGGAGGTGTACCTGTGGATGTATTTCAAGGCCTACCTTCAAACTCAGGGTCTCTTTGCTTGACATCATGGGAAAATCAAAAGAAATCAGCCAAGACCTCAGAAACAAACTGCAGACCTCCACCAGTCTGGTTCATACTTGGGAGCAATTTCCAAATGCCTGAAGATACCACGTTTATCTGGAGAAACAATAGTATGCAAGTATAAACACCATGGGACCACGCAGCCGTCATACCGCTCAGGAAGGAGACTGGGTCTTCCAAATGGACAATGACCCAAAGCATACTTACAAAGCTGTGGCAAAATGGCTTAAGGACAACAGTGTCAAGGTACTGGAACTGAATACTGAATAAGTGCGTGTGAGAAAGGATGTCTACAAACCTGACTCAGTTACTCCAGCTCTGTCAGGAGGAATGGGCCAAAATCCACCCAACTTATTGTTGGAAGCTTGTGGACGGCTCCCCGAAACATTTGACCCAAGTGAACAAATTTAAAAGGCAAAGCTACCAAATACTAATGAGTGTATGTAAACTTCTGACACACTGGGAATGTGATGAAAGAAATACAAGCTGAAATAAAATCACTCTTCTATTATTCTGACATTTCACATTCTTCAAATAAAAGAGGTGATCCTAACTGACCTAAGACAGGGAATTTTTACGAGGATTAAATGTCAGGAATTGTGGAAAAACTGAGTTTAAATGTACTTGTCTAAAGTGTTGTTCAACTGTGTTGTTGTCTGTTCACACTGCTATGCTTTATCTTGGCCAGGTCGCAGTTGCAAATGAGAACTTGTTCTCAACTAGCCTACCTGGTTAAATAAAGGTGTTCTCAACTAGCCTACCTGGTTAAATAAAGGTGTTCTCAACTAGCCTACCTGGTTAAATAAAGGTGTTCTCAACTAGCCTACCTGGTTAAATAAAGGTGTTCTCAACTAGCCTACCTGGTTAAATAAAGGTGTTCTCAACTAGCCTACCTGGTTAAATAAAGGTGTTCTCAACTAGCCTACCTGGTTAAATAAAGGTGTTCTCAACTAGCCTACCTGGTTAAATAAAGGTGTTCTCAACTAGCCTACCTGGTTAAATAAAGGTGTTCTCAACTAGCCTACCTGGTTAAATAAAGGTGTTCTCAACTAGCCTACCTGGTTAAATAAAGGTGTTCTCAACTAGCCTACCTGGTTAAATAAAGGTGTTCTCAACTAGCCTACCTGGTTAAATAAAGGTGTTCTCAACTAGCCTACCTGGTTAAATAAAGGTGTTCTCAACTAGCCTACCTGGTTAAATAAAGGTGTTCTCAACTAGACTACCTGGTTAAATAAAGGTGTTCTCAACTAGCCTACCTGGTTAAATAAAGGTGTTCTCATCTGACCTACCTGGTTAAATAAAGGTGTTCTCAACTAGACTACCTGGTTAAATAAAGGTGTTCTCAACTAGCCCTACCTGGTTAAATAAAGGTGTTCTCAACTAGACTACCTGGTTAAATAAAGGTGTTCTCAACTAGCCTACCTGGTTAAATAAAGGTGTTCTCTACTAGCCTACCTGGTTAAATAAAGGTGTTCTCAACTAGCCTACCTGGTTAAATAAAGGTGTTCTCAACTAGCCTACCTGGTTAAATAAAGATGAAATAAAAATTTTAAAAGACAGAAATACTAGGCTGATATTTATTTTTAACTAACTCACTGAGACTGGTCCAGTTCTATTATGATGGGCAGTGCCAGTCCAATTACAGGCCTACAGACAGCGTGTTGACGTCTCCTAACCCACCAGAGAAGACAATAGTCCAAGGAGCCAACAGTCTGAATGGGATCAGTGTTTAACAGCTGTCCTGATGGAGAGTTCTACATTCTGAATGGGATCAGTGTTCTACTGCTGTCCCGGTGGAGAGTTCTACATTCTGAATGGGATCAGTGTTCTACTGCTGTCCCGGTGGAGAGTTCTACATTCTGAATGGGATCAGTGTTCTACTGCTGTCCCGGTGGAGAGTTCTACATTCTGAATGGGATCAGTGTTCTACAGCTGTCCCGGTGGAGAGTTCTACATTCTGAATGGGATCTGTGTTCTACAGCTGTCCTGATGGAGAGTTCTACATTCTGAATGGGATCAGTGTTCTACAGCTGTCCCGGTGGAGAGTTCTACATTCTGAATGGGATCAGTGTTCTACAGCTGTCCTGATGGAGAGTTCTACATTCTGAATGGGATCAGTGTTCTACAGCTGTCCTGATGGACAGTTCTACATTCTGAATGGGATCAGTGTTCTACAGCTGTCCCGGTGGAGAGTTCTACATTCTGAATGGGATCAGTGTTCTACAGCTGTCCTGCTGGAGAGTTCTACATTCTGAATGGGATAGGTGTTCTACAGCTGTCCCGGTGGAGAGTTCTACATTCTGAATGGGATCAGTGTTCTACAGCTGTCCTGCTGGAGAGTTCTACATTCTGAATGGGATCAGTGTTCTACAGCTGTCCTGCTGGAGAGTTCTACATTCTGAATGGGAACAGTGTTCTACAGCTGTCCTGCTGGAGAGTTCTACATTCTGAATGGGATCAGTGTTCTACAGCTGTCCCGGTGGAGAGTTCTACATTCTGAATGGGATCAGTGTTCTACAGCTGTCCCGGTGGAGAGTTCTACATTCTGAATGGGATCAGTGTTCTACAGCTGTCCTGCTGGAGAGTTCTACATTCTGAATGGGAACAGTGTTCTACAGCTGTCCTGCTGGAGAGTTCTACATTCTGAATGGGATCAGTGTTCTACAGCTGTCCTGCTGGAGAGTTCTACATTCTGAATGGGATCAGTGTTCTACAGCTGTCCTGCTGGAGAGTTCTACATTCTGAATGGGAACAGTGTTCTACAGCTGTCCTGCTGGAGAGTTCTACATTCTGAATGGGATCAGTGTTCTACAGCTGTCCTGCTGGAGAGTTCTACATTCTGAATGGGAACAGTGTTCTACAGCTGTCCTGCTGGAGAGTTCTACATTCTGAATGGGATCAGTGTTCTACAGCTGTCCTGCTGGAGAGTTCTACATTCTTCACAGTGTGTGAAACATGAGACAATGGACTCCTCAGATAACCAATGAGAACACTTTTCTTTAGTTTGGATTAAGGGAGGTGGGAGGGGGGAGAGGAAGGGGTGAGATAGGAAGGGGGAGAGCAGTGTGGGGGGGGGGGGGGGGGTTCAGTGTTAGTTTGGACTGGGCATGTTGCATAGAGGTAACCTGATATTTCCTACTGTTGGGTGGCGATGTATCTAGCCCTGTCTCTCACAAAAACCAGGTGGAGGGTGGAGCAAAGAACCTCGGTGCCAGTTACATCTCTGAGAAACATCAGGGGAGCAGAAACAATACACAGCAACTCATGGAAAGGACAGCACTTTGTTTAGAACAAAAATACAATATTGTTTTTTTAAAGCACTGGCATTTCGGTCAGAGCGCATTTTAAACAGCATCGTTTGGATTGTGTGGGAGACTCAAGTATGGTTCAACAAAATACAAGTGGTGTTTTGTAACTCAGTCAGACATAGCTCCGGACCAGACAGACACACACGCACACACAAATCAAATCACATTTTATTTGCCACATGCGTCGTAAACAACAGGTGTAGACTAACAGTGAAATGATGACTTAAGGGTCCTTTCCCAACAATGCAGAGTTGAGATAAAACATTTAATAACTAAATTGAAATAGTGACAAGGAATAAATACAAAATGAATAACGAGTAAAAGAAACATGGTTATATACAGGGATTACCAGGTAATAACAAGGAATAAATACAAAATGAATAACGAGTAAAAGAAACATGGTTATATACAGGGATTACTAGGTAATAACATGGTTATATACAGGGATTACTAGGTAATAACATGGTTATATACAGGGATTACTAGGTAATAACATGGTTATATACAGGAAGTACCAGGTAATAACATGGTTATATACAGGGATTACCAGGTAATAACATGGCTATATACAGGGATTACCAGGTAATAACATGGATCTATACAGGCAGTACCAGGTAATAACATGGTTCTATACAGGGATTACCAGGTAATAACATGGATCTATACAGGGATTACCAGGTAATAACATGGATCTATACAGGGATTACCAGGTAATAACATGGATCTATACAGGGATTACCAGGTAATAACATGGATCTATACAGGGATTACCAGGTAATAACATGGATCTATACAGGGATTACCAGGTAATAACATGGATCTATACAGGGATTACCAGGTAATAACATGGTTCTATACAGGGATTACCAGGTAATAACATGGTTCTATACAGGGAGTACCAGGTAATAACATGGTTCTATACAGGGAGTACCAGGTAATAACATGGCTATATACAAGAAGTACCAGGTAATAACATGGCTATATACAGGCAGTACCAGGTAATAACATGGCCCTATACAGGCAGTACCAGGTAATAACATGGCCCTATACAGGCAGTACCAGGTAATAACATGGCTATATACAGGGATTACCAGGTAATAACATGGATCTATACAGGGATTACCAGGTAATAACATGGCTATATACAAGAAGTACCAGGTAATAACATGGCTATATACAGGCAGTACCAGGTAATAACATGGCTATATACAGGGATTACCAGGTAATAACATGGTTATATACAGGCAATACCAGGTAATAACATGGCTATATACAGGGATTACCAGGTAATAACATGGATCTATACAGGGATTACCAGGTAATAACATGGATCTATACAGGGATTACCAGGTAATAACATGGATCTATACAGGGATTACCAGGTAATAACATGGATCTATACAGGGATTACCAGGTAATAACATGGATCTATACAGGGATTACCAGGTAATAACATGGTTCTATACAGGGATTACCAGGTAATAACATGGTTCTATACAGGGATTACCAGGTAATAACATGGTTCTATACAGGGATTACCAGGTAATAACATGGTTCTATACAGGGATTACCAGGTAATAACATGGTTCTATACAGGAAGTACCAGGTAATAACATGTCTATACAGGGAGTACCAGGTAATAACATGGCTATATACAAGAAGTACCAGGTAATAACATGTCTATATACAGGGAGTACCAGGTAATAACATGTCTATACAGGCAGTACCAGGTAATAACATGGCTATATACAGGAAGTACCAGGCAATAACATGGTTATATACAAGAAGTACCAGGTAATAACATGGCTATGTACAAGAAGTACCAGGTAATAACATGGCTATATACAAGAAGTACCAGGTAATAACATGGCTATATACAAGTAGTACCAGGTAATAACATGGCTATATACAGGGAGTACCAGGTAATAACATGGCTATATACAGGAAGTACCAGGTAATAACATGGCTATATACAGGAAGTACCACAGAAGTGGTACAGAAGTGTTATTGACTTGGAGTTACATTGTGTTGTTTAAGTGTTCCTTTAATTTTTTTGAGCAGTGTATATATCAATACCTGGTTAAATAAAGGGTTAGGGTTATATATATAAATACCTGGTTAAATAAAGGGTTAGGGTTATATATATAAATACCTGGTTAAATAAAGGGTTAGGGTTATATATATAAATACCTGGTTAAATAAAGGGTTAGGGTTATATATATAAATACCTGGTTAAATAAAGGGTTAGGGTTATATATATAAATACCTGGTTAAATAAAGGGTTATATATATATAAATACCTGGTTAAATAAAGGGTTATATGTATAAATACCTGGTTAAATAAAGGGTTATATATATAAATACCTGGTTAAATAAAGGGTTATATGTATAAATACCTGGTTAAATAAAGGGTTATATATATAAATACCTGGTTAAATAAAAGGGTTAGGGTTATATATATACATACCTGGTTAAATAAAGGTGAAATATTTTGTTTTATAATAATAGCAGGCATTTAGCTCGTCTGGTAGACATACTGGGCAGCTCGCGGCTGGGCTTCCCTAGGTAATCCATGATAGTTGCCCCTCAGAGGTGCGTGCTTAGTCCCCTCCTGTACCCATGACTGCGTGGCGATGCACGACTCCAACACCATCTTTAAATTAGCCGACGACACGACGGTGGTTGGTCTGGTTTTCAACCTTCCCAAGTTCTCTCATGTCACCCTGTTCCACACTCCACTGGCTGCCAGTAGAAGCTTGCATCCACTACAAGACCACAGAACAGCAAGAGGAACTGTCCCTCCCTGCCCCAAACCCTACACCAAGCACTCCCGTTCTGCCACCTTAGGTCTCTTGGCCCTCCCACCCCTACAGTGGGGCAGCTCCTGCTCAGCCCAGTCCAAGCTCTTTCTCTGTCCTGGCACCACAATGGTGGAACCAGCTTCCCCCTGCTAGGACAGCAGTGTCCCTGCACTACTTCCAAAACATCTGAAAGCCTACCTCAATAAACTGTACCTTAAATAATCCCCCTCACCTTGATCCATGGTGATATGTGGTTGTACCACCTAGCCATCTTAAGATGAATGCAGTAACTAAGTCACTCTGTATAAGAGCATCTGCTAAACGACTAACATGTAAAAATGTAAATGTATAGGGAGTAGGTCAGAAACCTGGCAATGTGGTGGACCAAGGAGCTGATAGTGGACTACAGGAAACGGAGGACCGAGCAAGACCCCATTCACATCGACAGGGCTGTAGTGGAGCTGGTCGAGTGCGTCAAGTTCCTTGGTGTCCACTATCATGGTCCAAACACGAGGGCATGGCAACTGCTCAGCATGCGACCGCAAGGCTCTACGGAGGTTAGTGTGTACTGCCCAGTACATCACAGGGGTCAAGGTTCCTGCCATCCAGGACCTCTATACCAGGCGGTGTCAGAGGAAGGCTCTAAAAATGTTCAAAGACTCCAGCCACCGAAGTCATAGACTGTTCTCTCTGCTACCACACGGGCAAGAGGTACCGGAGCGCCAAGTCTAAACCGCTTCTACCCCCAAGCCATAAGACTGCTGAACAGTTGGCAATATCATTGACCCCATATATATGTTGTCTCTTTGGCTATGCTGGATTAAGTGATATGACATGATATTCTATGAAATAATTTCTACGTAATTAATATCACCTGATTGAGCTAATCATGTAAATGTAATTAACTAGAGAGTCGGGCACCACTAAATAATATTTATAGAGCTGTTTTCTTCCGAATAAACTCTTACAGACCTAGTAATATTTTACATCAATAGCAGTCAATATCAATCGTCACCTTAATTCAGTCTCATCTGAAAGTTGTAAATTCTTAGTTATCTGCAAGAACCCTGGCTAACAATTTTAAACAGCAATGCAAAATTGGGTTTAATTGTTTATTTACTAAATACCTAACTAATCACACAGAATTACATATACAAAGAATGAATTATGCCTAGATAATTCTTTACGTCATAGGAAAGTGTCCCTAGCGGGTGGAACAGATATGACAGCTGGTTACACAAAAGAAAAGGGTCTGGGTTGAGTGAAGGAGCGGGAAGACTGAGGAACAAAGGAAAGAAGCTGTGCTATCGTAAATACAGTATCTTATGCATTCTAAATTACCACCCATTTGGAAAAGGAAAATGGGTGTGTTTCATAGTTTACAACCTCTGTCTCTTCACGTGGGCGGGCCACTGAGTGAGCAGCCCTAACTTATGAAAACCCACATCTCACATTTTAGAAGCTAAAATCACATTTCATCCCATCACAAATAATTTCATATTCAAACATTTAAATTGAACAACAATTCCATGTGAATCCGATAACTCTGATGTGTAGACTTTCCACTTGAGAGTTTGTCATCTTATCATTGATGAGAATGTCTCAGATGACAACCAAACTGACATCATATTCATTAAGTACCACCGCATATGTTCCATTGGTCAGATTACCAGAATATAGTTAATTTCCCCCCCATCTTCTGATGTTCCCAGAATCTCTATGTTAACCAGGGGGTTTTGCAAATGTAACCTCAGTAGGGTAGAGAAAGGAAAAAGGGGGGAAGAGGTATTTATGACTGTCATAAACCTACCCCCCCAGGCCAACGTCACAACAAAAATATATATTTTACTGCCTCCCTTGCACAGGCGTCATGTACACTCACTGGTCTCTTTTAATGTTGAATAAAAATGTGAAAGTATATTTCAGATTATAGACTGACTCCAAATTCTAAAGCACACTACAAGGAGTATAATGACGCCAAGATGTCTTTATTTTTGGTTTTAAAAAACCTGCCTTAAATGATGCTTGCATCTTGATTTAAAAATTAAAAATTAAAAGTTTAATACAAATGTAAAGCATGTCAAACATCCTTCCTCCCAATGAAGTTTCTATGGGAGAATTGCCAGAACATTCCGAGATACCCCAAAAAATGTTGGGTCATGCTGCCGTTGAATCGCCCAAACTGAGCGGTATCAGACAGACAGACATACAAGCAGACCTGGGTTCCAGTGCACATACTGGTACTTAAAAGTTCACATGTATATGAATCCAGGTCTGCAGGCAGACTGGCAGGTAGATGGTGGAACGTGCCATCACGTCAGAGTTGTGATATACTGCAATGGCAGAGGGATACCAAGCCAGAGCCAGAACAGGACTACGGTCAATAGGTTGAGGTACAATATATTTTATATATTGAACAAAAATATAAAATGCTATAATGTCAAAGATTTTACTGAGCTACAATTCATAAAAGGAAATCAGTCAATTGAAATAAATTAATTTGGCCCTAATCTATATATTTCACATGACTGGGCAGGGGTGCAGCCATGCGTGGGACTGGCTCCGACTGGGAAGCCAGGCCAAGACAGAAACAGCAAAGGAGAAATGAAACATGGGACTGTTGCATTTGTATTTTTGCTCAGTATAGAAATCTAATGAACGGAGCTGAAGTGATTCCTTATTCTACATACCAGATGCATGTTTTGTCTTTATAATATATTTGTAACTGAAGGTTGACTGGTTAGGACACTTCCACACAGGAAAGAGGTTGCTGTGTGTTGTGTTACACCAGGGAAACAATAAACAGAAAACCTCCCCTTAGTCTTAGACAGGAAAGAATAACATCGGACTTCCTTGGAAACAGATATGTTCTTTCCCTGACAACACTACAGCCCTCCATCGTATACAGTCAGAAGTGACAACACTGTTTAGGCTATAGTCACAGAGCAGCTGGAATAACTTAGAGTGTTGTACGTTGGGGGATTCCAGCACACATACAACAACCTCACTGTAAACACTGATCATACAAAAGAAAATGCCCATGGGTTTACTTATAGGGAATAGTGACAGTATCCTGACAAACACAGGAGCTTGTATTGTGCCCATGGGTTTACTTATAGGGAATAGTGACAGTATCCTGACAAACACAGGAGCTTGTATTGTGCCCATGGGTTTACTTATAGGGAATAGTGACAGTATCCTGACAAACACAGGAGCTTGTATTGTGTCCATGGGTTTACTTATAGGGAATAGTGACAGTATCCTGACAAACACAGGAGCTTGTATTGTGCCCATGGGTTTACTTATAGGGAATAGTGACAGTATCCTGACAAACACAGGAGCTTGTATGTTGCCTATGGGTTTACTTATAGGGAATAGTGACAGTATCCTGACAAACACAGGAGCTTGTATTGTGCCCATGGGTTTACTTATAGGGAATAGTGACAGTATCCTGACTGATCCACTGTTAGTGCAGTGTAGCATAACAGGGTAGCAATGTAGCAGTGTAGCATAACAGGGTAGCAATGTAGCAGTGTAGCATAACAGGGTAGCAATGTAGCAGTGTAGCGGTATAGCATAGTGTAGCAGTATAGCATAGTGTAGCAGTATAACAGTATAGCATAGTGTAGCAGTATAGCATAGTGTAGCAGTATAGCATAGTGTAGCAGTATAGCATAGTGTAGCAGTATAACATAGTATAGCAGTATAACAGTATAGCATAGTATAGCAGTAGCATAGTATAGCAGTATATCAGTATAACAGTATAGCATAGTGTAGCAGTATAGCATAGTGTAGCAGTATAGCATAGTGTAGCAGTATAGCATAGTATAGCAGTATAACAGTATAGCATAGTGTAGCAGTATAGCAATATAGCATAGTGTAGCAGTATAGCTGTATAGCATAGTGTAGCAGTATTGCAGTATAGCATAGTGTAGCAGTATAGCATAGTGTAGCAGTATAGCATAGTGTAGCAGTATAGCATAGTGTAGCAGTATAGCAGTATAGTGTAGTGTAGCAGTATAGCAGTATAGCATAGTGTATCAGTATAGTGTAGTGTAGCAGTATAGCATAGCATAGTGTAGCAGTATAGCATAGTGTAGGAGTATAGCAGTGTAGCAGTATAACAGTATAGCATAGTATAGCAGTAGCATAGTGTAGCAGTATAGCATAGTGTAGCAGTATAGCATAGTGTAGCAGTATAGCATATTGTAGCAGTATAGCATAGTGTAGTAGTATAGCATAGTGTAGCAGTGTAGCAGTATAGCATAGTGTAGCAGCATTGCATAGTGTAGCAGTATAGCAGTATAGCATAGTGTAGCAGTATAGCATAGTGTAGCAGTATAGCATAGTGTAGCAGTATAGCAGTATAGCATAGTGTAGCAGTATAGTGTAGTGTAGCAGTATAGCAGTATAGCATAGTGTATCAGTATAGCATAGTGTAGCAGTATAGCATAGTGTAGCAGTATAGCATAGTATAGCAGTATAGCATAGTGTAGCAGTATAGTGTAGTGTAGCAGTATAGCAATATAGCATAGTGTAGCTGTATAGCATAGTGTAGCAGTATTGCAGTATAGCATAGTGTAGCAGTATAGCATAGTGTAGCAGTATAGCATAGTGTAGCAGTATAGCATAGTGTAGCAGTATAGCAGTATAGTGTAGTGTAGCAGTATAGCAGTATAGCATAGTGTATCAGTATAGTGTAGTGTAGCAGTATAGCATAGCATAGTGTAGCAGTATAGCATAGTGTAGGAGTATAGCAGTGTAGCAGTATAACAGTATAGCATAGTATAGCAGTAGCATAGTGTAGCAGTATAGCATAGTGTAGCAGTATAGCATAGTGTAGCAGTATAGCATATTGTAGCAGTATAGCATAGTGTAGTAGTATAGCAGTGTAGCAGTGTAGCAGTATAGCATAGTGTAGCAGCATTGCATAGTGTAGCAGTATAGCAGTATAGCATAGTGTAGCAGTATAGCATAGTGTAGCAGTATAGCATAGTGTAGCAGTATAGCATAGTGTAGCAGTATAGCATAGTGTATCAGTATAGCATAGTGTAGCAGTATAGCATAGTGTAGCAGTATAGCATAGTATAGCAGTATAGCATAGTGTAGCAGTATAGTGTAGTGTAGCAGTATAGCAATATAGCATAGTGTAGCAGTATAGCTGTATAGCATAGTGTAGCAGTATTGCAGTATAGCATAGTGTAGCAGTATAACATAGTGTAGCAGTATAGCATAGTGTAGCAGTATAGCAGTATAGTGTAGTGTAGCAGTATAGCAGTAGCATAGTGTAGCAGTATAGCATAGTGTAGCAGTATAGCATAGTGTAACAGTATAGCATAGTGTAGCAGTATAGCATAGTGTAGTAGTATAGCATAGTGTAGCAGTGTAGCAGTATTGCATAGTGTAGCAGCATTGCATAGTGTAGCAGTATAGCAGTATAGCATAGTGTAGCAGTATAGCATAGTGTAGCAGTATAGCATAGTGTAGCAGTATAGCATAGTGTAGCAGTATAGCAGTATAGCATAGTGTAGCAGTATAGTGTAGTGTAGCAGTATAGCAGTATAGCATAGTGTATCAGTATAGCATAGTGTAGCAGTATAGCATAGTGTAGCAGTATAGCATAGTATAGCAGTATAGCATAGTGTAGCAGTGTAGTGTAGCAGTATAGCAATATAGCATAGTGTAGCAGTATAGCTGTATAGCATAGTGTAGCAGTATTGCAGTATAGCAGTATAGTGTAGTGTAGCAGTATAGCAGTATAGCATAGTGTATCAGTATAGTGTAGTGTAGCAGTATAGCATAGCATAGTGTAGCAGTATAGCATAGTGTAGCAGTATAGCAGTGTAGCAGTATAACAGTATAGCATAGTATAGCAGTAGCATAGTGTAGCAGTATAGCATAGTGTAGCAGTATAGCATAGTGTAGCAGTATAGCATAGTGTAGCAGTATAGCATATTGTAGCAGTATAGCATAGTGTAGTAGTATAGCATAGTGTAGCAGTGTAGCAGTATAGCATAGTGTAGCAGCATAGCATAGTGTAGCAGTATAGCAGTATAGCATAGTGTAGCAGTATAGCATAGTGTAGCAGTATAGCATAGTGTAGCAGTATAGCATAGTGTAGCAGTATAGCATAGTGTAGTGTAGCAGTATAGCAGTATAGCATAGTGTATCAGTATAGCATAGTGTATCAGTATAGCATAGTGTAGCAGTATAGCATAGTGTAGCAGTATAGCATAGTGTAGCAGTATAGCATAGTGTAGCAGTATAGAACAGTACAGCACTTGTTTAGTTGTTCAGCGTAGTATAGTGTAATGTAGCTCAGCCAGGGAGACTCTCCCTCTCAAATGTTGCTGCAAGCCAGAACATTCCAAGTGTCATAAATGCAAACAAGTGGGAGGATCTTCAGGTGTCTTCCTTGGTTGTTGGGCCGTGGGGCCGAGTCTATTGTGGAACAGGTTGTCTGTATTGTGTTGGGACAGAGAGGCTACACACAACATCAACAGCAAGTGACAACAGCCCTGGGAAAAAAATAAAACCCCAGCAGGGGCCATGAGAAGACCAGTGGTGCCCTCACCACCACCAATACAGGGGCCATGAGAAGACCAGTGGTGCCCTCACCACCACCAATACAGGGGCCATGAGAAGACCAGTGGTGCCCTCACCACCACCAATACAGGGGCCATGAGAAGACCAGTGGTGCCCTCACCACCATCAATACAGGGGCCATGAGAAGACCAGTGGTGCCCTCACCACCACCAATACAGGGGCCATGAGAAGACCAGTGGTGCCCTCACCACCACCAATACAGGGGCCATGAGAAGACCAGTGGTGCCCTCACCACCACCAATACAGGGGCCATGAGAAGACCAGTGGTGCCCTCACCACCACCAATACAGGGGCCATGAGAAGACCAGTGGTGCCCTCACCACCATCAATACAGGGGCCATGAGAAGACCAGTGGTGCCCTCACCACCACCAATACAGGGGCCATGAGAAGACCAGTGGTGCCCTCACCACCACCAATACAGGGGCCATGAGAAGACCAGTGGTGCCCTCACCACCACCAATACAGGGGACATGAGAAGACCAGTGGTGCCCTCACCACCACCAATACAGGGGCCATGAGAAGACCAGTGGTGCCCTCACCACCACCAATACAGGGGCCATGAGAAGACCAGTGGTGCCCTCACCACCAACAATACAGGGGCCATGAGAAGACCAGTGGTGCCCTCACCACCAACAATACAGGGGCCATGAGAAGACCAGTGGTGCCCTCACCACCATCAATACAGGGGACATGAGAAGACCAGTGGTACCCTCACCACCAACAATACAGGGGACATGAGAAGACCAGAGGTGCCCTCACCACCAACAATACAGGGGCCATGAGAAGACCAGAGGTGCCCTCACCACCAACAATACAGGGGCCATGAGAAGACCAGTGGTGCCCTCACCACCAACAATACAGGGGACATGAGAAGACCAGAGTGGTGCCCTCACCACCACCAATACAGGAGACATGAGAAGACCAGAGTGGTGCCCTCACCACCAACAATACAGGGGACATGAGAAGACCAGAGTGGTTCCTTCACCACCATCAATACAGGAGACATGAGAAGACCAGCAGAACCTCTCTCCAAACAAGGTGTACGAACCCGAGGAGACAACTGAAATAAGTAGGAGACATTCAGCAACTCTTGGGAGGACCATGAAATCAAGTAAAAAGCGTATTTATTGTTTAAAATTTAAAACCAACACCTTAAAGCCTTTTTGTCCTTTATTTTGTATTTATTTTGGAAGGCCAGAATAGTGGCTCACCGATACACTACCATGCTCAGTTGACATGTTAGAGAGAACAGCATGGTAAGGCAGAGAGAACAGCATGGTAAGGCAGAGAGAACAGCATGGTAAGGCAGAGAGAACAGCATGGTAAGGCAGAGAGAACAGCATGGTAAGGCAGAGAGAACAGCATGGTAAGGCAGAGAGAACAGCATGGTAAGGCAGAGAGAACAGCATGGTAGCAGCGAACAGCATGGTAAGGCAGAGAGAACAGCATGGTAAGGCAGAGAGAACAGCATGGTAGCAGCGAACAGCATGGTAAGGCAGAGAGAACAGCATGGTAAGGCAGAGAGAACAGCATGGTAAGGCAGAGAGAACAGCATGGTAAGGCAGAGAGAACAGCATGGTAAGGCAGAGAGAACAGCATGGTAAGGCAGAGAGAACAGCATGGTAAGGCAGAGAGAACAGCATGGTAAGGCAGAGAGAACAGCATGGTAAGGCAGAGAGAACAGCATGGTAGCAGCGAACAGCATGGTAAGGCAGAGAGAACAGCATGGTAAGGCAGAGAGAACAGCATGGTAAAGCAGAGAGAACAGCATGGTAAGGCAGAGAGAACAGCATGGTAAGGCAGAGAACAGCATGGTAAGGCAGAGAGAACAGCATGGTAAGGCAGAGAACAGCATGGTAAGGCAGAGAGAACAGCATGGTAAAGCAGAGAACAGCATGGTAAGGCAGAGGGAACAGCATGGTAAGGCAGAGAACAGCATGGTAAGGCAGAGAGAACAGCATGGTAAAGCAGAGAACAGCATGGTAAGGCAGAGGGAACAGCATGGTAAGGCAGAGAGAACAGCATGGTAAGGCAGAGAGAACAGCATGGTAGCAGAGAACAGCATGGTAAGGCAGAGAACAGCATGGTAAGGCAGAGAACAGCATGGTAAAGCAGAGAGAACAGCATGGTAAGGCAGAGAGAACAGCATGGTAAGGCAGAGAGAACAGCATGGTAAGGCAGAGGGAACAGCATGGTAAGGCGGAGAACAGCATGGTAGCAGAGAACAGCATGGTAAGGCAGAGAGAACAGCATGGTAAGGCAGAGAACAGCATGGTAAAGCAGAGAGAACAGCATGGTAAAGAAGCAAAGAGAGAACAGCATGGTAAGGCAGAGAGAACAGCATGGTAAGGCAGAGAGAACAGCATGGTAAGGCAGAGAGAACAGCATGGTAAAGCAGAGGGAACAGCATGGTAAGGCAGAGAACAGCATGGTAAGGGCGGAGAGAACAGCATGGTAAAGCAGAGAACCGCATGGTAAGGCAGAGAACCGCATGGTAAGGCAGAGAACCGCATGGTAAGGCAGAGAACCGCATGGTAAGGCAGAGAACCGCATGGTAAGGCAGAGAACAGCATGGTAAAGCAGAGAGAACAGCATGGTAAAGCAGAGAACAGCATGGTAAGGCAGAGAACAGCATGGTAAGGCAGAGAACAGCATGGTAAAGCAGAGAGAACAGCATGGTAAGGCAGAGAGAACAGCATGGTAAGGCAGAGAACAGCATGGTAAAGCAGAGAACAGCATGGTAAAGCAGAGAACAGCATGGTAAAGCAGAGAACAGCATGGTAAAGCAGAGAGAACAGCATGGTAAGGCAGAGAGAACAGCATGGTAAAGCAGAGAACAGCATGGTAAAGCAGAGAACAGCATGGTAAAGCAGAGAAAAGCATGGTAAAGCAGAGAACAGCATGGTAAAGCAGAGAACAGCATGGTAAGGCAGAGAACAGCATGGTAAGGCAGAGAGAACAGCATGGTAAGGCAGAGAGAACAGCATGGTAAGGCAGAGGGAACAGCATGGTAAGGCAGAGAGAACAGCATGGTAAGGCAGAGGGAACAGCATGGTAAGGCAGAGAACAGCATGGTAAAGCAGAGAACAGCATGGTAAGGCAGAGAGAACAGCATGGTAAAGCAGAGAGAACAGCATGGTAAGGCAGAGAGAACAGCATGGTAAAGCAGAGAGAACAGCATGGTAAGGCAGAGAACAGCATGGTAAGGCAGAGAGAACAGCATGGTAAAGCAGAGAACAGCATGGTAAAGCAGAGA
Source organism: Oncorhynchus kisutch (assembly GCF_002021735.2). Classification (NCBI taxonomy): domain Eukaryota; kingdom Metazoa; phylum Chordata; class Actinopteri; order Salmoniformes; family Salmonidae; genus Oncorhynchus; species Oncorhynchus kisutch. The sequence goes on from NC_034174.2 coordinate 3,697,062, forward strand.
ACAGCATGGTAAAGCAGAGAACAGCATGGTAAAGCAGAGAACAGCATGGTAAAGCAGAGAACAGCATGGTAAAGCAGAGAACAGCATGGTAAGGCAGAGAACAGCATGGTAAGGCAGAGAACAGCATGGTAAAGCAGAGGGAACAGCATGGTAAGGCAGAGAGAACAGCATGGTAAAGCAGAGAGAACAGCATGGTAAAGCAGAGAGAACAGCATGGTAAAGCAGAGAGAACAGCATGGTAAAGCAGAGAACAGCATGGTAAAGCAGAGAGAACAGCATGGTAAAGCAGAGAACCGCATGGTAAGGCAGAGAACAGCATGGTAAGGCAGAGAACCGCATGGTAAGGCAGAGAACCGCATGGTAAGGCAGAGAGAACAGCATGGTAAGGCAGAGAGAACAGCATGGTAAGGCAGAGAGAACAGCATGGTAAGGCAGAGAGAACAGCATGGTAAGGCAGAGAGAACAGCATGGTAAGGCAGAGAGAACAGCATGGTAAGGCAGAGAACAGCATGGTAAGGCAGAGAACAGCATGGTAAAGCAGAGAGAACAGCATGGTAAGGCAGAGAGAACAGCATGGTAAAGCAGAGAGAACAGCATGGTAAAGCAGAGAGAACAGCATGGTAAGGCAGAGGGAACAGCATGGTAAGGCAGAGGGAACAGCATGGTAAGGCAGAGAGAACAGCATGGTAAGGCAGAGAGAACAGCATGGTAAGGCAGAGAGAACAGCATGGTAGCAGCGAACAGAATGGTAAGGCAGACAGGACAGCATGGTAAGGCAGAGAACAGCATGGTAGCAGCGAACAGCATGGTAAGGCAGACAGGACAGCATGGTAAAGCAGAGAACAGCATGGTAAGGCAGAGAGAACAGCATGGTAAAGCAGAGAGAACAGCATGGTAAAGCAGAGAACAGCATGGTAAAGCAGAGAACAGCATGGTAAAGCAGAGAACCGCATGGTAAGGCAGAGAGAACAGCATGGTAAGGCAGAGAACCGCATGGTAAGGCAGAGAGAACAGCATGGTAAGGCAGAGAGAACAGCATGGTAAGGCAGAGAGAACAGCATGGTAAGGCAGAGAGAACAGCATGGTAAGGCAGAGAGAACAGCATGGTAAGGCAGAGAACAGCATGGTAAAGCAGAGAGAACAGCATGGTAAGGCAGAGAGAACAGCATGGTAAAGCAGAGAGAACAGCATGGTAAAGCAGAGAGAACAGCATGGTAAGGCAGAGAGAACAGCATGGTAAGGCAGAGGGAACAGCATGGTAAGGCAGAGGGAACAGCATGGTAAGGCAGAGAGAACAGCATGGTAAGGCAGAGAGAACAGCATGGTAAGGCAGAGAGAACAGCATGGTAGCAGCGAACAGAATGGTAAGGCAGACAGGACAGCATGGTAAGGCAGAGAACAGCATGGTAGCAGCGAACAGCATGGTAAGGCAGACAGGACAGCATGGTAAAGCAGAGAACAGCATGGTAAGGCAGAGAGAACATCATGGTAAGGCAGAGAGAACAGCATGGTAAAGCAGAGAACAGCATGGTAAAGCAGAGAACAGCATGGTAAGGCAGAGAGAACAGCATGGTAAGGCAGAGAGAACAGCATGGTAAAGCAGAGGGAACACCCAGTCTAATTCATTATAATCTATAGCACCAGTAGCAGTAGTGCTGACCTAGGATCAGGTCCCACCCTGTCTTATTCATTGTGAACTAAAAGGCAAAACTGGTCCGAGATCAGCACTCCTACTCCAATACTCTTTGTGAATAGCCTTCCATAGACTCCAATCTCTCCACACAGAACAACTAGCAAGAGAACACTGCACACTGCCTACAACATGAGGTGGAAACTGAGCTGTATTTCCTAATCTCCTGCCCAATGTATGGCCCTAATTAGACAGACATATTTCCTTCAGATTACACAAGATATCTAAAACGGTGAATTATTTGTGTAATAATTATAGTTTGATAAACTCCCATAGCTATTGGGTGAAATACCACAGTGTGACATCACAGCAGCAAGATGGGTGGCCTGTTGCCACAACAAAAAGCACAACCAGTGAAGAACACACACAACCCATATTTATGTTTATTTATTTTCCCTTTTGAACTTTAACTATTTGCACATCGTTACAATAATGTACATATAAGACATTTGAAATGTCTTTATTCTTTTGGAACTTTTGTGAGTGTAATGTTTACTGTTAAGACAATATTTACTGTATTATCTAGTTCACTTGCTTTGGCAATGTTAAAATATGTTTCCCATGCCAATAAAGCCCTTAAAAACACAGACCAACTCCCCTACAGAGGTTAATCAAATTAAATCGAAAAGAGACAACTCTTCTCTCAGCAGCTAAATTATAACACTTTGAAAAGAAAGAACAGCATATTTTCCCTGCTGGGATTGTGTTGAGCTACAGCCCGTCTCTACTCCTCACTCATTCTAGCCAGACTGCCCGTCTCTACTCCTCACTCAGTCTAGCCAGACTGCCCGTCTCTACTCCTCACTCAGTCTAGCCAGACTGCCCGTCTCTACTCCTCACTCAGTCTAGCCAGACTGCCCGTCTCTACTCCTCACTCAGTCTAGCCAGACTGCCCGTCTCTACTCCTCACTCAGTCTAGCCAGACTGCCCGTCTCTACTCCTCACTCAGTCTAGCCAGACTGCCCGTCTCTACTCCTCACTCAGTCTAGCCAGACAGCCCGTCTCTACTCCTCACTCAGTCTAGCCAGACAGCCCGTCTCTACTGCTCACTCAGTCTAGCCAGACTGCCCGTCTCTACTGCTCACTCAGTCTAGCCAGACTGCCCGTCTCTACTCCTCACTCAGTCTAGCCAGACTGCCCGTCTCTACTCCTCACTCAGTCTAGCCAGACTGCCCGTCTCTACTCCTCACTCAGTCTAGCCAGACTGCCCGTCTCTACTCCTCACTCATTCTAGCCAGACTGCCCGTCTCTACTCCTCACTCAGTCTAGCCAGACTGCCCGTCTCTACTCCTCACTCAGTCTAGCCAGACTGCCCGTCTCTACTCCTCACTCAGTCTAGCCAGACTGCCCGTCAACTCAGTCTAGCCAGACTGCATGCCCGTACTCTTAACTCAGTCTAGCCAGACTGCATGCCCGTACTCTCAACTCAGTCTAGCCAGACTGCATGCCCGTACTCTCAACTCAGTCTAGCCAGACTGCATGCCCGTACTCTCAACTCAGTCTAGCCAGACTGCATGCCCGTACTCTCAACTCAGTCTAGCCAGACTGCATGCCCGTACTCTCAACTCAGTCTAGCCAGACTACATGCCCGTACTCTCAACTCAGTCTAGCCAGACTACATGCCCGTACTCTCAACTCAGTCTAGCCAGACTACATGCCCGTACTCTCAACTCAGTCTAGCCAGACTACATGCCCGTACTCTCAACTCAGTCTAGCCAGACTACATGCCCGTACTCTCAACTCAGTCTAGCCAGACTACATGCCCGTACTCTCAACTCAGTCTAGCCAGACTACATGCCCGTACTCTCAACTCAGTCTAGCCAGACTACATGCCCGTACTCTCAACTCAGTCTAGCCAGACTACATGCCCGTACTCTCAACTCAGTCTAGCCAGACTACATGCCCGTACTCTCAACTCAGTCTAGCCAGACTACATGCCCGTACTCTCAACTCAGTCTAGCCAGACTACATGCCCGTACTCTCAACTCAGTCTAGCCAGACTACATGCCCGTACTCTCAACTCAGTCTAGCCAGACTGCCCGTCAACTCAGTCTAGCCAGACTACATGCCCGTACTCTCAACTCAGTCTAGCCAGACTACATGCCCGTACTCTCAACTCAGTCTAGCCAGACTACATGCCCGTACTCTCAACTCAGTCTAGCCAGACTGCCCGTCAACTCAGTCTAGCCAGACTGCATGCCCGTACTCTTAACTCAGTCTAGCCAGACTGCATGCCCGTACTCTCAACTCAGTCTAGCCAGACTGCATGCCCGTACTCTCAACTCAGTCTAGCCAGACTGCATGCCCGTACTCTCAACTCAGTCTAGCCAGACTACATGCCCGTACTCTCAACTCAGTCTAGCCAGACTACATGCCCGTACTCTCAACTCAGTCTAGCCAGACTACATGCCCGTACTCTCAACTCAGTCTAGCCAGACTACATGCCCGTACTCTCAACTCAGTCTAGCCAGACTACATGCCCGTACTCTCAACTCAGTCTAGCCAGACTACATGCCCGTACTCTCAACTCAGTCTAGCCAGACTACATGCCCGTACTCTCAACTCAGTCTAGCCAGACTACATGCCCGTACTCTCAACTCAGTCTAGCCAGACTACATGCCCGTACTCTCAACTCAGTCTAGCCAGACTACATGCCCGTACTCTCAACTCAGTCTAGCCAGACTACATGCCGCTGAGAAGGATTTCCTCCTGCTTAATATTACAAGGGATTTTCAACCAGACAGAATTAAAGCTTGATTATGTGTTGAGACAGCCATGAGGAGTGACTGTAGGCCCAAGGGATAGGGTTGAAGGGAAGGGATAAGGCCAGGGTATGGCAGGATAAGGGTAGGGGTAAAGCCAGGGTATGGATAAGGCCAGGGTTGGGCAAGGGTAGGAGAAGTGTATGGCTAGGGTAGGGCCAAGGTAGGCTAGGGGTAACGGGTAGGGCCGGGACAATACCAGAATTGCGAAATTCATTAGTATCGGCCAAGGAAACCAAAACATGAAGCGGATTTCACTTCTTTAGGAAAACAGCCCATATGTTGTCATCAAGAGAATCACATTTATGTATTTTCCAAGCAAGGGCCAGGGCGTCAGGGCCAGGGCGTCAGGGCCAGGGCGTCAGGGCCAGGGCGTCAGGGCCAGGGCGTCAGGGCCAGGGAGTCAGGGCCAGGGAGTCAGGGCCAGGGAGTCAGGGCCAGGGAGTCAGGGCCAGGGAGTCAGGGCCAGGGAGTCAGGGCCAGGGAGTCAGGGCCAGGGAGTCAGGGCCAGGGAGTCAGGGCCAGGGAGTCAGGGCCAGGGAGTCAGGGCCAGGGAGTCAGGGCCAGGGAGTCAGGGCCAGGGAGTCAGGGCCAGGGAGTCAGGGCCAGGGAGTCAGGCTAACTTACGCTTACGTTTCTCATCATCCGCATACACTAACGACGCAGCTCTTGACAGAACATCCAAGGGCCTTTCCATTCTTCACAACAACCTGAAGAAGAAAGATCAGATTGATTTAGAATGCAGCAATTTTCTATCTATATTAAGGACCATAAAGAAATCTGACTGCATGCTTATTCCATTTTTGAGCTCTACCCTTAGACTTGGCAGTGACGTAGTGTCCCCCGTAAGTGACAGAACACTGAGCCAATCCCGGCACAACTTAAGAACATTGCCAATCCCTAAGCTCTGTATTTTCTACTGGCTGCCCCACCACCACAAAAGGCACTGAGCTCAGCTGAAACACTTGCATTTTGGAGATGCCTTTACTCATGAAAGGAAAATAGACCATGTTTGCATGTGGCTTTATTATTAACGCAATTATTATTATTTATTTTTTTCTACATTGTTTGCAAACTGATGTGTAACACGTATTAATGCAAAAATAACATGCAAAACAGGCAACACACAAAAAAAAAGAAAAAGATTAACAAAAGTGGGGCTCTATCTTCCCTGAATGAGGGGTCACTACTGAGTAGGACTAAAGGTAAGCCCGGTTTCAGAATTGACATTTTTTACTAGAATCGACTGATGGTGAGACAATGTTGTTGCTATCGAAACTGAACTCGGACCAGGTCAGAGAACGAAGCTCCTCAACTACCCGGGAAGACCACAGTAGACGCTAAAGGAAGTTCAAGTCTATCATAGGAATGGAGTAGTTTCCATGGAACTAATAATGAACACAGGAGGGAAGATTTGAGATATTTGTGGCAATACTTTATAGGCTACATAAAGCGTTAGACTTATTTTTGCAGTTTCTTTAACTTATATTTAGTTATACAAACAAGTAATGGTACTGTGTATTCGCCCATATCAGGAAATCATTAGTCACTATTCATTTAACGTCGGAAAACGTTTGTTTTACAACTGAAAGTAGATCGGGGCAACGTAATCCAAATCCCAACAACTGCTACGCAACACAAGAATGCATGCAATGTTGCGACAATGTTTCCCCGTCACAACGAGTAGGATCGTAGCCAGTCTCTACAGGATACATACCACCTTCCTTACTGCGCCACTTTGGAAATCTTCGCCAATTATATTCGCGCCGATAACAATTCTGAAGAACAATCCTGGTGCAATTTCAACCCACAGGAAGCGAAACGACTGAATTGTTTCGTGTTCGATGCCAGTGAGAAACAATGCCTTGGTAATGGTTGAACACACTTGGGAAGTTCGTTGTTAAACGGAGGGTGAAGAACGATAGAATTGTCTTCCTAGCAGGTGGTGAAAGTGGAGACTTCTCATTGGTCGAGCGCCACGAAATGATATCAGCATAAATGATGAGCGCTACATTGCATCACATCCTCTGCAGGTAGAGTGAAGTCAGAGAAAAGTGGGACGTCATATACAGTTTAATCCTGTTGCGCCGACAGGTGAACACTATTGGGAGTTTGAGCGGTAAGGATATGCAACTGAATGTAGACGAAAGTCTAGCACTTCATTACAGGAGTGAAGTCAGAGATGGGGCAACAGCCGAAAGTCGGACACTCATGTCGTTTTTCCGAAATGAAAAGGCTCAGATCGGAATTATGGTTTCAAAAAACAAATAAAACAACACCTCACGGCACAGCGCCTCTCCCCCATGTGACCTACTGGTTATATGTATGTACTGACACGTGTAACTGATAGATGCACACACATACACACATTACATGTTACTGTTTTTAAACGTGTGCAAATTGTGAAGTATTTAGTCTGTAATGTATTTTTTCATGATGTGTCAGACCCCCAGTAAGACAAGCTGTCTCCATTGTCGTCGGCTAACAGGGACCCTAATGAATCTAATCGACCGTTAACATGGTGGTGTTGCCATTGTTTTAAATATATATATTTTATTTTATAACATGGAAATAAACACATGTCCAACCCTCATATCACACTCACAAACTGAAATATATGTTTGTGTTTACAATCAGTTAGTGAGAGAGAGCCTCAAATATCACATGCATTTCTCTATAGCCTGCTACACTGAACAAATGCATACATGCAACATTCAAGTTGAGGAGACTAAATTACGTGGTGTTACCTTAGATTGTAAACTGTCATGGTCAGAACATATATAGAAACAAATATAAACACAACATGCAACAATTTCAAACATGTTACTGACTTACAGTTCATGTAAGGGAATCAGTCAATTAAAATAAATTCATTAGGACCTAATTTAGGGTTTGCATATTACTGGGAATACAGCTATGCATCTGTTGCTGGATATTGGCGGGAACTGGAATGCGCTGTCTGTGTCTGTGTGTCTGTGGTATACGTCGATTCAAAGCATCCCAAACATGCTCAATGGGTGACATGTCTGGTAAATATGCAGGCCATGGAAGAACTGGGACATTTTCAGCTTTCAGGAATTGTGTACAGGTCCTAGTGACATGGGGCCGTGCATTATCATGCTGAAACATGAGGTGATGGTGAGTGGATGAACGGCACGACAATGGGCCTCAAGATCTCATCACGGTATCTCTGTACATTAAAATTGCCATCGATAAAAGGCACATTGTGTTCGTTGTCCGTAACTTATGCCTGTCCATACCAATTGTATGTAAACAAATTTGCGCACAAAATTTAAGATAAATAATATTTTTTGTGTGTATGGAACATTTCTGGTGTCTTTTATTTCAGCTCATTAAACATGGGACCATCACTTTACATGTTGCATTTATAATTGTTGTTCAGTGTAGATGTGAATCGCGGGCAAAAGTTGTTTCCTGTTTGAGTCATGTCTTTGGTCACATTCACGTGAGTCAAACAAAAACACCTTAATGATTGGGGCGGCAGGGTAGCCTAGTGGTTAGAGCGTTGGACTAGTAACCGGAAGGTTGCAAGTTCAAACCCCCGAGCTGACAAGGTACAAATCTGTCGTTCTGCCCCTGAACAGGCAGTTAACCCACCGTTCCTAGGCCGTCATTGAAAATAAGAATTTGTTCTTAACTGACTTGCCTGGTAAAATAAAGGTAAAATAAAAAAAATAAAAAAATAAAAAATTGGTTCCAAAATTAGTGATGGGCATTCCCAGTCTGTTTGTTTTGCTCATTACGCTCTGTTCACGCAAAGGCTTACGAGTAAAACCCAAAAGGTAGGCTACCATTATGTCAGATCATGAAATGCTATATATATATATTCTGTATGAGGAATCTCACCCTGGGCTTGTTTTCATCATGTCCGAGGCATTTCTAGGTCATTTCTAGGTCAGTGAGATGTGTTTCACACATAATTGCCCAGGAGGAAGGCAGGTCTGGGCGTCGCACGCTGAATGATGCACCCTATGACAGCTTCCGGTGTATTGATTTAGGGGGTGAGATCTGAAAATAAATAATGTAGTCCTGCTTTGTGGCATTTCTTCAAGACTATATTATACTGATCACACTATAAGGCTCTATGCTCTACTGATCACACTATAAGGCTCTATGCTCTACTGATCACACTATAAGGCTCTATGTTCTACTGATCACACTATAAGGCTCTACTGATCACACTAAAAGGCTCTATGTTATACTGATCACACTGGCTATGTTTCTTCGACCTGTAATATAACTTTTTTACGTTTTTGTCCGAAGTAATGCTCAACCTGCACGAGCATTTGGATATGTGTACCTAACGTGCTAACAAATGTAGCTACTTGGGCATAAATAACGGACATTATCGAACAAACAAGCATTTATTGTGGAACTGCAATTCCTGGGAGTGCATTCTGATGAAGATCATCAAAGGTAAGGGAATATTTATAATGTGATTTCTGGTTTCTGTTGACTCCAACATGGCGGCTATATTTTATTGTTTTTCTGAGCGCCGTCTCAGATTATTGCATGGTTGACTTTTTCTGTAAAAATTTTTTAAATCTGACACAGCGGTTGCATTAAGGAGAGGTGTATCTATAATTATATCTATAATTCCATGTGTATATGATGGGTATTTCTGTTGAATCGATGTGGCTATGCAAAATCACTGGATGTTTCTGGAACTAGTGAGCGTAACGCGCCAATGTACACTCAGATTGTTTGATATAAATATGAACTTTATCAAACAAAACATACATGTATTGTGTAACATGAAGTCCTATGAGTGTCATCTGATGAAGATCATTAAAGGTTAGTGATTCATTTTATCTCTTTGTGCTTTTTGTGACTCCTCTCTTTGGCTGGAAAAATGGCTGAGTTTTTCTTTGGCTTGGTGGTGACCTAACATAATCGTTTGTGGTGATTTCGCTGTAAAGCCTATTTGAAATCGGACACTGTGGTGGCATTAACAACAAGATTACTTTTGAAACGGTATAAGATACATGTATGTTTGCGGAATTTTAATTATGAGATTTCTGTTGTTTTGAATTTGGCGCCCTGCACTTTCACTGGCTGTTGTCAAATCATCCCGTTAATGGGATTGCAGCCCTAAGAAGTTTTAAACTGATCACGCTATATAAGGCTCTACTGATCACACTCTACGTTTTTGAGGGTAGATATAAGTGTAGATATGAGTGTCCTTGTTCGATAGAGCCATTGTACGTCTTTTAGCAATGTTCCTGTTAGCGGATTCATTGCTAAATATACAAGCTGACTTATTTTTTCCCAGTGTCTGAAAGACTACATCTCATGTGAGGTGTTGCTTTGCGCTCTGGGCCACGTCCCTCCAAGGCAACACAATCCTTTGAGCAAAACTGAAAGAACTGACCAGACCACAATGACTTCAAGTGATTCCTCTCATCAACACCAATTTGACAATGGAGTTATTTTTTTTGATGTTCTGTTTAGCTACATGGTGACATTCAACCATAGATGCTTCAACCTGAATATAGCGAAGAGGATTCTAAACAAAGAGTTTGATTCAGCTAGAAGCTAAAGCTACAGCCGATGCCAGCATCAAGACACCATATGACACATTTATTTTATTTAACTAGACAAATAAGTTAAGAACAAATTCTCATTTACAATGACAGCCCTACCCAATTACAGTGTTACAGTGGGGGAAATCTAATTATTTTTCTGTTTGCTAACTTAGGTAGCTAGCTAGCTAAGTTAGTTGAACAGCTACAGGTAGCCATATCTACGACCAAAAATAGAAGCGGTTTTACAAATCAGTGATCTTTTGTATCTTGATTGTTAAACCTTTTCTCTTTTTAGTTGTAGATATGGCTACTAAAGTGCAAGCTACAATGCTAGGTTTACCAGCAAACATTAGCACATGCCCGGAGTTGGCTAGCTAGTTAGCCTGCCACCTGCTAACTTGTCATACACCACACCTCGCATTTGTAACTTGTTAGCAAACGTAAACATCAGCAACTGTAAATACTTTTACTAGCTAGCTAAGTAGGGTTGCCATTGGTTATGGTTATGACCGTGGATGCATTTTAATCTCACAAAATTATAGGCATAACGCAAGATAGGATTCAAAATAGATGTAAATAACAACTATTCGCTATCCAGCTAGCTCACCAACTTTACTCGCTAACAGTGAGGAGAAACAATAATAGAACAATTTACTGTTGTAAATCTGTCAAATTTATAAGTTGGTTTTACTATTTTTTTTAAATTGCCTAATAAGCAATGATCACACTATAAGGCCTGATAGACATGGCTGTAGTGAGATACTGTCTACCTACCTAAGTATATTTGTATGTTCTGGTCACTGTGCAAAGGTTGAAGGTTATGCCATATTTCTTTCTATTCGACAAGATATTGTTGTAAATGTAATCTCTGTCACTGTCACAGGAGGTTGGTGGCACCTTAATTGGGGAGGACGGGCTCGTGGTAATGGCCGGAGCGGAATCAGTAGAATGACATCGTTTACATCAAACACCTGGTTTTTCATGTCTGATGCCATTCCATTTGCTCCGTACTCGGGATGCAACCGGTCAGATGCAACCTGAACACGTACAGGCTGTGGTGACAAGATTTACACACAAAAAAATGCAAGGCGACACAGTCAGTTTTTTTTTTAAACATGATATTAGGATTTCTCCGAATATCACACACGGACATTTCCTATGGGCGGATATGGACTCATTCAATATCCTGAGATATATGACATCCTATATTCTCTCTTCCTGTTGACAAATACTGTGTATACACCACATATCTGTGTTTCAAGATCATAAGCTATATTGATTACAGATAATTAATTTGACAAATATTAGATCCATATTTTTATATTATGCACAATTCATTTTTAGGATTCCCTCAGGACATCATACATGGTAAGGCCGGATATTGACTCATTAGGTATCCTGAGATAGGCCTATGTGGACATCTTATTTTCTCTATACGATGACAAATACTGACAGAGGGCCTACAAAGTATATTTTTCTCAGCACATACAATGCATAGTGTCTTGACTGAGGTCCATTTCAGGATCTTGATATGGTTTTTTGATATGCTAAATAATGACAATTTCTAATGCTATTTGAGTGTTGAGGCCATGTCCAATATTTTTGACAAATATTAAATCCATATAATTATTTCATACACTAGCTATAACCGCAAGTTAAAACCACTGTAACTGGTAGTCCAGCAACAATAATCATATATTTTGTGCTGTGGCTTTCCAACTGTCATTTTTGAAATTGGGCGCCACAAATTAGTGTGTTAATGGGTGTGCAGTATATTACCGTAACTACTACAGTCATGTTGTCACGGACGTCATGAGAAGAAGTGGACCGAAGCGCAGCGTGGTAAGTGTTCATGATTTTATTTGATGGTAAAAACACTCGAACAAAATAAACAAGAGGGAAAACCGAATCAGTTTGGTGCATAAACTATACAGAAAACAACTACCCACAAAACCCAAACGAAAAACTTATATACGATCCCCAATCAGAGACAATGATAGACAGCTGCCTCTGATTGGGAACCACACCAACATAGAAATAAATAAACTAGAATGCCCACCCTAGTCACACCCTGGGTGGGCATCCCTTTACGGCGGCAGCTCTGGTGCGGGACGTAGACCCCCCTCCGCTTTGATGGCGGCCCTAGAGCATGGACCTTTACTGGAGTAACCGGGCCGCAGATCATCGCCAGAGGCCCCGGACTGGGGACCGTCACCACAGGCCCCGGACTGAGGACGACGGCACAGGCCCCGGACTGAGGACGCCGCCACAGGCCCCGGACTGGGGACGCCGCCACAGGCCCCGGACTGGGGACGCCGCCACAGGCCCCGGACTGGGGACCGTCACCACAGGCCCCGGACTGAGGACAACGCCACAGGCCCCGGACTGAGGACCGTCGCCACAGGCCCAGGACTGAGGACGACCCCACAGGCCCCGGACTGGGGACTGTCGCCACAGGCCCCGGACTGAGGACGACGCCACAGGCCCCGGACTGAGGACGCCGCCACAGGCCCCGGACTGGGGACCGTCGCCACAGGCACCAGACTGGGGACCGTCGCCGCAGGCCCCGGACTGGGGACCGTCGCCGCAGGCCCCGGACTGGGGACCGTCGCCACGGACCGTCGCCACACCCCCCCCCCTCACCACGTCACAGCCTCTCCTCCCCTCCCTCACCACGTCACAGCCTCTCCCCCCCCCCCTCCTCACCACGTCACAGTCTCTTCCCCTCCTCACCACGTCACAGCCTATTCCCCTCCTCACCACGTCACAGTCTCCTCCCCTCCCTCACCACGTCACAGCCTCTTCCCCCCCTCACCACGTCACAGCCTCTCCCCCCCTCCTCACCAGGTCACAGCCCCCCCCCTCTCACCACGTCATAGTCTATCCCCCCCCACCACAACTATATAGACCATAATGAGGAGACAACAGTCTACATAGAACATAATGAGGAGACAACAGTCTATATCGGCTCTAATGAGGAGACAACAGTCTATATAGTCCCTAATTAGGAGACAACAGTCTATATAGACCCTAATGAGGAGACAACAGTCTATATAGGCCCTAATGAGGAGACAACAGTCTATATAGGCCCTAATGAGGAGACAACAGTCTATATAGACCCTAGTGAGGAGACAACAGTCTATATAGGCCCTAATGAGGAGACAACAGTCTATATAGACCCTAATGAGGAGACAACAGTCTATATAGATCCTAGTGAGGAGACAACAGTCTATATAGACTCTAATGAGGAGACAACAGTCTATATAGACCCTAATGAGGAGACAACAGTCTATGTAGGCACTAGTGAGGAGACAACAGTCTATATAGACCCTAATGAAGAGACAACAGTCTATATAGACCCTAATGAGGAGACAACAGTCTATATAGACCCTAATGAGGAGACAACAGTCTATACAGACCCTAGTGAGGAGACAACAGTCTATATAGACCCTAATGAGGAGACAACAGTCTATATAGACCCTAATGAGGAGACAACAGTCTATATAGACCCTAATGAGGAGACAACAGTCTATATAGACCCTAATGAGGAGACAACAGTCTATATAGACCCTAATGAGGAGACAACAGTCTATACAGACCCTAGTGAGGAGACAACAGTCTATATAGACCCTAATGAGGAGACAACAGTCTATATAGACCCTAGTGAGGAGACAACAGTCTATATAGACCCTAATGAGGAGACAACAGTCTATATAGACCCTAATGAGGAGACAACAGTCTATATAGACCCTAGTGAGGAGACAACAGTCTATATAGACCCTAGTGAGGAGACAACAGTCTATATAGACCCTAATGAGGAGACAACAGTCTATATAGACCCTAGTGAGGAGACAACAGTCTATATAGACCCTAATGAGGAGACAACAGTCTATATAGACCCTACTGAGGAGACAACAGTCTATATAGACCCTAATGAGGAGACAACAGTCTATATAGACCTTATATATAATCTTTGTGTTTAATATGTATATTTTATGGCTCCTATTTGGTTTGTTTTTCTTAACTTTTCTTGATAATTGTTGCCTTAAGGTGTCTGTCAGAGAAATAGGCAGCTCTATTGTCCCTGGGTATGTCCCAATTGGATCCCTATTCCATATGTAGTGCACTGCTTTTGACCAGAGCCTTTGCCTTTAAAGTAGTGCACTATGTAGGGAATAGTGTTCCATTTGGGACAAAGTCCCTGTGTTACCAAACAGGGCTGACGGTAGAGCTGGTTACCGTCCCTGGCTAACAGAATTACTCATCATTTACTGTCATTTAGCTCACGTTGTTTTAGTGTGCAGCTTACTCATGACTTCAGAAAGCAGAAAAATAACCATTAGAAACTAGTAGAAGACTTTGACAAAGATCCATCAGTCTCTTGTTCTGGTCCTTTAATGATAGGAATTCATTTGTGAGATACACCCACATTTCCTGCTTAATTATTTCACGTGAAATTGTATGTTTCGTTCATGGAATATATTAACCTGCTACGCAGGCGATTTTAAAGAACAAATGTTTGGTGGTTCTTTATACTTAGTGTTTGTTTGTGTGTGTCTGTTGTGCGTGCGTGGCACTTAGCTGACATGGTGAATAGACAAGCGTGTTTCACCTGGAATTTCCAGTTGAACAAAAAGTAGAGCCGTCATCAATTGTCAATTCAAAAACAATCCGGTTTCAACAGGGAGACTGTTTTCTAATTGACTGGTTAGGGGGGTTGTTTACAAGGTTTCCACTGAATTTGTGACTTGATTTTATTAGAAACATGTGACTTTAAAACTAAAACAACACAGCAGCCTGAAACTCTCCTGATTGGTGTTTCATTCATCCATCAATTCATCAGATGTTTATGGTAAAACAACTGGATAGCCCACTCACTCATTAACACCTGACATTTCCATGGAGTCCTGGGATCCATACACACTATAAAAAACCTCATTCACAATATACAGGTAAACAATATACTGTAAGATAAGTGAGTCATTAAAGGGTCATAGGAGAAGTTCAACAAACTTCTTCCATTCAACTGTGTTTCTTATCTAGAAGAGATAACGCTTCCATTGAACTGATTCTGTACATTAACACTTACAATAACCAGGCACGTACACAGAGAGGGGTCTACAAGTCCACAGGTAGGATCTACAAGTCCACAGAGAGGATCTACAAGTACACAGAGAGGGGTCTACAAGTCCACAGGTAGGATCTACAAGTCCACAGAGAGGATCTACAAGTCCACAGAGAGGATCTACAAGTTCACAGAGAGGGATCTACAAGTCCACAGGTAGGATCTACAAGTCCACAGGTAGGATCTACAAGTCCACAGGTAGGATCTACAAGTCCACAGGTAGGATCTACAAGTCCACAGATAGGATCTACAAGTCCACAGATAGGATCTACAAGTCCACAGATAGGATCTACAAGTCCACAGATATAATCTGCAAGTCCACAGATAGGAACTACAAGTCCACAGATAGGATCTACAAGTCCACAGATAAGATCTACAAGTCCACAGATAGGATCTACAAGTCCACAGATAGGATCTACAAGTCCACAGAAAGGGTTGTACAAGTGCTTCCCCCGCTCTAGTGAAAATTCCCCTTCAAATATTGATCCGTCATAAACTGGACTTACACTGAGTGTACCAAACATTAGGAACACCATTTGTACACTCAGTCTATGTCAAGGAAAGAGCATGTGTTCTTAATGTTTTGTACTCTTAGTGTACGTGCCATTTGTAGACGTAAACACCTGCCCTGAAAATGTTATTACATGGCCCTGGCAATTCTCCTGAAGTGTCCTACTATGCTATAGAAGTGACCTAGTAGTGTTGAACTCATTCCATGGAACTTTCCTGCCTCACCTGAGAGTAGAGGAGGTGAGAGGCCGCCCTTTCTGGGAAAATAACTGAATTTAGTCTCCTCCCCTAAAGCTTAAAATAGGAGCACACACACTCTTCTCTCTCACACACAAAGTTTTGTCGTAGGATAGTTGGTCGCTGTGCTGAAAATCTTCCAGAACCTGTAAGTAAAATATTGTCTCTCATTGATAATGATAAAAGTTAAAAGGTTTGTCTATATCTGATAACTATGGATGTTATAAATGTGTGTGATATTTTCAAGATATTTTTTTCTTCATGGCTTATCAGAAAAACCTGACAGCCTGTTGATTTAAGATACGTTATCATGTTAGATATGTTTACATAGCGCCAGTGATGAAGTCACTGAGTCTAATGTAATTTAACATCTTAATGTCTTTTGCAGGTTCCTGACCTACGCTCCTAGGCACAGATCTAGGATCAGCTCATCCTCATCAAATCCAAACCAGGACCTTAATAAACCACAAGGGGAACACTGACCTCAGACCAGCGTTTAAACCCCACGTCTTCCTGCCCAGACACTGACACTCCGTCCAGAATTCCTCTGGACTCCAGCTGTCCATCCATCCGTCCATCCATCCAGCCGTCCATCCATCCATCCATCCATCCATCCACACCCCAGCCAGCCATGGGTCTGATGAGCGAGGACATGGAGTGCTGTGTCTGCCTCCAGCCCTACTCTCGCAGGGAGAAGATACCTCGGATGCTCCACTGTAAGCACACATTCTGTGGGCTGTGCTTGCAGGCGATGTCCAGGCTCCAAAACGGCCTACTGACAGTCTGCTGCCCCCTGTGCCGTTGGATCACCTGCACCGAGCCCAGCCTCACCCTGCCGGGGTCGCTGTGGGTTAACACTGAGATCTGGGACCAGATACTAGACAGAAAACAGGAAGAGGAGGAAGAGTGGAAGGGAGCTAACAGACAGACACAGACCACTACACAGGAAGAAAGAAAGATAAAGGAAGTTATGAATAGATGGAGAGACAGACAGACAGACAGACAGACAGACAGACAGACAGACAGACAGACAGACAGACAGACAGACAGACAGACAGACAGACAGACAGACAGACAGACAGACAGACAGACAGACAGACAGACAGACAGACAGACAGACAGACAGACAGACAGACAGACAGACAGACAGACAGATAGATAGATAGATAGATAGATAGATAGATAGATAGATAGATAGATAGATAGATAGATAGATAGATAGATAGATAGATAGATAGATAGATAGATAGATAGATAGATAGATAGATAGATAGATAGATAGATAGATAGATAGATAGATAGATAGATAGATAGATAGATAGATAGATAGATAGATAGATAGATAGATAGATAGATAGATAGATAGATAGATAGATAGATAGATAGATAGATAGATAGATAGATAGATAGATAGATAGATAGATAGATAGATAGAAAGATAGATAGATAGACAGACAGACAGAGGGGTGAAGGTTAGAGACTGTGTGCTGTACAATGTGTGCTGTGTACAATACAATATGCTGTGATCAATGTTTATAATAATGTTTAATGATTTGATAAAAGGTGTATTACTGCGTGAAGGAAGTGGAGGTTCAGTATTTATTATGACATCATTTTAGAACAGCTTTAATGTTGCAGATTGTTTCTTTTATCAATGTAATTGTCTGCATCATTTCCAGTCCCACAAACCAGGGATGTTGGATTTGTTGATCCTCATTGTACATGTTTAATTCATCTGTTCTGTTTGAAGAGCAGGTTTTTTATACTGGAATTATATTTGTTGGTTAATAAATACATCCACTTTAAAATAACCCTGTTTTAGAGTTGTGAAATTGCTTATTATTATCATTACATTAGGAAAGTAACTGTCTGATATCCAACTATTTATGGATCCCAAATAGAGTTGGGGGTGTTAATACACTTCACATTCTACACTACTATTTCCTAAAACACAAAACAAACCCTAAACATTCCACTGTCCTTGGTTTTGGTGTGTGCAGTACATGACTGAAATCACTCTCTGACTAATCATGTCTCAGAGAGCCCTGTATGCATTCTTGCATATGAGATTCCATAAAAACACATCACTTTGATGAAGCAATAACCGGAATTGACTTTTTCGGAGCAGGTTAGGAGAATTTATGCAGCATGTTGGGGAATGATTCTGTGATTAATTTCCTGCTGTGAGTTATTGTTTTATTTAACTAGGCAAGTCAGTTAAGAACAAAATCTGATTTTCAATGACGGCCTAGGAACAGTGGGTTAACTGTCTTGTTCAGGAGCAGAATGACAGATTTCTACCTTGTCAGCTTGGAGATACGATCTTGCAACCTTTCAGTTACTAGTCAAATGCTCTAAACACTAGCCTATACTGCCAACACTTTGTATTGGTCACTAGGTTGTCTTGAAACCATGAAAATGCTCTTCAAATTGACAGACAGTTTGTGTCTGAAATGGCACCTGTTCAGTATAGTATACTACTTTTGACAAGGGCCAAGCTAGTGCAGTATATAGTATAGTACTTTAGACCAGGGCCCGGCTAGTGCAGTATATAGTATACTACTTTAGACCAGGGCCCGGCTAGTGCAGTATATAGTATAGTACTTTAGACCAGGGCCCGGCTAGTACAGCATATAGTATAGTACTTTAGACCAGGGTCCGGCTAGTACTGTATATTGTATACTACTTTAGACCAGGGCCCGGCTAGTACAGTATATAGTATACTACTTTAGACCAGGGTCCGGCTAGTACTGTATATTGTATACTACTTTAGACCAGGGCCCGGCTAGTACAGTATATTGTATACTACTTTAGACCAGGGCCCGGCTAGTGCAGTATATAGTATATTACTTTAAACCAGGGCCCGGCTAGTACTGTATATAGTATACTACTTTAAACCAGGGCCCGGCTAGTACAGTATATAGTATACTACTTTAGACCAGGGTCCGGCTAGTACTGTATATTGTATACTACTTTAGACCAGGGCCCGGCTAGTACAGTATATTGTATACTACTTTAGACCAGGGCCCGGCTAGTGCAGTATATAGTATACTACTTTAGACCAGGCCTAATGAGGAGACAACAGTCTATATAGACCCTAATGAGGAGACAATAGTCTATGTAGGCCCTAGTGAGGAGACAACAGTCTAAATAGGCCCTAATGAGGAGACAACAGTCTATATAGACCCTAATGAGGAGACAACAACCCTATATAGACCCTAATGAGGAGACAATAGTCTATATAGACCCTAATGAGGAGACAATAGTCTATATAGACCCTAATGAGGAGACAACAGTCTATATAGACCCTAATGAGGAGACAACAGTCTATATAGACCCTAATGAGGAGACAACAGTCTATATAGATACTAGTGAGGAGACAACAGTCTATATAGACCCTAATGAGGAGACAACAGTCTATATAGACCCTAGCGTGGAGACAACAGTCTATATAGACCCTAATGAGGAGACAACAGTCTATATAGACCCTAATGAGGAGACAACAGTCTATACAGACCCTAGTGAGGAGACAACAGTCTATATAGACCCTAATGAGGAGACAACAGTCTATACAGACCCTAGTGAGGAGACAACAGTCTATATAGACCCTAATGAGGAGACAACAGTCTATATAGACCCTAATGAGGAGACAACAGTCTATATAGACCCTAATGAGGAGACAACAGTCTATATAGGCCCTAGTGAGGAGACAACAGTCTATATAGACCCTAATGAGGAGACAACAGTCTATATAGGCCCTAGTGAGGAGACAACAGTCTATATAGACCCTAATGAGGAGACAACAGTCTATATAGACCCTAATGAGGAGACAACAGTCTATATAGGCCCTAGTGAGGAGACAACAGTCTATATAGACCCTAATGAGGAGACAACAGTCTATATAGACCCTAATGAGGAGACAACAGTCTATATAGACCCTAATGAGGAGACAACAGTCTATATAGACCCTAATGAGGAGACAACAGTCTATATAGACCCTAATGAGGAGACAACAGTCTATATAGACCTTATATATTATCTTTGTGTTTAATATGTATATTTTATGGCTCCTATTTGGTTTGTTTTTCTTAACTTTTCTTGATAATTGTTGCCTTAAGGTGTCTGTCAGAGAAATAGGCAGCTCTATTGTCCCTGGGTATGTCCCAATTGGATCCCTATTCCATATGTATCAAATCAAATCAAATCAAATGTATTTATATAGCCCTTCGTACATCAGCTGATATCTCAAAGTGCTGTACAGAAACCCAGCCTAAAACCCCAAACAGCAAGCAATGCAGGTGGAGAAGCACGGTGGCTAGGAAAAACTCCCTAGAAAGGCCAATACCTAGGAAGAAACCTAGAGAGGAACCAGGCTATGTGGGGTGGCCAGTCCTCTTCTGGCTGTGCCGGGTGGAGATTATAACAGAACATGGTCAAGATGTTCAATGTTCATAAATGACCAGCATGGTCGAATAATAATAAGGCAGAACAGTTGAAACTAGAGCAGCAGCACAGTCAGGTGGAAGTTGAAACTGGAGCAGCAGCATGGCCAGGTAGACTGGGGACAGCAAGGAGTCATCATGTCAGGTAGTCCTGGGGCATGGTCCTAGGGCTCAGGTCAGTTGAAACTGGAACAGCAGCATGGCCAGGTGGACTGGGGACAGCAAGGAGTCATCATGTCAGGTAGTCCTGGGGCATGGTCCTAGGGCTCAGGTCCTCCGAGAGAGAGAAAGAAAGAGAGAAGGAGAGAATTAGAGAACGCACACTTAGATTCACACAGGACACCGAATAGGACAGGAGAAGTACTCCAGATATAACAAACTGACCCCAGCCCCCCGACACATAAACTACTGCAGCATAAATACTGGAGGCTGAGACAGGAGGGGTCAGGAGACACTGTGGCCCCATCCGAGGACACCCCCGGACAGGGCCAAACAGGAAGGATATAACCCCACCCACTTTGCCAAAGCACAGCCCCCACACCACTAGAGGGATATCTTCAACCACCAACTTACCATCCTGAGACAAGGCTGAGTATAGCCCACAAAGATCTCCGCCACGGCACAACCCAAGGGGGGGGGGGGGCGCCAACCCAGACAGGATGACCACAACAGTGAATCAACCCACTCAGGTGACGCACCCCCTCCAGGGACAGCATGAGAGAGCCCCAGCAAGCCAGTGACTCAGCCCCTGTAATAGGGTTAGAGGCAGAGAATCCCAGTGGAAAGAGGGGAACCGGCCAGGCAGAGACAGCAAGGGCGGTTCGTTGCTCCAGAGCCTTTCCGTTCACCTTCCCACTCCTGGGCCAGACTACACTCAATCATATGACCCACTGAAGAGATGAGTCTTCAGTAAAGACTTAAAGGTTGAGACCGAGTTTGCGTCTCTGACATGGGTAGGCAGACCGTTCCATAAAAATGGAGCTCTATAGGAGAAAGCCCTGCCTCCAGCTGTTTGCTTAGAAATTCTAGGGACAATTAGGAGGCCTGCGTCTTGTGACCGTAGCGTACGTATAGGTATGTACGGCAGGACCAAATCAGAGAGATATGTAGGAGCAAGCCCATGTAATGCTTTGTAGGTTAGCAGTAAAACCTTGAAATCAGCCCTTGCTTTGACAGGAAGCCAGTGTAGAGAGGCTAGCACTGGAGTAATATGATCAAATTTTTTGGTTCTAGTCAGGATTCTAGCAGCCGTATTTAGCACTAACTGAAGTTTATTTAGTGCTTTATCCGGGTAGCCGGAAAATAGAGCATTGCAGTAGTCTAACCTAGAAGTGACAAAAGCATGGATTAATTTTTCTGCATCATTTTTGGACAGAAAGTTTCTGATTTTTGCAATGTTACGTAGATGGAAAAAAGCTGTCCTCGAAATGGTCTTGATATGTTCTTCAAAAGAGAGATCAGGGTCCAGAGTAACGCCGAGGTCCTTCACAGTTTTATTTGAGACGACTGTACAACCATTAAGATTAAGATGTAGTGCGCTGCTTTTGACCAGAGCCTTTGCCTTTAAAGTAGTGCACTATGTAGGGAATAGTGTTCCATTTGGGACAAAGTCCCTGTGTTACCCTACAGGGCTGACGGTAGAGCTGGTTACCGTCCCTGGCTAACAGAATTACTCATCATTTACTGTCATTTAGCTCACGTTGTTTTAGTGTGCAGCTTACTCATGACTTCAGAAAGCAGAAAAATAACCATTAGAAACCAGCAGAAGACTTTGACAAAGATCCATCAGTCTCTTGTTCTGGTCCTTTAATGATAGGAATTCATTTGTGAGATACACCCACATTTCCTGCCTAATTATTTCACGTGAAATTGTATGTTTCGTTCATGGAATATATTAACCTGCTTCGCAGGCGATTTTAAAGAACAAATGTTTGGTGGTTCTTTATACTTAGTGTTTGTTTGTGTGTGTCTGTTGTGCGTGCGTGGCACTTAGCTGACATGGTGAATAGACAAGCGTGTTTCACCTGGAATTTCCAGTTGAACAAAAAGTAGAGCCGTCATCAATTGTCAATTCAAAAACAATCCGGTTTCAACAGGGAGACTGTTTTCTAATTGACTGGTTAGGGGGGTTGTTTACAAGGTTTCCACTGAATTTGTGACTTGATTTTATTAGAAACATGTGACTTTAAAACTAAAACAACACAGCAGCCTGAAACTCTCCTGATTGGTGTTTCATTCATCCATCAATTCATCAGATGTTTATGGTAAAACAACTGGATAGCCCACTCACTCATTAACACCTGACATTTCCATGGAGTCCTGGGATCCATACACACTATAAAAAACCTCATTCACAATATACAGGTAAACAATATACTGTAAGATAAGTGAGTCATTAAGGGGTCATAGGAGAAGTCCAACAAACTTCTTCCATTGAACTGTGTCTCTTATCTAGAAGAGATAACGCTTCCATTGAACTGATTCTGTACATTAACACTTACAATAACCAGGCACGTACACAGAGAGGGGTCTACAAGTCCACAGGTAGGATCTACAAGTCCACAGAGGATCTTCAAGTCCACAGAGAGGATCTACAAGTTCACAGAGAGGGATCTACAAGTCCACAGGTAGGATCTACAAGTCCACAGGTAGGATCTACAAGTCCACAGGTAGGATCTACAAGTCCACAGGTAGGATCTACAAGTCCACAGGTAGGATCTACAAGTCCACAGATAGGATCTACAAGTCCACAGATAGGATCTACAAGTCCACAGATAGGATCTACAAGTCCACAGATAGGATCTACAAGTCCACAGATATAATCTGCAAGTCCACCGATAGGAACTACAAGTCCACAGATAGGAACGACAAGTCCACAGATAAGATCTACAAGTCCACAGATAGGATCTACAAGTCCACAGATAGGATCTACAAGTCCACAGAAAGGGTTGTACAAGTGCTTCCCCCGCTCTAGTGAAAATTCCCCTTCAAATATTGATCCGTCATAAACTGGACTTACACTGAGTGACCCAAACATTAGGAACACCATTTGTACACTCAGTCTATGTCAAGGAAAGAGCATGTGTTCTTAATGTTTTGTACACTCAGTGTACGTGCCATTTGTAGACATAAACACCTGCCCTGAAAATGTCAATACACGGCCCTGGCAATTCTCCTGAAGTGTCCTACTATGCAATAAAAGTGACCTAGAAGTGTTTAACTCATTCCATGGAACATTCCTGCCTCACCTGAGAGTAGAGGAGGTGAGAGACCGCCCTTTCTGGGAAAATAACTGAATTTAGTCTCCTTCCCTAAAGCTTAAAATAAGAGCACACACACTCTTCTCTCTCACACACAAAGTTTTGTCGTAGGATAGTTGGTCGCTGTGCTGAAAATCTTCCAGAAACTGTAAGTAAAATATTGTCTCAAGATAATGATAAGTGAAAAGGTTTGTCTATATCTGATAACTATGGATGTTATAAATGTGTGTGATATTTTTCAAGATATTTTTTTCTTCATGGCTTATCAGAAAAACCTGACAGCCTGTTGATTTAAGATACGTTATCACATTAGATATGTTTACATAGTGCCAGTGATGAAGTCACTGAGTCTAATTTAATTTAACATCTTAATGTCTTTTGCAGGTTCCTGACCTACGCTCCTAAGCACAGATCTAGGATCAGCTCATCCTCGTCAAATCCAAACCAGGACCTTAATAAACCACAAGGGGAACACTGACCTCAGACCAGCGTTTAAACCCCACGTCTTCCTGCCCAGACACTGACACTCCGTCCAGAATTCCTCTGGACTCCAGCTGTCCATCCATCCATCCGTCCATCCATCCATCCGTCCATCCATCCAGCCGTCCATCCATCCATCCATCCATCCATCCATCCACACCCCAGCCAGCCATGGGTCTGATGAGCGAGGACATGGAGTGCTGTGTCTGCCTCCAGCCCTACTCTCGCAGGGAGAAGATCCCTCGGATGCTCCACTGTAAGCACACATTCTGTGGGCTGTGCTTGCAGGCGATGTCCAGGCTCCAAAGCGGCCTACTGACAGTCTGCTGCCCCCTGTGCCGTTGGATCACCTGCACCGAGCCCAGCCTCACCCTGCCGGGGTCGCTGTGGGTTAACACTGAGATCTGGGACCAGATACTAGACAGACAACAGGAAGAGGAGGAGGAGGAAGAGTGGAAGGGAGCTAACAGACAGACACAGACCACTACACAGTACACATGGTGAGTACCCCAGGCAAAGGTGGATGGATTGATAGACTGATTTAGAAACCTGGAGAAACCTTCCTCTGTTCTCTGATCTTCCTAACATTTAGTTCTGTCTCTTTTGTTCTCTATTTCTGCTCTCTCTCTCTCCCCCCTCTCTCTCTCTCTCTCTCTCTCTCTCTCTCTCTCCCTCTCTCTCTCTCTCTCTCTCTCTCTCTCTCTCTCTCTCTCTCTCTCTCTCTCTCTCTCTCTCTCTCTCTCTCTCTCTCTCACCCTCTCTCTCTCTCTGTCTCTCTGTCTCTGTCTCTCTCTCTCTCTCTTGTTTATTTCCCCCTTCTCTCCTGTCCTCTAGTTCTCCATCAAGGCATTGTGGCCTGAGGCTCAAACTACAGAATTTCCTGAGGAGGATGAAGCACAATGTACTGTAAACCGAGAAGACGAAGAGCAGAGAAAAAGAAGACTGGATTTTCCCAATTCAGAGTAGGAGATACTCATTGAGTAATGAAGCTAATTCATAAAACAGGACCAACTGGTGATTTTCCATAATGAAGCAAGATTGAACCAATTATTCATATGCTTTGTGTTTGGTTGACTTTGGGTGTAATGTTCTCAGTCAACTTACCTGGTAAAATAAGGGTTCAATTATAATATTAATAATATAGGATGGATAGGTGGAGGAAATAAAAAATAAGATATTAAATGGATTGAGGAAGAAAGAAAGATAAAGGAAGTTATGAATAGATGGAGAGACAGACAGACAGACAGACAGACAGACAGACAGACAGACAGACAGACAGACAGACAGACAGACAGACAGACAGACAGACAGACAGACAGACAGACAGACAGACAGACAGACAGACAGACAGACAGACAGACAGACAGACAGACAGACAGACAGACAGACAGACAGACAGACAGACAGACAAGACAGACAGACAGACAGACAGACAGAAGACAGACAGACATAAGATAGATAGATAGATAGATAGATAGATAGATAGATAGATAGATAGATAGATAGATAGATAGATAGATAGATAGATAGATAGATAGATAGATAGATAGATAGATAGATAGATAGATAGATAGATAGATAGATAGATAGATAGATAGATAGATAGATAGATAGATAGATAGATAGATAGATAGATAGATAGATAGATAGATAGATAGATAGATAGATAGAAATGTACATATTTATGCTTATTTATTTTCCCTTGTGTACTTTAACCATTTGTACATTGTTACAACACTGTACACTGTACACATGTGTATAATATGACATTTGTAATGTCTTTATTGTTTTGAAACTTCTGTATATGTAATGTTTACTGTTCATTTTTATTGGTTATTTCACTTTTGTATATTATCTACCTAACTTGCTTTTGCAATGTTAACACATGTTTCCCATGCCAATAAAGCCCCTTGAATTGAATTGGATAGAATAGATAGATAGATAGATAGATAGATAGATAGATAGATAGATAGATAGATAGATAGATAGATAGATAGATAGATAGATAGATAGATAGATAGATAGATAGATAGATAGATAGATAGATAGATAGATAGATAGATAGATAGATAGATAGATAGATAGACAGACAGAGGGGTGAAGGTTAGAGACTGTGTGCTGTACAATGTGTGCTGTGTACAATACAATATACTGTGATCAATGTTTATAATAATGTTTAATGATTTGATAAAAGGTGTATTACTGCGTGAAGGAAGTGGAGGTTCAGTATTTATTATGACATCATTTTAGAACAGCTTTAATGTTGCAGATTGTTTCTTTTATCAATGTAATTGTCTGCATCATTTCCAGTCCCACAAACCAGGGATGTTGGATTTGTTGATCCTCATTGTACATGTTTAATTCATCTGTTCTGTTTGAAGAGCAGGTTTTTTATACTGGAATTATATTTATTGGTTAATAAATACATCCACTTTAAAATAACCCTGTCTTAGAGTTGTGAAATTGCATATTATATATAGACTGTTGTCTCCTCATTAGGGTCTATATAGACTGTTGTCTCCTCATTAGGGTCTATATAGACTGTTGTGTCCTCAATAGGATCTATATAGACTGTTGTCTCCTCACTAGGACTATATAGACTGTTGTCTCCTCACTAGGACTATATAGACTGTTGTCTCCTCATTAGGGTCTATATAGACTGTTGTCTCCTCATTAGGGCCTATATAGACTGTTGTCTCCTCACTAGGATCTATATAGACTGTTGTCTCCTCATTATGATCTATATAGACTGTTGTCTCCTCATTAGGGTCTATATAGACTGTTGTCTCCTCACTAGGGCCTATATAGACTGTTTCTCCTCATTAGGGTCTATATAGACTGTTGTCTCCTCACTAGGGCCTATATAGACTGTTGTCTCCTCATTAGGGTCTATATAGACTGTTGTCTCCTCACTAGGGCCTATATAGACTGTTGTCTCCTCATTACGGTCTATATAGACTGTTGTCTCCTCAATAGGACTATATAGACTGTTGTCTCCTCACTAGGGCCTATATAGACTGTTGTCTCCTCATTAGGGTCTATATAGACTGTTGTCTCCTCACTAGGACTATATAGACTGTTGTCTCCTCACTAGGATCTTTATAGACTGTTGTCTCCTCATTAGGGTCTATATAGACTGTTGTCTCCTTATTAGGGCCTATATAGACTGTTGTCTCCTCACTAGGATCTATATAGACTGTTGTCTCCTCATTAGGATCTATATAGACTGTTGTCTCCTCATTAGGGTCTATATAGACTGTTGTCTCCTCACTAGGGCCTATATAGACTGTTGTCTCCTCATTAGGGTCTATATAGACTGTTGTCTCCTCACTAGGGCCTATATAGACTGTTGTCTCCTCACTAGGGACTATTTAGACTGTTGTCTCCTCACTAGGATCTATATAGACTGTTGTCTCCTCATTAGGGTCTATATAGACTGTTGTCTCCTCATTAGGGTCTATATAGACTGTTGTCTCCTCACTAGGGCCTATATAGACTGTTGTCTCCTCATTAGGGTCTATATAGACTGTTGTCTCCTCACTAGGGCCTATATAGACTGTTGTCTCCTCATTAGGGTCTATATAGACTGGTGTCTCCTCACTAGGACTATATGGACTGTTGTCTCCTCACTAGGACTATATAGACTGTTGTCTCCTCACTAGGACTATATAGACTGTTGTCTCCTCACTAGGATCTATATAGACTGTTGACTCCTCATTAGGGTCTATATAGACTGTTGTCTCCTCATTAGGGTCTATATAGACTGTTGTCTCCTCACTAGGGCCTATATAGACTGTTGTCTCCTCATTAGGGTCTATATAGACTGTTGTCTCCTCACTAGGGCCTATATAGACTGTTGTCTCCTCATTAGGGTCTATATAGACTGTTGTCTCCTCACTAGGACTATATAGACTGTTGTCTCCTCACTAGGACTATATAGACTGTTGTCTCCTCACTAGGACTATATAGACTGTTGTCTCATCACTAGGACCTATATAGACTGTTGTCTCCTCACTAGGACTATATAGACTGTTGTCTCCTCACTAGGACCTATATAGACTGTTGTCTCCTCACTAGGACTATATAGACTGTTGTCTCCTCACTAGGACTATATAGACTGTTGTCTCCTCACTAGGACCTATATAGACTGTTGTCTCCTCACTAGGACCTATATAGACTGTTGTCTCCTCACTAGGACCTATATAGACTGTTGTCTCCTCACTAGGACCTATATAGACTGTTGTCTCCTCACTAGGACTATATAGACTGTTGTCTCCTCATTAGGATCTATATAGACTGTTGTCTCCTCATTAGGGTCTATATAGACTGTTGTCTCCTCACTAGGGCCTATATAGACTGTTGTCTCCTCATTAGGGTCTATATAGACTCTTGTCTCCTCACTAGGGCCTATATAGACTGTTGTCTCCTCATTAGGGTCTATATAGACTGTTGTCTCCTCACTAGGGCCTATATAGACTGTTGTCTCCTCACTAGGGACTATATAGACTGTTGTCTCCTCACTAGGATCTATATAGACTGTTGTCTCCTCATTAGGGTCTATATAGACTGTTGTCTCCTCATTAGGGTCTATATAGACTGTTGTCTCCTCACTAGGGCCTATATAGACTGTTGTCTCCTCATTAGGGTCTATATAGACTGTTGTCTCCTCACTAGGGCCTATATAGACTGTTGTCTCCTCATTAGGGTCTATATAGACTGGTGTCTCCTCACTAGGACTATATAGACTGTTGTCTCCTCACTAGGACTATATAGACTGTTGTCTCCTCACTAGGACTATATAGACTGTTGTCTCCTCACTAGGATCTATATAGACTGTTGTCTCCTCATTAGGGTCTATATAGACTGTTGTCTCCTCATTAGGGTCTATATAGACTGTTGTCTCCTCACTAGGGCCTATATAGACTGTTGTCTCCTCATTAGGGTCTATATAGACTGTTGTCTCCTCACTAGGGCCTATATAGACTGTTGTCTCCTTATAGGGTCTATATAGACTGTTGTCTCCTCACTAGGACTATATAGACTGTTGTCTCCTCACTAGGACTATATAGACTGTTGTCTCCTCACTAGGACTATATAGACTGTTGTCTCCTCACTAGGACCTATATAGACTGTTGTCTCCTCACTAGGACTATATAGACTGTTGTCTCCTCACTAGGACCTATATAGACTGTTGTCTCCTCACTAGGACTATATAGACGGTGTCTCCTCACTAGGACTATATAGACTGTTGTCTCCTCACTAGGACCTATATAGACTGTTGTCTCCTCACTAGGACCTATATAGACTGTTGTCTCCTCACTAGGACCTATATAGACTGTTGTCTCCTCACTAGGACCTATATAGACTGTTGTCTCCTCACTAGGACTATATAGACTGTTGTCTCCTCACTAGGACTATATAGACTGTTGTCTCCTCACTAGGACTATATAGACTGTTGTCTCCTCACTAGGACCTATATAGACTGTTGTCTCCTCACTAGGACTATATAGACTGTTGTCTCCTCACTAGGATCTATATAGACTGTTGTCTCCTCACTAGGACTATATAGACTGTTGTCTCCTCATTAGGGTCTATATAGACTGTTGTCTCCTCACTCGGGCCTATATAGACTGTTGTCTCCTCACTAGGGACTATATAGACTGTTGTCTCCTCACTAGGATCTATATAGACTGTTGTCTCCTCATTAGGGTCTATATAGACTGTTGTCTCCTCATTAGGGTCTATATAGACTGTTGTCTCCTCACTAGGGCCTATATAGACTGTTGTCTCCTCATTAGGGTCTATATAGACTGTTGTCTCCTCACTAGGGCCTATATAGACTGTTGTCTCCTCATTAGGGTCTATATAGACTGGTGTCTCCTCACTAGGACTATATAGACTGTTGTCTCCTCACTAGGACTATATAGACTGTTTGTCTCCTCACTAGGACTATATAGACTGTTGTCTCCTCACTAGGATCTATATAGACTGTTGTCTCCTCATTAGGGTCTATATAGACTGTTGTCTCCTCACTAGGGCCTATATAGACTGTTGTCTCCTCATTAGGGTCTATATAGACTGTTGTCTCCTCACTAGGGCCTATATAGACTGTTGTCTCCTCATTAGGGTCTATATAGACTGTTGTCTCCTCACTAGGACTATATAGACTGTTGTCTCCTCACTAGGACTATATAGACTGTTGTCTCCTCACTAGGACCTATATAGACTGTTGTCTCCTCACTAGGACTATATAGACTGTTGTCTCCTCACTAGGACCTATATAGACTGTTGTCTCCTCACTAGGACTATATAGACTGTTGTCTCCTCACTAGGACTATATAGACAGTTGTCTCCTCACTAGGACCTATATAGACTGTTGTCTCCTCACTAGGACCTATATAGACTGTTGTCTCCTCACTAGGACCTATATAGACTGTTGTCTCCTCACTAGGATCTATATAGACTATTGTCTCCTCACTAGGATCTATATAGACTGTTGTCTCCTCACTAGGATCTATATAGACTATTGTCTCCTCACTAGGGTCTATATAGACTGTTGTCTCCTCACTAGGATCTATATAGACTGTTGTCTCCTCACTAGGATCTATATAGACTGTTGTCTCCTCACTAGGATCTATATAGACTGTTGTCTCCTCAGTAGGGTCTATATAGACTGTTGTCTCCTCACTAGGATCTATATAGACTGTTGTCTCCTCACTAGGATCTATATAGACTGTTGTCTCCTCACTAGGATCTATATAGACTGTTGTCTCCTCACTAGGGTCTATATAGACTGTTGTCTCCTCACTAGGATCTATATAGACTGTTGTCTCCTCACTAGGATCTATATAGACTGTTGTCTCCTCACTAGGATCTATATAGACTGTTGTCTCCTCACTAGGATCTATATAGACTGTTGTCTCCTCACTAGGATCTATATAGACTGTTGTCTCCTCACTAGGACTATATAGACTGTTGTCTCCTCACTAGGATCTATATAGACTGTTGTCTCCTCACTAGGATCTATATAGACTGTTGTCTCCTCAGTAGGGTCTATATAGACTGTTGTCTCCTCACTAGGATCTATATAGACTGTTGTCTCCTCACTAGGATCTATATAGACTGTTGTCTCCTCACTAGGATCTATATAGACTGTTGTCTCCTCACTAGGGTCTATATAGACTGTTGTCTCCTCACTAGGATCTATATAGACTGTTGTCTCCTCACTAGGATCTATATAGACTGTTGTCTCCTCACTAGGATCTATATAGACTGTTGTCTCCTCAGTAGGGTCTATATAGACTGTTGTCTCCTCACTAGGATCTATATAGACTGTTGTCTCCTCACTAGGGCCTATATAGACTGTTGTCTCCTCGCTAGGATCTAGTGCCTTCAGAAAGTGTTCTGTTACGCTATAGCTTTATTAAGTGGATTAAATGCATGTTTTTAATCAATCAACACGTAATACCAAACAATGACATATCGAAAACAGGTTTTTAGTTTTTTGGGCAAAATAAAAAATAAATACCTTATTTACATAAGTATTCAGTATTACATAAGTATTCCTTAGTGAGGGAGGTATGAGTCTCCAACTTCAGAGATTTTTGTAGTTCGTTCCAATCATTGGCAGCAGCGAACTGGAAGGAGAGGCGGCCAAAGGAAGAATTGGCTTTGGGGGTGACCAGAGAGATATACCTGCTAGAATGCGTGCAACAGGTGCTGCTATGGTGACCAGTGAGCTGAGATAAGGTGGGGCTTTACCTAGCAGAGACTTATAGATGACCTGGAGTCAGTGGGTTTGTTGAAGAGTATGATGTGAGGGCCAACCAATGAGAGCGTACAGGTCGCAGTGGTGGGTAGTATATGGGGCGTTGGTGACAAAACGAATGGCACTGTGATAGACTGCATCCAATTTGTTGAGTATAGTGTTGGGGGCTATTTTGTAAATGTCATCGCCGATGTCTAGGATCGGTAGGATGGTCAGTTTGACAAGGGTATGTTTGGCAGCATGAGATTAAGCATGAGATGCTTAATGTGAGTCTGGAAAAAGAGTTTACAGTCTTTTATTTAACTAGGCAAGTCAGTTAAGAACAAATTCTTATTTTCAATGACGGCCTAGGAACAGTGGGTTAACTGCCTGTTCAGGGGCAGAACGACAGATTTGTACCTTGTCAGCTCGGGCGTTTGAACTTGCAACCTTCTGGTTACTAGTCCAACACTCTAACCACTAGGCTACCCTGCCACCCCAGTCTATCCAGACACCTAGGTATTTGTAGTTGTCCACATATTCTAGGTCAGAACCGTCCAGAGTAGTGATGCTGGTCGGGCGGGTGGGTGCGGGCAGCGATCGGTTGAAGAACATGCATTTAGTTTTACTTGCATTTAAGATCAGTTGGAGGCCACGGAAGGAGTGTTGGATTGCACTGAAGCTCGTCTGGAGGTTAGTTAACACAGTGTCCAAAGAATGGTCAGAGGTATACAGAATGGTGTCGTCTGCGTAGAGGTGGATCAGGGAATCACCCGCAGCAAGAGCGACATCATTGATATATACTGAGAAAAGAGTCGGCTCGAGAATTGATCCCGGTGGCACCCCCATAGAGACCGCCAAAGGTCCGGACAACAGGCCCTCCAATTTGACACACTGAACTCTGTCTGCGAAGTAGTTGGTGAACCAAGCGAAGCAGTCATTTGAGAAACCAAGGCTATTGAGTCTGCCGATAAGAAAACGGTGATTGACAGAGTCAAAAGCCTTGGCCAGGTCGATGAATACGGCTGCACAGTGCTGTCTTTTATCAATGGCGGTTATGATATCGTTTAGTACCTTGAGCGTGGCTGAGGTGCACCCATGACCAGCTCAGAAACTGGATCTTTCGAAGACTTTAGAAAGGCAAGGCAGGATGGATATAGGTCTATAACAGTTTGGGTCTAGAGTGTCACCCCCTTTAAAGAGGGGGATGACCGCGGCAGCTTTCCAATCTTTAGAGATCTCGGACGATACAAAAGAGAGGTTGAACAGACTGCTAATAGAGGTTGCAACAATGGCGGCAGATAGTTTTAGAAAGAGAGGGTCCAGATTGGCTCGCCCTGCTGATTTGTACGGGTCAAGGTTTTGCAGCTCTTTCAGAACATCTGTTATCTGGATTGGGGTGAAGGAGAATCTGGGGAGGCTTGGGCAAGTAGCTGCGGGAGGTGCAGAGCTGTTGGCTGGTGTTGGGGTGGCCAGGAGGAAACATGGCCAGCCGTGTGGTGACCGTGTTACCTAGCATCAATGCAGTGGGCAGCTGGGATTAGGTGCTCTTGTTCTCCATGGACTTTACAGTGTCCAAAAACTTTTAGGAGTTTAGGAGTCGAGCAGGCATCCTCGACTGACGGGATGAGGTCAATATCCTTCCAGGATACCCGGGCCAGGTAAATTAGAAAGGCCTGCTCGCAGAAGTGTTTTAGGGAGTGTTTGACAGTGATGAGGGGTGGTAGTTTGACCGCGGACCCATAGCGGATGCAGGCAATGAGGCAATGATTGCTTAGAGAGATCCTGATTAATAACAGCTGAGGTGTATTTAGAGAGCAAGTTGGTCAGGATAATATCTATGAGGGTGCTCATGTTTACGGATTTAGGTTGGTTCCTGTTGGTTTCCTTGATAATTTGTGTGAGATTGAGGTCATCTATCTTAGATTGTAGGACTGCTGGGGTGTTAAGCATATCCCAGTTTAGGTCACCTAACAGAATGAACTCTGAAGATAGATGGGGTGCAATCAATTCACATATGGTGTCCAGGGCACAGCTGGGAGCTGAGGGGGGTCTATAACAGGCAGCAACAGTGAGAGACTTAATTCTGGAGAGATTAATTTTTAAAAGTAGAAGCTCGAACTGTTTTGGCGTAGACCTGGAAAGTATGACAGAACTTTGCAAGCTATCTCTGCAATCGATTGCAACTCCTCCCCCTTTGGCAGTTCTATCTTGACTGAAAATGTTATAGTTGGGTTTGGAAATCTCCAAATATTTGGTGGCCTTCCTAAGCCAGGATTCAGACACGGCAAGGACATCAGGGTGAGTAAAACAAACTTAGGGAGGAGGCTTCTGATGTTAACATGCTTGAAACCAAGGCTTTTTCGATTACAGAAGCCAACAAATGAGAGTGCCTGGGGACACGCAGGGCCTGGGTTAACCTCCACATCACCCGAGGAACAGAGGATGAGTATGATGAGGGTAAGGCTAAAGGCTAGAAAAATTGGTCGTCTAGTGCGTTAGGGACAGAGAGTAAAAGGAGCAGTATTCACTCGGATAGCAGCTACCTGTGATGTCCCAGAGCTTGGAATCCTGGGATGCGGAGAGAAAATAGGTCCGGTATGCTCTGTTTTGAGTTGTACAAACTGGCGAGAGCTTTCTGAGCTAAAGGTTAGCTGATGACCGCTAGCAGTGGTTAGCTGACTACTAGCTAGTAGCTAGTGAGCTGGCTAGAATCTGTCGGGGATTCTGCTTCCAAGGTAAATAAAAATACCCCCGAAAAAACAGATCCACACCACATTGGGTGAGGCGGGTTGCAGGAGAGTTTTTTGAAGTTGAGGTTAAGAAAAACACATAAAAAAGTTATGCGAAGAAAAATATGTAAAAAGATACATACATGACAAGACGAAGGACAAAAACGTCTGACTGCCTTCTTGGATCTCAATATAAAGGTCCCACAGTTGATAGGCCATGTCAGAGCAAAAATCAAGCCTTGAAATCGAAGGAATTGTCCATAGATCTCCGAGACAGGATTGTGTCGAGGCACAGATCTGGGGAAGGGTACCAAAAAATGTCTGCAGCATTCAAGGTCCCCAAGAACACAGTTGTCTCCATCATTCTTAAATGGAAGAAGTTTGGAACCACCAAGACTCTTCCTGGAGCTAGCCACCAGGCCAAACCGAGCAATCAGGGGGGGGAGGACCTTGGTCATGGAGGTGACCAAGAACCCGATGGTCACTGACAGAGCTCCAGAGTTCCTCTGTGGATATGGGAGAACCTTCCAGATGGACAACCATCTCTGCAGCACTCCACCAAATCAGGCCTTCATGGTAGAGCGACCAGACAGAAGCCGCTCCTCAGTAAAAGGGCACATACAGCCCGCTTGGAGTTTGCCAAAAGGCATCTAAAGGACTCTTAGACCATGAGGAACAAGATTCTCTGGTCTGATGAAACCAAGATTGAACTCTTTGGCCTGAATGCCAAGCGTCACGCACTACGGTAAAGCATGGTGGTGGCAGCATCATGCTGTTGGGATGTTTTTCAGCAGCAGGGAGTGGGAGACAAGTCAGGATCAAGGGAAAGATGAACGGAGCAAAGTACAGAGAGATCTTTGATGAAAACCTGGTCCAGAGCGATCAGGACCTCAGACTGGGGTGAAGGTTCACCTTCTAACAGGACAAGGACCCTAAGCACACAGCCAATACAACACAGGAGTGGCTTTAGGACAAGTCTCTGAATGTCCTTGAGTGGCCCAACCAGAGCCTGGAATGAAGTTTAAAAAAAGCTGTGCAGCAACATTCCTTATCTACCTGACAGAACTTGAGAGGATCTGCAGAGAAGAATGGGAGAAACTCCCCAAACACAGGTATGCCAAGCTTGTAGAGTCATAGTCAACAAGACTCGAGGCTGTAATCGCTGCCAAAGATACAACAACAAAGTAGTGATCAAAGGCTCTGAATACTTATTTGGAATACATTTGCAAAGGAAATTCATAAATCCTGATTTTGCTTTGTCATTATGGAGAATTGTGTGTAGATGGGTGAGCATATTAGATTTAATCCATTTTAGAACAAGGCTGTAATGTAACAAAATGTGGAAAACGTCAACGTTTCTGAATGCACTCTATAGACTGTTGTCTCCTCATTAGGGACTATATAGACTGTTGTCTCCTCATTAGGGTCTATATAGACTGTTGTCTCCTCATTAGGGTCTATATAGACTGTTGTCTAGGAACCTAGGAAGAAACCTAGAGAGGAACCCGGCTATGAGGGGTGGCCAGTCCTCTTCTGGCTGTGCCGGGTGGAGATTATAACAGAACATTGCCAAGATGTTCAAATGTTCATAAATGACCAGCAAGGTCAAATAACAACAATCACAGGCAGAACAGTTGAAACTGGAGCAGCAGCACGGCCAGGTGGACAGGGAACAGCAAGGAGTCATCATGCCAGGTAGTCCTGAGGCATGGTCCTAGGGTTTAGGTCCTCCGATAAAGAGAATGAAAGAGAGATTTAGAGAGAGCATACATAAATTCACACAGGACACCGGATAAGAAAGGAGAAATACTCCTATATAGACTGTTGTCTCCTCATTAGGGTCTATATAGACTGTTGTCTCCTCATTAGGGTCTATATAGACTGTTGTCTCCTCATTCGGGCCTATATAGACTGTTGTCTCCTCATTCGGGCCTATATAGACTGTTGTCTCCTCATTCGGGCCTATATAGACTGCTGTCTCCTCATTACGGTCTGTATAGACTGTTGTCTCCTCACTAGGATCTATATAGACTGTTGTCTCCTCACTAGGGTCTATATAGACTGTTGCCTCCTCATTGGGGTTTATGTAGACTGTTGTCTCCTCATTAGGGTCTATATAGACTGTTGTCTCCTCATTAGGGCCTGTATAGACTGTTGCCTCCTCATTAGGGTTTATGTGGACTGTTGAGTTGTTGCTATACTAGTCAGCTAAGTCCATTGGATATCTAAACATTTTGGTCTCTAAATCCCTGCCTCAGCACAGTTAGGAAGACTCACGGTGCCGGAGTGAACTGATTGGCTCATGGGTTGACTGACTGGCAACGAACACAACCCAAGACGTGTCAATTCATATCGCCGTCTGTCTGAAATGGCATCCCTGTACAGTATGCTGCACTAGCCGAGCCCTGGTCTAAAGTAGTATACTATATACTGCACTAGCCGGGCCCTGGTCTAAAGTACTATACTATATACTGCACTAGCCGGACCCTGGTCTAAAGTACTATACTATATACTGCACTAGCTTGGCCCTTGTGAAAAGTAGTATACTATAATGAATAGGGGCCATTTCAGACACAAACTGTCTGTCAATTTGAAGAGCATTTTCATGGTTTCAAGACAACCTAGTGACCAATACAAAGTGTTGGCAGTGTAGGCTAGTGTTTAGAGCATTTGACTAGTAACTGAAAGGTTGCAAGATCGTATCTCCAAGCTGACAAGGTAGAAATCTGTCATTCTGCTCCTGAACAAGACAGTTAACCCACTGTTCCTAGGCCGTCATTGAAAATCAGATTTTGTTCTTAACTGACTTGCCTAGTTAAATAAAACAATAACTCACAGCAGGAAATTAATCACAGAATCATTCCCCAACATGCTGCATAAATTCTCCTAACCTGCTCCGAAAAAGTCAATTCCGGTTATTGCTTTATCAAAGTGATGTGTTTTTATGGAATCTCATATGCAAGAATGCATACAGGGCTCTCTGAGACATGATTAGTCAGAGAGTGATTTCAGTCATGTACTGCACACATCAAAACCAAGGACAGTGGAATGTTTAGGGTTTGTTTTGTGTTTTAGGAAATAGTAGTGTAGAATGTGAAGTGTATTAACACCCCCAACTCTATTTGGGATCCATAAATAGTTGGATATCAGACAGTTACTTTCCTAATGTAATGATAATAATTAGACATTTCACAGCTCTAAGACAGGGTTATTTTAAAGTGGATGTATTTATTAACCAATAAATATAATTCCAGTATAAAAAACCTGCTCTTCAAACAGAACAGATGAATTAAACATGTACAATGAGGATCAACAAATCCAACATCCCTGGTTTGTGGGACTGGAAATGATGCAGACAATTACATTGATAAAAGAAACAATCTGCAACATTAAAGCTGTTCTAAAATGATGTCATAATAAATACTGAACCTCCACTTCCTTCACGCAGTAATACACCTTTTATCAAATCATTAAACATTATTATAAACATTGATCACAGTATATTGTATTGTACACAGCACACATTGTACAGCACACAGTCTCTAACCTTCACCCCTCTATCTATCTATCTATCTATCTATTTATCTATCTATCTATCTATCTATCTATCTATCTATCTATCTATCTATCTATCTATCTATCTATCTATCTATCTATCTATCTATCTATCTATCTATCTATCTATCTATCTATCTATCTATCTATCTATCTATCTATCTATCTATCTATCTATCTATCTATCTATCTATCTATCTATCTATCTATCTATCTATCTATCTATCTATCTATCTATCTATCTATCTATCTATCTATCTATCTATCTA
The DNA here is from genome assembly GCF_002021735.2 of Oncorhynchus kisutch. Classification (NCBI taxonomy): domain Eukaryota; kingdom Metazoa; phylum Chordata; class Actinopteri; order Salmoniformes; family Salmonidae; genus Oncorhynchus; species Oncorhynchus kisutch. Next base: position 3,735,417 of record NC_034174.2, read on the forward strand.
TCTATCTATCTATCTATCTATCTATCTGTCTGTCTGTCTGTCTGTCTGTCTGTCTGTCTGTCTGTTCTGTCTGTCTGTCTGTCTGTCTGTCTGTCTGTCTGTCTGTCTGTCTGTCTGTCTGTCTGTCTGTCTGTCTGTCTGTCTGTCTGTCTGTCTGTCGGTCTCCATCTATTCATAACTTCCTTATCTTTCTTTCTTCCTCAATCCATTTAATATCTTATTTTTTATTTCCTCCACCTATCCATCCTATATTATTAATATTATAATTGAACCCTTATTTTACCAGGTAAGTTGACTGAGAACATTACACCCAAAGTCAATCAAACACAAAGCATATGAATAATTGGTTCAATCTTGCTTCATTAATACCTAGTCAGATGTAAAGGGGGATACCTAGTCAGATGTAAAGGGGGATACTAGCCAGATACCTAGTCAGATGTAAAGGGGGGATACCTAGTCAGATGTAAAGGGGGATACCTAGTCAGATGTAAAGGGGGGATACCTAGTCAGATGTAAAGGGGGGTACCTAGTCAGATGTAAAAGGGGGGTACCTAGTCAGATACCTAGTCAGATGTAAAGGGGGATACCTAGTCAGATGTAAAGGGGGATACCTAGTAGATGTAAAGGGGGATACCTAGTCAGATGTAAAGGGGGATACCTAGTTAGATGTAAAGGGGGATACCTAGTTCAGATACCTAGTCAGATGTAAAGGGGGATACCATAGTCAGATGTAAAGGGGGGTACCTAGTCAGATACCTAGTCAGATGTAAAGGGGGATACCTAGTCAGATGTAAAGGGGGATACCTAGTCAGATGTAAAGGGGGATACCTAGTCAGATGTAAAGGGGGGTACCTAGTCAGATGTAAAGGGGGTACCTAGTCAGATGTAAAAGGGGGATACCTAGTCAGATGTAAAGGGGGGTACCTAGTTAGATGTAAAGGGGGATACCATAGTCAGATGTAAAGGGGGTACCTAGTCAGATGTAAAGGGGATACCTAGTCAGATGTAAAGGGGGGATACCTAGTCAGATGTAAAGGGGAACCTAGTCAGATGTAAAGGGGGATACCTAGTCAGATGTAAGGGGTATACCTAGTCAGATGTAAAGGGGATACCTAGTCAGATGTAAAGGGGGATACCTAGTCAGATGTAAAGGGGATACCTAGTCAGATGTAAAGGGGGATACCTAGTCAGATGTAAAGGGGGGTACCTAGTCAGATGTAAAGGGGGATACCTAGTCAGATGTAAAGGGGATACCTAGTCAGATGTAAAGGGGGATACCTAGTCAGATGTAAAGGGATACCTAGTCAGATGTAAAGGGGATACCTAGTCAGATGTAAGGGGGGTACCTACAGTCAGATGAAAGGGGGATACCTAGTCCAGATGTAAAGGGGGATACCTAGTCAGATGTAAAGGGGGGTACCTAGTCAGATGTAAAAGGGGGTATACTAGTCAGATGTAAAGGGGGATACCTAGTCAGATGTAAAGGGGATACCTAGTCAGATGTAAAGGGGGATACCTAGTCAGATGTAAAAGGGGGGGTACCTAGTCAGATGTAAAGGGGATACCTAGTCAGATGTAAAGGGGGGTACCTAGTCAGATGTAAAGGCGGATACCTAGTCAGATGTAAAGGGGGATACCTAGTCAGATGTAAAGGGGATACCTAGTCAGATGTAAAGGGGATACCTAGTCAGATGTAAAGGGGATACTAGTCAGATGTAAAGGGGGATACCTAGTCAGATGTAAAGGGGGGTACCTAGTCAGATGTAAAGGGGGGTACCTAGTCAGATGTAAAGGGGGGTACCTAGTCAGATGTAAAGGGGGGTACCTAGTCAGATGTAAAGGGGGGTACCTAGTTAGATACCTAGTCAGATGTAAAGGGGGATACCTAGTCAGATGTAAAGGGGGGGTACCTAGTCAGATGTAAAGGGGGGGTACCTAGTCAGATGTAAAGGGGGTACCTAGTCAGATACCTAGTCAGATGTAAAGGGGGATACCTACCAGATACTAGTCAGATGTAAAGGGGGATACCTAGTTAGATGTAAAGGGGGATACCTAGTTAGATGTAAAGGGGGATACCTAGTTAGATGTAAAGGGGGGTACCTAGTTAGATGTAAAGGGGATACCTAGTCAGATGTAAAAGGGGATACCTAGTCAGATGTAAAGGGGGATACCTAGTCAGATGTAAAGGGGATACCTAGTCAGATACCTAGTCAGATGTAAAGGGGGATACCTAGTCAGATGTAAAGGGGATACCTAGTCAGATGTAAAGGGGGATACCTAGTCAGATGTAAAGGGGGGGTACCTAGTCAGATGTAAAGGGGGGTACCTAGTCAGATGTAAAGGGGGATACCTAGTCAGATGTAAAAGGGATACCTAGTCAAGATGTAAAGGGGTACCTTGTAAGATGTAAAGGGGATACCTAGTCAGATGTAAAGGGGGTACCTAGTCAGATGTAAAGGGGGTACCTAGTCAGATGTACCTAGTCAGATGTAAAGGGGATACCTAGTCAGATACCTAGTCAGATGTAAAGGGGGGTACCTAGTCAGATACCTAGTCAGATGTAAAGGGGGATACCTAGTCAGATGTAAAGGGGGATACTAGTCAGATACCTAGTCAGATGTAAAGGGTTGGTTCTAGTCAGTACCTAGTCAGATGTAAAGGGGATACCTAGTCAGATGTAAGGGGGATACCTAGTCAGATGTAAAGGGGGATACTAGTCAGATGTAAAGGGGGATACCTAGTCAGATGTAAAGGGGGATACCTAGTCAGATGTAAAGGGGATACCTAGTCAGATGTAAAGGGGGATACCTAGTCAGATGTAAAGGGGGATACCTAGTCAGATGTAAAGGGGGGTACCTAGTCAGATGTAAAGGGGGGGTACCTAGTCAGATGTAAAGGGGGATACCTAGTCAGATGTAAAGGGGGGTACCTAGTCAGATACCTAGTCAGATGTAAAGGGGGATACCTAGTCAGATGTAAAGGGGGGTACCTAGTCAGATGTAAAGGGGGATACCTAGTCAGATGTAAAGGGGGGTACCTAGTCAGATCCTAGTCAGATGTAAAGGGGGATACCTAGTCAGATACCTAGTCAGATGTAAAGGGGGATACCTAGTCAGATGTAAAGGGGGATACCTAGTCAGATGTAAAGGGGATACCTAGTTGATGTAAAAGGGGGATACCTAGTCAGATGTAAAGGGGATAACCTAGTCAGATGTAAAGGGATACCTAGTCAGATGTAAAGGGGGAATACCTAGTCAGATGTAAAGGGGGATACCTAGTCAGAAATACTAGTCAGATGTAAAGGGGGATACCTAGTCAGATGTAAAGGGGGATACCTAGTCAGATGTAAAGGGGGATACCTAGTCAGATGTAAAGGGGGGTACCTAGTCAGATGTAAAGGGGGATACCTAGTCAGATGTAAAGGGGGATACCTAGTCAGATGTAAAGTTTCTATTTTTCAATTTATCTTATTCAACACCTTGACACAACCCCCCTATACAAGTCCTTCCCATTCACTTCATCCAAACCCACCTCCTCCAACCCTCTCAAATCCAGCAATAACGCCTTTCTTTCTGACTCCTGGGATTTTCGGTGTAATCCCTAGTCTTGGAAATGAGACATCTTCATCTTGTACCTTCTTCTTGTGGCTACTAAGCATACCCCATTCTTCCGCTGACAGAGCCTTCCTGCAGCTCCCCAGCATTTGTCCGACAATCCTTTCCGACCTCATCCCCAAATGTTCTGCCACCCGTCTTCCATCCATTAAGGCGGGCCCAGCCATGGCCATTAACTGTTGTGATGATTTTCCCCTTCACCAGAATCTTGGAGAAATGTGGAACAGCTGCAGTTGTACAATCCAGTCTTGCCCCATACACTAGAGGTTCCTCCAACAGCCAATGCACTGACTCCGCTGAAGTTCGTCTGGACACCTTCATTATGCTCCACACTCTGAGAAGGCCTCTGTAAAACTGAGGTACTCCCTCCCTAGAAATCTGGCTACTATCAACCAGAAATAAAGCCTTCTTTAAACCTAATCCTCCAACCCGCTGTAATATAAGACCTGCCACCCCTCTCCACACCACATTTTCCGATCCATAAAGCAACCTTTGAATGTACTGAAACCGGAAAGCAGCAGCCCTACTAGCAAGATGTACAAGACCTTGTCCCCCCTCCTCTTTTGACAAATACAAAACACTTTGTGGAACCCAGTGATATCTATCCCAAAAGAAATCCACAATAATTGCCTGTATCTTAGCCAGAAGGCCAGATGGTGGTTCTAAAACTGACAACCGATGCCACAGTGCAGAGGCAATCACATTGTTAACTATAATAGTGCGCCCCCTATATGACATACGAGATAGTAACCAACGCCATCTCCTCATCCTCCCTTCCACCATTTCAACCACCCCACTCCAATTTTTTTACATAGTCCCCTCATCTCCTAGGTACACTCCAAGATACTTAAAACCTCCCTTACACCATTCTAGCCCCCCTGGCAAAGCCATGATCCCTCCAGACCATTCTCCAATCCGTAAAGCACAACTCTTTTCCCAATTTACCTTTGCAGAGGATATTCCCCTAAAACGATCAACCATTAGACTCAAACTATCCACCTCAAACTATTGATTTTTCACTAACACAACTACATCATCAGCATAGGCTGAGAGACGAATAGGAGGAATATCCTCTGAAAGGCACACCCCTGCAATGCGACTTCTAATGCTATTTAGTAGTGGCTCTATAGCAATGGCATATAACATTCCTGACAAAGAACATCCCTGCCTAATACCTCTACACACTTTAAAAGGAGCACTCAAACCACCGTTAACTTTCAATACACTTTCAATGTCACCATATATCACCTTTATCATGGCAATAAAACCAGAGCTGAACCCAAACGCCTCAAACGTGTGCCATAAATATTGATGTTCAACTCGGTCAAATGCCTTTTCCTGATCAATTGAAATTAGACCAGCATCCAACCCAATAGCCCTAGAGACGTCCAAAAAAATCACAAATCAGAGAAATGTTATCCCCTATCTGCCTGCCAGGAACACAGTAAGACTGATCCCTATGTATGATTTGCCCCATCACCTCCCTCAGCCTGTTGGACAAAGCCTTTGACAATATCTTATAATCAGTGCACAACAAAGTCACCGGCCTCCAGTTCTTCACCTCCCTCGGGTCACCCTTTTTGGGCAGTAGGGTGAGGACCGCCCTTCTGCAGCTTATTGGTAGTAACCCTCCGGTTAAACTATCATTAACTACTTCTAACCAATCCTCTCCCAACATAGCCCAAAAAGACTTTAAAAAATCAACGGGAAGCCCATCAATGCCTGGTGCCCTTCCATTTTCCATGCCTTTTAATGCAGTGTATAAATCCTGCAACGACAATGGATGCTCAAGCTCAACCTGAGCTTCTGCAGCCACCTTTGGGAGCCCATCAAAGAACTGCTGTGTCACTGTTTTATCCTCTTTGTACTCACACTTGTAGAGCTCAGCATAGAACTCTACTGCCCTCTTTTTAATTTCACTAGGGCTAGTGAGCTCTTGTCCAACAGCTGATTTGAGACAATGAATAATTTTTCTTTGTCCATTCTTTTTCTCTAAACCAAAGAAAAATTTGGATGAGGCATCCATTTCAGATATTCCCTGAAACTTACTTCTCACCAGTGCCCCCTGTGCTCTGATACCCAGCAGGTCTGCCAATGCAGCTTTTCTCCTCTTGAGGGCCTGAGTATGGCCTCGATCTCCTGTGGTCTCAACCAACGTCATGAGTTCCACTATTTCAATCTCTAGGGCTTTCATTGATCTGGTGATATCCTTGGTGACATTCCTCGTGTATTGATTACAAAATTGTTGAATCTGGATTTTCCCTATATCCCACCACTGTTGAAGGGATACAAAACTGGCCTTTTGAGACCTCCACCTCTCCCAGAAAAAAACTGAAACAGTTCCTGAAGTGAGCATCACTCAATAAAGTTATATTAAAATGCCAGTATGCGCTTTTGGGTTTTACATCGCTAATGAACACCACCTCTGTTATTAAACAATGATCAGAAAATCCCACTGGGGTTATCACACTTGATTTACAGACTTGAGATTGATGCTCAAAAACATAAAACCTATCTAACCTGGCCATAGAGATGATGTTCTCTCTCACATGCGCCCAGGTGTACTGCCTTGTTCCTCCATGTTGACTCCGCCAAATATCACACAGTTCATGTGTTACAATGAGGCGTTTTAAAAAAGTCCTTGAGGCTATATGAGGTTCTTGGTGATTTTATCTAAATCACTAACTGTGCAGTTAAAATCCCCAGCAATAAACAAATAATCTTCTTTGTTACATTTCTCAATGGTATTTGATAATGTCTCTAAAAAACATACCCTCTCAACTGTCACCACTGGGGCATATACATTTATCAGACACATAGTGATGTTTTCATACCTTGCTCTAACTTTTAATAACCTCCCCTCAACTACCTCTTCAACCTCATATGACAAAGGCAAAAACCCTTTTGAGAACAAGATAACCACACCCCCACTTTTTGAGTTTTTATGACTACACACCACTGTCCCCCCCACTCCTGTTGCCACATAACTTCATTTTCCAAATGACTATGCGTTTCTTGTAGAAAATTTATGTCACTTCCCTTTCCCCTAATTAACTCATACACCATGGCTCTTTTTTTAACATCTCTTGTCCCATTTACGTTTAAAGAAGAAATCTTAAAACTGCTCATGGATAAAAAAAATATACAGAGGAAGATCCAGCCACCACATCTCTTTACAGAGTTAAAACTGCAACTGAACTCTTTCATTTTCTTTAGAATTTACATCACTTATCACTCTTGTGACCACTTTCTTGCGTCTAGCAATTTCAGGGCTTTTCAAACTTCCCCCTGTAATTTTTGACATCAGAAACTTTGCTGATTCAATAAACAATTCACGTTTAGGGAAAAAATCAGTTACATTGTAATCCTGCATATATTTCTTCCCTTTTGTCAACTTCAGAAATTGACGTATCTTCTCGATCCCATACCTCCCTTCCACCCCATTTATCTCACTATATTGTTGTGACGCGTCAGATGACTCACTCTCGCTATCCTCCCCAGAAGAAAAACCCACCATCTCTACACCTTGCTCATCTTCAACTGATTTATCAATCTCTACCTTTCTCTTAGAATTAGACCCTTCACCACCCCTTAAATTCTTCCTTTTACTCCTCGGTATTTTGAAAACATCCGCTTCCTTTTCCGTTATTTCAATCTCCTCTTGACCTCCAATTTCATTTTCCAGCACCACCTCAGCGACGGCAGTCGCAATCTCACCTACTGTTTCCCCTCCCTCTTTGTTATGATCTACCACAATTGCCCCCCATATCCACAATGCCTTCCTCTCTTACTTTTCCAACCACATCTGCCCACCTTCTCTCTTCCCCTGCACCCTTAGCATGTTCATCCCTTCGCGGTGGTGCGTTAGTTGCACCCGCACTAGAGCTACTACCAGGCTCAGCGCGCTCAATCTCGGGACAACTACGCACCAAACGCCCCTCTCTTCCACAGCCAAAGCATTTCATTGATTCAGTAGATGCATAGAAGACATAATCAAATCCATCAATCTTAAAGCTGAACGCTAAATTCAGTTCATCTCCGTCCTTTTTTTAAATCATATGCACTTGTCTCCTATGAGACACAACATGTTTCAACAACGGAGATTTGCATCCAAAAAGAACCTTCTTTATTGTAGATACGATTTGACCAAAACCAACCTCAAAGATCCCACCACCCCTATACGTGCTTAGTGATAGTTAAACAAGATACCCTTAAAACAACTAAACTAATCAATATATATATATATATATATACATACCAAAACCCGATAGAGTGAAAATAAATTCCATTCGCTCTCACAATCACTCCTGCTTGACGACTCACTCCCAGCATGCACTCCGACGAGAGAGAGAGAGAAATAGAGAACAAAAGATACAGAACAAAATGTTAGGAAGATCAGAGAACAGAGGAAGGTTTCTCCAGGTTTCTAAATCTGTCTATCAATCCATCCACCTTTGCCTGGGGTACTCACCATCTGTACTGTGTAGTGGTCTGTGTCTGTCTGTTAGCTCCCTTCCACTCTTCCTCCTCTTCCTCCTCCTCCTCTTCCTGTTGTCTGTCTAGTATCTGGTCCCAGATCTCAGTGTTAACCCACAGCGACCCCGGCAGGGTGAGGCTGGGCTCGGTGCAGGTGATCCAACGGCACAGGGGGCAGCAGACTGTCAGTAGGCCGCTTTGGAGCCTGGACATCGCCTGCAAGCACAGCCCACAGAATGTGTGCTTACAGTGGAGCATCCGAGGGATCTTCTCCATGCGAGAGTAGGGCTGGAGGCAGACACAGCACTCCATGTCCTCGCTCATCAGACCCATGGCTGGCTGGCTGGAGTGTGGATGGATGGATGGACGGATGGATGGATGGACGGCTGGAGTCCAGAGGAATTCTGGACGGATTGTCAGTGTCTGGGCAGGAAGACGTGGGGTTTAAACGCTGGTCTTAGGTCAGTGTTCCCCTTGTGGTTTATTAAGGTCCTGGTTTGGATTCGATGAGGATGATCTGATCCTAGATCTGTGCTTAGGAGCATAGGTCAGGAACCTGCAAAAGACATTAAGATGTTAAATTACATTAGACTCAGTGACTTCATCACTGGCGCTATGTAAACATATCTAATGTGATAACGTATCTTAAATCAACAGGCTGTCAGGTTTTTCTGATAAGCCATGAAGAAAAAAATATCTAGAAAAATATCACACACATTTATAACATCCATAGTTATCAGATATAGACAAACCTTTTCACTTTTATCATTATCAATGAGAGACAATATTTTACTTACAGTTTCTGGAAGATTTTCAGCACAGCGACCAACTATCCTATGACAAAACTTTGTGTGTGTGAGAGAAGAGTGTGTGTGCTCCTATTTTAAGCTTTAGGGGAGGAGACTAAATTCAGTTATTTTCCCAGAAAGGGCGGCCTCTCACCTCCTCTACTCTCAGGTGAGGCAGGAAAGTTCCATGGAATGAGTTCAACACTACTAGGTCACTTCTATAGCATAGTAGGACACTTCAGGAGAATTGCCAGGGCCATGTAATAACATTTTCAGGGCAGGTGTTTATGTCTACAAAGGGCACGTACACTGAGTGTACAAAACATTAAGAACACATGCTCTTTCCTTGACATAGACTGAGTGTACAAATGGTGTTCCTAATGTTTGGTACACTCAGTGTAAGTCCAGTTTATGACCGATCAATATTTGAAGGGGAATTTTCACTAGAGAGGGGGAAGCACTTGTACAACCCTTTCTGTGGACTTGTAGATCCTATCTGTGGACTTGTAGATCCTCTCTGTGGACTTGTAGATCCTATCTGTGTACTTGTAGATCCTATCTGTGGACTTGTAGATCCTATCTGTGGACTTGTAGATCCTACCTGTGGACTTGTAGAACCCTCTCTGTGGACTTGTAGATCCTATCTGTGGACTTCTAGAACCCTCTCTGTGGACTTGTAGATCCTACCTGTGGACTTGTAAAATCCTCTTTGTGGACTTGTAGAACCCTCTCTGTGGACTTGTAGAACTCTCTCTGTGGACTAGTAGATCCTATCTGTGGACTTGTAGAACCCTCTCTGTGTACATGTAGAACCCTCTCTGTGTACGTGTAGAACCCTCTCTGTGTACATGTAGAACCCTCTCTGTGTACATGTAGAACCCTCTCTGTGTACTTGTAGATCCCTCTCTGTGTACTTGTAGATCCCTCTCTGTGTACTTGTAGATCCCTCTCTGTGTACTTGTAGAACCCTCTCTGTGTACTTGTAGATCCCTCTCTGTGTACTTGTAGAACCCTCTCTGTGTACTTGTAGAACCCTCTCTGTGGACATGTAGATCCCTCTCTGAGGACTTGTAGAACCCTCTCTGTGGACTTGTAGATCCTCTCTGTGGACTTGTAGATCCTCTGTGGACTTGTAGATCCTACCTGTGGACTTGTAGACCCCTCTCTGTGTACGTGCCTGGTTATTGTAAGTGTTAATGTACAGAATCAGTTCAATGGAAGCGTTATCTCTTCTAGATAAGAGACACAGTTGAATGGAAGAAGTTTGTTGAACTTCTCCTATGACCCCTTAATGACTCACTTATCTTACAGTATATTGTTTACCTGTATATTGTGAATGAGGTTTTTTATAGTGTGTATGGATCCCAGGACTCCATGGAAATGTCAGGTGTTAATGAGTGAGTGGGCTATCCAGTTGTTTTACCATAAACATCTGATGAATTGATGGATGAATGAAACACCAATCAGGAGAGTTTCAGGCTGCTGTGTTGTTTTAGTTTTAAAGTCACATGTTTCTAATAAAATCAAGTCACAAATTCAGTGGAAACCTTGTAAACAACCCCCCTAACCAGTCAATTAGAAAACAGTCTCCCTGTTGAAACCGGATTGTTTTTGAATTGACAATTGATGACGGCTCTACTTTTTGTTCAACTGGAAATTCCAGGTGAAACACGCTTGTCTATTCACCATGTCAGCTAAGTGCCACGCACGCACAACAGACACACACAAACAAACACTAAGTATAAAGAACCACCAAATATTTGCTCTTTAAAATCGCCTGCGAAGCAGGTTAATATATTCCATGAACGAAACATACAATTTCACGTGAAATAATTAAGCAGGAAATGTGGGTGTATCTCACAAATGAATTCCTATCATTAAAGGACCAGAACAAGAGACTGATGGATCTTTGTCAAAGTCTTCTACTAGTTTCTAATGGTTATTTTTCTGCTTTCTGAAGTCATGAGTAAGCTGCACACTAAAACAACGTGAGCTAAATGACAGTAAATGATGAGTAATTCTGTTAGCCAGGGACGGTAACCAGCTCTACCGTCAGTCCTGTTTGGTAACACAGGGACTTTGTCCCAAATGGAACACTATTCCCTACATAGTGCACTACTTTAAAGGCAAAGGCTCTGGTCAAAAGCAGGGCACTATCTATGGAATAGGATAGCAATTGGGACACACACAGGGACAACAGAGCTGCCTATTTCTCTGACAGAAAAACAAACCAAATAGGAGCCATAAAATATACATATTAAACACAAAGATTATATATAAGGTCTATATAGACTGTTGTCTCCTCATTAGGGTCTATATAGACTGTTGTCTCCTCATTAGGGTCTATATAGACTGTTGTCTCCTCATTAGGGTCTATATAGACTGTTGTCTCCTCATTAGGGTCTATATAGACTGTTGTCTCCTCATTAGGGTCTATATAGACTGTTGTCTCCTCACTAGGGTCTATATAGACTGTTGTCTCCTCATTAGGGTCTATATAGACTGTTGTCTCCTCATTAGGGTCTATATAGACTGTTGTCTCCTCATTAGGGTCTATATAGACTGTTGTCTCCTCACTAGGGTCTATATAGACTGTTGTCTCCTCATTAGGGTCTATATAGACTGTTGTCTCCTCATTAGGGTCTATATAGACTGTTGTCTCCTCATTAGGGTCTATATAGACTGTTGTCTCCTCATTAGGGTCTATATAGACTGGTGTCTCCTCATTAGGGTCTATATAGACTGTTGTCTCCTCACTAGGGTCTATATAGACTGTTGTCTCCTCACTAGGGTCTGTATAGACTGTTGTCTCCTCATTAGGGTCTATATAGACTGTTGTCTCCTCACTTAGGGTCTATATAGACTGTTGTCTCCTCATTAGGGTCTATATAGACTGTTGTCTCCTCATTAGGGTCTATATAGACTGTTGTCTCCTCATTAGGGTCTATATAGACTGTTGTCTCCTCATTAGGGTCTATATAGACTGTTGTCTCCTCATTAGGGTCTATATAGACTGTTGTCTCCTCATTAGGGTCTATATAGACTGTTGTCTCCTCATTAGGGTCTATATAGACTGTTGTCTCCTCATTAGGGTCTATATAGACTGTTGTCTCCTCACTAGGGTCTATATAGACTGTTGTCTCCTCATTAGGGTCTATATAGACTGTTGTCTCCTCATTAGGGTCTATATAGACTGTTGTCTCCTCATTAGGGTCTATATAGACTGTTGTCTCCTCACTAGGGTCTATATAGACTGTTGTCTCCTCATTAGGGTCTATATAGACTGTTGTCTCCTCACTAGGGTCTGTATAGACTGTTGTCTCCTCATTAGGGTCTATATAGACTGTTGTCTCCTCACTAGGGTCTATATAGACTGTTGTCTCCTCATTAGGGTCTATATAGACTGTTGTCTCCTCACTAGGGTCTGTATAGACTGTTGTCTCCTCATTAGGGTCTGTAAAGACTGTTGTCTCCTCATTAGGGTCTATATAGACTGTTGTCTCCTCATTAGGGTCTATATAGACTGTTGTCTCCTCACTAGGGTCTATATAGACTGTTGTCTCCTCACTAGTATCTATATAGACTGTTGTCTCCTCATTAGGGTCTATATAGACTATTGTCTCCTCATTAGGGCCTATATAGACTGTTGTCTCCTCACTAGGGTCTATATAGACTGTTGTCTCCTCATTAGGGTCTATATAGACTATTGTCTCCTCATTAGGGTCTATATAGGGTTGTTGTCTCCTCATTAGGGTCTACATAGACTGTTGTCTCCTCATTAGGGCCTATATAGACTGTTGTCTCCTCACTAGGACCTACATAGACTATTGTCTCCTCATTAGGGTCTATATAGACTGTTGTCTCCTCATTAGGCCTTGTCTAAAGTAGTATACTATATACTGTACTAGCCGGACCCTGGTCTAAAGTAGTATACAATATACAGTACTAGCTGGACCCTGGTCTAAAGTAGTATTCTATATACTGTACTATCCGGTCCCTGGTCAAAGTACTATACTATATACTGCACTAGCCGGGCCCTGGTCTAAAGTACTATACTATATACTGCACTAGCTTGGCCCTTGTCAAAGTAGTATACTATAATGAATAGGGGCCATTTCAGACACAAACTGTCTGTCAATTTGAAGAGCATAACCCTAACCAATACAAAGTGGTGGCAGTGTTGGCTAGTGTTTAGAGCATTTGACTAGTAACTGAAAGGTTGCAAGATCGTATCTCCAAGCTGACAAGGTAGAAATCTGTCATTCTGCTCCTGAACAAGACAGTTAACCCACTGTTCCTAGGCCGTCATTGAAAATCAGATTTTGTTCTTAACTGACTTGCCTAGTTAAATAAAACAATAACTCACAGCAGGAAATTAATCACAGAATCATTCCCCAACATGCTGCATAAATTCTCCTAACCTGCTCCGAAAAAGTCAATTCCGGTTATTGCTTCATCAAAGTGATGTGTTTTTATGGAATCTCATATGCAAGAATGCATACAGGGCTCTCTGAGACATGATTAGTCAGAGAGTGATTTCAGTCATGTACTGCACACACCAAAACCAAGGACAGTGGAATGTTTAGGGTTTGTTTTGTGTTTTAGGAAATAGTAGTGTAGAATGTGAAGTGTATTAACACCCCCAACTCTATTTGGGATCCATAAATAGTTGGATATCAGACAGTTACTTTCCTAATGTAATGATAATAATTAGAAATTTCACAGCTCTAAGACAGGGTTATTTTAAAGTGGATGTATTTATTAACCAATAAATATAATTCCAGTATAAAAAACCTGCTCTTCAAACAGAACAGATGAATTAAACATGTACAATGAGGATCAACAAATCCAACATCCCTGGTTTGTGGGACTGGAAATGATGCAGACAATTACATTGATAAAAGAAACAATCTGCAACATTAAAGCTGTTCTAAAATGATGTCATAATAAATACTGAACCTCCACTTCCTTCACGCAGTAATACACCTTTTATCAAATCATTAAACATTATTATAAACATTGATCACAGTATATTGTATTGTACACAGCACACATTGTACAGCACACAGTCTCTAACCTTCACCCCTCTGTCTGTCTATCTATCTATCTATCTATCTATCTATCTATCTATCTATCTATCTATCTATCTATCTATCTATCTATCTATCTATCTATCTATCTATCTATCTATCTATCTATCTATCTATCTATCTATCTATCTATCTATCTATCTATCTATCTATCTATCTATTCTATCCAATTCAATTCAAGGGGCTTTATTGGCATGGGAAACATGTGTTAACATTGCAAAAGCAAGTTAGGTAGATAATATACAAAAGTGAAATAACCAATAAAAATGAACAGTAAACATTACATATACAGAAGTTTCAAAACAATAAAGACATTACAAATGTCATATTATACACATGTGTACAGTGTACAGTGTTGTAACAATGTACAAATGGTTAAAGTACACAAGGGAAAATAAATAAGCATAAATATGTACATTTCTATCTATCTATCTATCTATCTATCTATCTATCTATCTATCTATCTATCTATCTATCTATCTATCTATCTATCTATCTATCTATCTATCTATCTATCTATCTATCTATCTATCTATCTATCTATCTATCTATCTATCTATCTATCTATCTATCTATCTATCTATCTATCTATCTATCTATCTATCTATCTATCTATCTATCTATCTATCTATCTATCTATCTATATGTCTGTCTGTCTGTCTGTCTGTCTGTCTGTCTGTCTGTCTGTCTGTCTGTCTGTCTGTCTGTCTGTCTGTCTGTCTGTCTGTCTGTCTGTCTGTCTGTCTGTCTGTCTGTCTGTCTGTCTGTCTGTCTGTCTGTCTGTCTGTCTGTCTGTCTGTCTGTCTGTCTGTCTGTCTGTCTGTCTGTCTGTCTGTCTGTCTGTCTCTCCATCTATTCATAACTTCCTTTATCTTTCTTTCTTCCTCAATCCATTTAATATCTTATTTTTTATTTCCTCCACCTATCCATCCTATATTATTAATATTATAATTGAACCCTTATTTTACCAGGTAAGTTGACTGAGAACATTACACCCAAAGTCAACCAAACACAAAGCATATGAATAATTGGTTCAATCTTGCTTCATTATGGAAAATCACCAGTTGGTCCTGTTTTATGAATTAGCTTCATTACTCAATGAGTATCTCCTACTCTGAATTGGGAAAATCCAGTCTTCTTTTTCTCTGCTCTTCGTCTTCTCGGTTTACAGTACATTGTGCTTCATCCTCCTCAGGAAATTCTGTAGTTTGAGCCTCAGGCCACAATGCCTTGATGGAGAACTAGAGGACAGGAGAGAAGGGGGAAATAAACAAGAGAGAGAGAGAGAGACAGAGACAGAGAGACAGAGAGAGAGAGAGGGTGAGAGAGAGAGAGAGAGAGAGAGAGAGAGAGAGAGAGAGAGAGAGAGAGAGAGAGAGAGAGAGAGAGAGAGAGAGAGAGAGAGAGAGGGAGAGAGAGAGAGAGAGAGAGAGAGAGAGAGAGAGAGAGGGAGAGAGAGAGAGCAGAAATAGAGAACAAAAGAGACAGAACTAAATGTTAGGAAGATCAGAGAACAGAGGAAGGTTTCTCCAGGTTTCTAAATCAGTCTATCAATCCATCCACCTTTGCCTGGGGTACTCACCATGTGTACTGTGTAGTGGTCTGTGTCTGTCTGTTAGCTCCCTTCCACTCTTCCTCCTCCTCCTCTTCCTGTTGTCTGTCTAGTATCTGGTCCCAGATCTCAGTGTTAACCCACAGCGACCCCGGCAGGGTGAGGCTGGGCTCGGTGCAGGTGATCCAACGGCACAGGGGGCAGCAGACTGTCAGTAGGCCGCTTTGGAGCCTGGACATCGCCTGCAAGCACAGCCCACAGAATGTGTGCTTACAGTGGAGCATCCGAGGGATCTTCTCCCTGCGAGAGTAGGGCTGGAGGCAGACACAGCACTCCATGTCCTCGCTCATCAGACCCATGGCTGGCTGGGGTGTGGATGGATGGATGGATGGATGGATGGATGGACGGCTGGATGGATGGACGGATGGATGGATGGACGGATGGATGGATGGACAGCTGGAGTCCAGAGGAATTCTGGACGGAGTGTCAGTGTCTGGGCAGGAAGACGTGGGGTTTAAACGCTGGTCTGAGGTCAGTGTTCCCCTTGTGGTTTATTAAGGTCCTGGTTTGGATTTGACGAGGATGAGCTGATCCTAGATCTGTGCTTAGGAGCGTAGGTCAGGAACCTGCAAAAGACATTAAGATGTTAAATTAAATTAGACTCAGTGACTTCATCACTGGCACTATGTAAACATATCTAATGTGATAACGTATCTTAAATCAACAGGCTGTCAGGTTTTTCTGATAAGCCATGAAGAAAAAAATATCTTGAAAAATATCACACACATTTATAACATCCATAGTTATCAGATATAGACAAACCTTTTCACTTATCATTATCTTGAGACAATATTTTACTTACAGTTTCTGGAAGATTTTCAGCACAGCGACCAACTATCCTACGACAAAACTTTGTGTGTGAGAGAGAAGAGTGTGTGTGCTCTTATTTTAAGCTTTAGGGAAGGAGACTAAATTCAGTTATTTTCCCAGAAAGGGCGGTCTCTCACCTCCTCTACTCTCAGGTGAGGCAGGAATGTTCCATGGAATGAGTTAAACACTTCTAGGTCACTTTTATTGCATAGTAGGACACTTCAGGAGAATTGCCAGGGCCGTGTATTGACATTTTCAGGGCAGGTGTTTATGTCTACAAATGGCACGTACACTGAGTGTACAAAACATTAAGAACACATGCTCTTTCCTTGACATAGACTGAGTGTACAAATGGTGTTCCTAATGTTTGGGTCACTCAGTGTAAGTCCAGTTTATGACGGATCAATATTTGAAGGGGAATTTTCACTAGAGCGGGGGAAGCACTTGTACAACCCTTTCTGTGGACTTGTAGATCCTATCTGTGGACTTGTAGATCCTATCTGTGGACTTGTAGATCTTATCTGTGGACTTGTCGTTCCTATCTGTGGACTTGTAGTTCCTATCGGTGGACTTGCAGATTATATCTGTGGACTTGTAGATCCTATCTGTGGACTTGTAGATCCTATCTGTGGACTTGTAGATCCTATCTGTGGACTTGTAGATCCTATCTGTGGACTTGTAGATCCTACCTGTGGACTTGTAGATCCTACCTGTGGACTTGTAGATCCTACCTGTGGACTTGTAGATCCTACCTGTGGACTTGTAGATCCTACCTGTGGACTTGTAGATCCCTCTCTGTGAACTTGTAGATCCTCTCTGTGGACTTGAAGATCCTCTGTGGACTTGTAGATCCTACCTGTGGACTTGTAGACCCCTCTCTGTGTACGTGCCTGGTTATTGTAAGTGTTAATGTACAGAATCAGTTCAATGGAAGCGTTATCTCTTCTAGATAAGAGACACAGTTCAATGGAAGAAGTTTGTTGGACTTCTCCTATGACCCCTTAATGACTCACTTATCTTACAGTATATTGTTTACCTGTATATTGTGAATGAGGTTTTTTATAGTGTGTATGGATCCCAGGACTCCATGGAAATGTCAGGTGTTAATGAGTGAGTGGGCTATCCAGTTGTTTTACCATAAACATCTGATGAATTGATGGATGAATGAAACACCAATCAGGAGAGTTTCAGGCTGCTGTGTTGTTTTAGTTTTAAAGTCACATGTTTCTAATAAAATCAAGTCACAAATTCAGTGGAAACCTTGTAAACAACCCCCCTAACCAGTCAATTAGAAAACAGTCTCCCTGTTGAAACCGGATTGTTTTTGAATTGACAATTGATGACGGCTCTACTTTTTGTTCAACTGGAAATTCCAGGTGAAACACGCTTGTCTATTCACCATGTCAGCTAAGTGCCACGCACGCACAACAGACACACACAAACAAACACTAAGTATAAAGAACCACCAAACATTTGTTCTTTAAAATCGCCTGCGAAGCAGGTTAATATATTCCATGAACGAAACATACAATTTCACGTGAAATAATTAGGCAGGAAATGTGGGTGTATCTCACAAATGAATTCCTATCATTAAAGGACCAGAACAAGAGACTGATGGATCTTTGTCAAAGTCTTCTGCTGGTTTCTAATGGTTATTTTTCTGCTTTCTGAAGTCATGAGTAAGCTGCACACTAAAACAACGTGAGCTAAATGACAGTAAATGATGAGTAATTCTGTTAGCCAGGGACGGTAACCAGCTCTACCGTCAGCCCTGTAGGGTAACACAGGGACTTTGTCCCAAATGGAACACTATTCCCTACATAGTGCACTACTTTAAAGGCAAAGGCTCTGGTCAAAAGCAGCGCACTACATCTTAATCTTAATGGTTGTACAGTCGTCTCAAATAAAACTGTGAAGGACCTCGGCGTTACTCTGGACCCTGATCTCTCTTTTGAAGAACATATCAAGACCATTTCGAGGACAGCTTTTTTCCATCTACGTAACATTGCAAAAATCAGAAACTTTCTGTCCAAAAATGATGCAGAAAAATTAATCCATGCTTTTGTCACTTCTAGGTTAGACTACTGCAATGCTCTATTTTCCGGCTACCCGGATAAAGCACTAAATAAACTTCAGTTAGTGCTAAATACGGCTGCTAGAATCCTGACTAGAACCAAAAAATTTGATCATATTACTCCAGTGCTAGCCTCTCTACACTGGCTTCCTGTCAAAGCAAGGGCTGATTTCAAGGTTTTACTGCTAACCTACAAAGCATTACATGGGCTTGCTCCTACATATCTCTCTGATTTGGTCCTGCCGTACATACCTATACGTACGCTACGGTCACAAGACGCAGGCCTCCTAATTGTCCCTAGAATTTCTAAGCAAACAGCTGGAGGCAGGGCTTTCTCCTATAGAGCTCCATTTTTATGGAACGGTCTGCCTACCCATGTCAGAGACGCAAACTCGGTCTCAACCTTTAAGTCTTTACTGAAGACTCATCTCTTCAGTGGGTCATATGATTGAGTGTAGTCTGGCCCAGGAGTGGGAAGGTGAACGGAAAGGCTCTGGAGCAACGAACCGCCCTTGCTGTCTCTGCCTGGCCGGTTCCCCTCTTTCCACTGGGATTCTCTGCCTCTAACCCTATTACAGGGGCTGAGTCACTGGCTTGCTGGGGCTCTCTCATGCTGTCCCTGGAGGGGGTGCGTCACCTGAGTGGGTTGATTCACTGTTGTGGTCATCCTGTCTGGGTTGGCGCCCCCCCCCCCCCCTTGGGTTGTGCCGTGGCGGAGATCTTTGTGGGCTATACTCAGCCTTGTCTCAGGATGGTAAGTTGGTGGTTGAAGATATCCCTCTAGTGGTGTGGGGGCTGTGCTTTGGCAAAGTGGGTGGGGTTATATCCTTCCTGTTTGGCCCTGTCCGGGGGTGTCCTCGGATGGGGCCACAGTGTCTCCTGACCCCTCCTGTCTCAGCCTCCAGTATTTATGCTGCAGTAGTTTATGTGTCGGGGGGCTGGGGTCAGTTTGTTATATCTGGAGTACTTCTCCTGTCCTATTCGGTGTCCTGTGTGAATCTAAGTGTGCGTTCTCTAATTCTCTCCTTCTCTCTTTCTTTCTCTCTCTCGGAGGACCTGAGCCCTAGGACCATGCCCCAGGACTACCTGACATGATGACTCCTTGCTGTCCCCAGTCCACCTGGCCATGCTGCTGTTCCAGTTTCAACTGACCTGAGCCCTAGGACCATGCCCCAGGACTACCTGACATGATGACTCCTTGCTGTCCCCAGTCTACCTGGCCATGCTGCTGCTCCAGTTTCAACTTCCACCTGACTGTGCTGCTGCTCTAGTTTCAACTGTTCTGCCTTATTATTATTCGACCATGCTGGTCATTTATGAACATTGAACATCTTGACCATGTTCTGTTATAATCTCCACCCGGCACAGCCAGAAGAGGACTGGCCACCCCACATAGCCTGGTTCCTCTCTAGGTTTCTTCCTAGGTATTGGCCTTTCTAGGGAGTTTTTCCTAGCCACCGTGCTTCTCCACCTGCATTGCTTGCTGTTTGGGGTTTTAGGCTGGGTTTCTGTACAGCACTTTGAGATATCAGCTGATGTACGAAGGGCTATATAAATACATTTGATTTGATTTGATTTGATACATATGGAATAGGGATCCAATTGGGACATACCCAGGGACAATAGAGCTGCCTATTTCTCTGACAGACACCTTAAGGCAACAATTATCAAGAAAAGTTAAGAAAAACAAACCAAATAGGAGCCATAAAATATACATATTAAACACAAAGATAATATATAAGGTCTATATAGACTGTTGTCTCCTCATTAGGGTCTATATAGACTGTTGTCTCCTCATTAGGGTCTATATAGACTGTTGTCTCCTCATTAGGGTCTATATAGACTGTTGTCTCCTCATTAGGGTCTATATAGACTGTTGTCTCCTCATTAGGGTCTATATAGACTGTTGTCTCCTCACTAGGGCCTATATAGACTGTTGTCTCCTCATTAGGGTCTATATAGACTGTTGTCTCCTCATTAGGGTCTATATAGACTGTTGTCTCCTCACTAGGGCCTATATAGACTGTTGTCTCCTCATTAGGGTCTATATAGACTGTTGTCTCCTCACTAGGGCCTATATAGACTGTTGTCTCCTCATTAGGGTCTATATAGACTGTTGTCTCCTCATTAGGGTCTATATAGACTGTTGTCTCCTCATTAGGGTCTATATAGACTGTTGTCTCCTCACTAGGGTCTGTATAGACTGTTGTCTCCTCATTAGGGTCTATATAGACTGTTGTCTCCTCACTAGGGTCTGTATAGACTGTTGTCTCCTCATTAGGGTCTATATAGACTGTTGTCTCCTCATTAGGGTCTATATAGACTGTTGTCTCCACGCTAGGGTCTATATAGACTGTTGTCTCCTCATTAGGGTCTATATAGACTGTTGTCTCCTCACTAGTATCTATATAGACTGTTGTCTCCTCATTAGGGTCTATATAGACTGTTGTCTCCTCATTAGGGTCTATATAGACTGTTGTCTCCTCATTAGGGTCTATATAGACTATTGTCTCCTCATTAGGGTCTATATAGACTATTGTCTCCTCATTAGGGTCTATATAGGGTTGTTGTCTCCTCATTAGGGTCTATATAGACTGTTGTCTCCTCATTAGGGCCTATTTAGACTGTTGTCTCCTCACTAGGGCCTACATAGACTATTGTCTCCTCATTAGGGTCTATATAGACTGTTGTCTCCTCATTAGGCCTGGTCTAAAGTAGTATACTATATACTGCACTAGCCGGGCCCTGGTCTAAAGTAGTATACAATATACTGTACTAGCCGGGCCCTGGTCTAAAGTAGTATACAATATACAGTACTAGCCGGACCCTGGTCTAAAGTAGTATACTATATACTGTACTAGCCGGGCCCTGGTTTAAAGTAGTATACTATATACAGTACTAGCCGGGCCCTGGTTTAAAGTAATATACTATATACTGCACTAGCCGGGCCCTGGTCTAAAGTAGTATACAATATACTGTACTAGCCGGGCCCTGGTCTAAAGTAGTATACAATATACAGTACTAGCCGGACCCTGGTCTAAAGTAGTATACTATATACTGTACTAGCCGGGCCCTGGTCTAAAGTAGTATACAATATACAGTACTAGCCGGACCCTGGTCTAAAGTACTATACTATATGCTGTACTAGCCGGGCCCTGGTCTAAAGTACTATACTATATACTGCACTAGCCGGGCCCTGGTCTAAAGTAGTATACTATATACTGCACTAGCCGGGCCCTGGTCTAAAGTACTATACTATATACTGCACTAGCTTGGCCCTTGTCAAAAGTAGTATACTATACTGAACAGGTGCCATTTCAGACACAAACTGTCTGTCAATTTGAAGAGCATTTTCATGGTTTCAAGACAACCTAGTGACCAATACAAAGTGTTGGCAGTATAGGCTAGTGTTTAGAGCATTTGACTAGTAACTGAAAGGTTGCAAGATCGTATCTCCAAGCTGACAAGGTAGAAATCTGTCATTCTGCTCCTGAACAAGACAGTTAACCCACTGTTCCTAGGCCGTCATTGAAAATCAGATTTTGTTCTTAACTGACTTGCCTAGTTAAATAAAACAATAACTCACAGCAGGAAATTAATCACAGAATCATTCCCCAACATGCTGCATAAATTCTCCTAACCTGCTCCGAAAAAGTCAATTCCGGTTATTGCTTCATCAAAGTGATGTGTTTTTATGGAATCTCATATGCAAGAATGCATACAGGGCTCTCTGAGACATGATTAGTCAGAGAGTGATTTCAGTCATGTACTGCACACACCAAAACCAAGGACAGTGGAATGTTTAGGGTTTGTTTTGTGTTTTAGGAAATAGTAGTGTAGAATGTGAAGTGTATTAACACCCCCAACTCTATTTGGGATCCATAAATAGTTGGATATCAGACAGTTACTTTCCTAATGTAATGATAATAATAAGCAATTTCACAACTCTAAAACAGGGTTATTTTAAAGTGGATGTATTTATTAACCAACAAATATAATTCCAGTATAAAAAACCTGCTCTTCAAACAGAACAGATGAATTAAACATGTACAATGAGGATCAACAAATCCAACATCCCTGGTTTGTGGGACTGGAAATGATGCAGACAATTACATTGATAAAAGAAACAATCTGCAACATTAAAGCTGTTCTAAAATGATGTCATAATAAATACTGAACCTCCACTTCCTTCACGCAGTAATACACCTTTTATCAAATCATTAAACATTATTATAAACATTGATCACAGCATATTGTATTGTACACAGCACACATTGTACAGCACACAGTCTCTAACCTTCACCCCTCTGTCTGTCTGTCTATCTATCTATCTTTCTATCTATCTATCTATCTATCTATCTATCTATCTATCTATCTATCTATCTATCTATCTATCTATCTATCTATCTATCTATCTATCTATCTATCTATCTATCTATCTATCTATCTATCTATCTATCTATCTATCTATCTATCTATCTATCTATCTATCTATCTATCTATCTATCTATCTATCTATCTATCTATCTATCTATCTATCTATCTATCTATCTATCTATCTATCTATCTATCTATCTATCTATCTATCTATCTATCTATCTATCTATCTATCTATCTATCTATCTATCTATCTATCTGTCTGTCTGTCTGTCTGTCTGTCTGTCTGTCTGTCTGTCTGTCTGTCTGTCTGTCTGTCTGTCTGTCTGTCTGTCTGTCTGTCTGTCTGTCTGTCTGTCTGTCTGTCTGTCTGTCTGTCTGTCTGTCTGTCTGTCTGTCTGTCTGTCTGTCTGTCTGTCTGTCTGTCTGTCTGTCTGTCTGTCTGTCTCTCCATCTATTCATAACTTCCTTTATCTTTCTTTCTTCCTGTGTAGTGGTCTGTGTCTGTCTGTTAGCTCCCTTCCACTCTTCCTCCTCTTCCTGTTTTCTGTCTAGTATCTGGTCCCAGATCTCAGTGTTAACCCACAGCGACCCCGGCAGGGTGAGGCTGGGCTCGGTGCAGGTGATCCAACGGCACAGGGGGCAGCAGACTGTCAGTAGGCCGTTTTGGAGCCTGGACATCGCCTGCAAGCACAGCCCACAGAATGTGTGCTTACAGTGGAGCATCCGAGGTATCTTCTCCCTGCGAGAGTAGGGCTGGAGGCAGACACAGCACTCCATGTCCTCGCTCATCAGACCCATGGCTGGCTGGGGTGTGGATGGATGGATGGATGGATGGATGGACGGCTGGATGGATGGACGGATGGATGGACAGCTGGAGTCCAGAGGAATTCTGGACGGAGTGTCAGTGTCTGGGCAGGAAGACGTGGGGTTTAAACGCTGGTCTGAGGTCAGTGTTCCCCTTGTGGTTTATTAAGGTCCTGGTTTGGATTTGATGAGGATGAGCTGATCCTAGATCTGTGCCTAGGAGCGTAGGTCAGGAACCTGCAAAAGACATTAAGATGTTAAATTACATTAGACTCAGTGACTTCATCACTGGCGCTATGTAAACATATCTAACATGATAACGTATCTTAAATCAACAGGCTGTCAGGTTTTTCTGATAAGCCATGAAGAAAAAAATATCTTGAAAATATCACACACATTTATAACATCCATAGTTATCAGATATAGACAAACCTTTTAACTTTTATCATTATCAATGAGAGACAATATTTTACTTACAGGTTCTGGAAGATTTTCAGCACAGCGACCAACTATCCTACGACAAAACTTTGTGTGTGAGAGAGAAGAGTGTGTGTGCTCCTATTTTAAGCTTTAGGGGAGGAGACTAAATTCAGTTATTTTCCCAGAAAGGGCGGCCTCTCACCTCCTCTACTCTCAGGTGAGGCAGGAAAGTTCCATGGAATGAGTTCAACACTACTAGGTCACTTCTATAGCATAGTAGGACACTTCAGGAGAATTGCCAGGGCCATGTAATAACATTTTCAGGGCAGGTGTTTACGTCTACAAATGGCACGTACACTAAGAGTACAAAACATTAAGAACACATGCTCTTTCCTTGACATAGACTGAGTGTACAAATGGTGTTCCTAATGTTTGGTACACTCAGTGTAAGTCCAGTTTATGACGGATCAATATTTGAAGGGGAATTTTCACTAGAGCGGGGGAAGCACTTGTACAACCCTTTCTGTGGACTTGTAGATCCTATCTGTGGACTTGTAGATCCTATCTGTGGACTTGTAGATCTTATCTGTGGACTTGTAGATCCTATCTGTGGACTTGTAGTTCCTATCTGTGGACTTGCAGATTATATCTGTGGACTTGTAGATCCTATCTGTGGACTTGTAGATCCTATCTGTGGACTTGTAGATCCTATCTGTGGACTTGTAGATCCTACCTGTGGACTTGTAGATCCTACCTGTGGACTTGTAGATCCTACCTGTGGACTTGTAGATCCTACCTGTGGACTTGTAGATCCCTCTCTGTGAACTTGTAGATCCTCTCTGTGGACTTGTAGATCCTCTCTGTGGACTTGTAGATCCTACCTGTGGACTTGTAGACCCCTCTCTGTGTACTTGTAGATCCTCTCTGTGGACTTGTAGATCCTACCTGTGGACTTGTAGACCCCTCTCTGTGTACGTGCCTGGTTATTGTAAGTGTTAATGTACAGAATCAGTTCAATGGAAGCGTTATCTCTTCTAGATAAGAAACACAGTTGAATGGAAGAAGTTTGTTGAACTTCTCCTATGACCCTTTAATGACTCACTTATCTTACAGTATATTGTTTACCTGTATATTGTGAATGAGGTTTTTTATAGTGTGTATGGATCCCAGGACTCCATGGAAATGTCAGGTGTTAATGAGTGAGTGGGCTATCCAGTTGTTTTACCATAAACATCTGATGAATTGATGGATGAATGAAACACCAATCAGGAGAGTTTCAGGCTGCTGTGTTGTTTTAGTTTTAAAGTCACATGTTTCTAATAAAATCAAGTCACAAATTCAGTGGAAACCTTGTAAACAACCCCCCTAACCAGTCAATTAGAAAACAGTCTCCCTGTTGAAACCGGATTGTTTTTGAATTGACAATTGATGACGGCTCTACTTTTTGTTCAACTGGAAATTCCAGGTGAAACACGCTTGTCTATTCACCATGTCAGCTAAGTGCCACGCACGCACAACAGACACACACAAACAAACACTAAGTATAAAGAACCACCAAACATTTGTTCTTTAAAATCGCCTGCGTAGCAGGTTAATATATTCCATGAACGAAACATACAATTTCACGTGAAATAATTAAGCAGGAAATGTGGGTGTATCTCACAAATGAATTCCTATCATTAAAGGACCAGAACAAGAGACTGATGGATCTTTGTCAAAGTCTTCTACTAGTTTCTAATGGTTATTTTTCTGCTTTCTGAAGTCATGAGTAAGCTGCACACTAAAACAACGTGAGCTAAATGACAGTAAATGATGAGTAATTCTGTTAGCCAGGGACGGTAACCAGCTCTACCGTCAGCCCTGTTTGGTAACACAGGGACTTTGTCCCAAATGGAACACTATTCCCTACATAGTGCACTACTTTAAAGGCAAAGGCTCTGGTCAAAAGCAGTGCACTACATATGGAATAGGGATCCAATTGGGACATACCCAGGGACAATAGAGCTGCCTATTTCTCTGACAGACACCTTAAGGCAACAATTATCAAGAAAAGTTAAGAAAAACAAACCAAATAGGAGCCATAAAATATACATATTAAACACAAAGATTATATATAAGGTCTATATAGACTGTTGTCTCCTCATTAGGGTCTATATAGACTGTTGTCTCCTCAGTAGGGTCTATATAGACTGTTGTCTCCTCACTAGGGTCTATATAGACTGTTGTCTCCTCATTAGGGTCTATATAGACTGTTGTCTCCTCACTAGGGTCTGTATAGACTGTTGTCTCCTCATTAGGGTCTGTAAAGACTGTTGTCTCCTCATTAGGGTCTATATAGACTGTTGTCTCCTCATTAGGGTCTATATAGACTGTTGTCTCCTCACTAGGGTCTATATAGACTGTTGTCTCCTCACTAGTATCTATATAGACTGTTGTCTCCTCATTAGGGTCTATATAGACTATTGTCTCCTCATTAGGGCCTATATAGACTGTTGTCTCCTCACTAGGGTCTATATAGACTGTTGTCTCCTCATTAGGGTCTATATAGACTATTGTCTCCTCATTAGGGTCTATATAGGGTTGTTGTCTCCTCATTAGGGTCTACATAGACTGTTGTCTCCTCATTAGGGCCTATATAGACTGTTGTCTCCTCACTAGGACCTACATAGACTATTGTCTCCTCATTAGGGTCTATATAGACTGTTGTCTCCTCATTAGGCCTTGTCTAAAGTAGTATACTATATACTGTACTAGCCGGACCCTGGTCTAAAGTAGTATACAATATACAGTACTAGCTGGACCCTGGTCTAAAGTAGTATTCTATATACTGTACTATCCGGTCCCTGGTCAAAGTACTATACTATATACTGCACTAGCCGGGCCCTGGTCTAAAGTACTATACTATATACTGCACTAGCTTGGCCCTTGTCAAAGTAGTATACTATAATGAATAGGGGCCATTTCAGACACAAACTGTCTGTCAATTTGAAGAGCATAACCCTAACCAATACAAAGTGGTGGCAGTGTTGGCTAGTGTTTAGAGCATTTGACTAGTAACTGAAAGGTTGCAAGATCGTATCTCCAAGCTGACAAGGTAGAAATCTGTCATTCTGCTCCTGAACAAGACAGTTAACCCACTGTTCCTAGGCCGTCATTGAAAATCAGATTTTGTTCTTAACTGACTTGCCTAGTTAAATAAAACAATAACTCACAGCAGGAAATTAATCACAGAATCATTCCCCAACATGCTGCATAAATTCTCCTAACCTGCTCCGAAAAAGTCAATTCCGGTTATTGCTTCATCAAAGTGATGTGTTTTTATGGAATCTCATATGCAAGAATGCATACAGGGCTCTCTGAGACATGATTAGTCAGAGAGTGATTTCAGTCATGTACTGCACACACCAAAACCAAGGACAGTGGAATGTTTAGGGTTTGTTTTGTGTTTTAGGAAATAGTAGTGTAGAATGTGAAGTGTATTAACACCCCCAACTCTATTTGGGATCCATAAATAGTTGGATATCAGACAGTTACTTTCCTAATGTAATGATAATAATTAGAAATTTCACAGCTCTAAGACAGGGTTATTTTAAAGTGGATGTATTTATTAACCAATAAATATAATTCCAGTATAAAAAACCTGCTCTTCAAACAGAACAGATGAATTAAACATGTACAATGAGGATCAACAAATCCAACATCCCTGGTTTGTGGGACTGGAAATGATGCAGACAATTACATTGATAAAAGAAACAATCTGCAACATTAAAGCTGTTCTAAAATGATGTCATAATAAATACTGAACCTCCACTTCCTTCACGCAGTAATACACCTTTTATCAAATCATTAAACATTATTATAAACATTGATCACAGTATATTGTATTGTACACAGCACACATTGTACAGCACACAGTCTCTAACCTTCACCCCTCTGTCTGTCTGTCTATCTATCTATCTATCTATCTATCTGTCTGTCTGTCTGTCTGTCTGTCTGTCTGTCTGTCTGTCTGTCTGTCTGTCTGTCTGTCTGTCTGTCTGTCTGTCTGTCTGTCTGTCTGTCTGTCTGTCTGTCTGTCTGTCTGTCTGTCTGTCTGTCTGTCTGTCTGTCTGTCTGTCTGTCTGTCTGTCTGTCTGTCTGTCTGTCTGTCTGTCTGTCTGTCTGTCTGTCTGTCTCTCCATCTATTCATAACTTCCTTTATCTTTCTTTCTTCCTCAATCCATTTAATATCTTATTTTTTATTTCCTCCACCTATCCATCCTATATTATTAATATTATAATTGAACCCTTATTTTACCAGGTAAGTTGACTGAGAACATTACACCCAAAGTCAATCAAACACAAAGCATATGAATAATTGGTTCAATCTTGCTTCATTATGGAAAATCACCAGTCGGTCCTGTTTTATGAATTAGCTTCATTACTCAATAAGTATCTCCTACTCTGAAATGGGAAAATCCAGTCTTCTTTCTCTGCTCTTCGTCTTTTCGGTTTACAGTACATTGTGCTTCATCCTCCTCAGGAAATTCTGTAGTTTGAGCCTCAGGCCACAATGCCTTGATGTAGAACTAGAGGACAGGAGAGGAGGGGGAAATAAACGAGATAGAGAGAGAGAGAGAGAGAGAGAGAGAGAGAGAGATAGCAGAAAGAGAGACCAAAAAATACAGAACTAAATATTAGGAAGATCAGAGAACAGAGGAAGGTTTCTCCAGGTTTCTAAATCAGTCTATCAATCCATCCACCTTTGCCTGGGGTACTCACCATTTGTACTGTGTAGTGGTCTGTGTCTGTCTGTTAGCTCCCTTCCACTCTTCCTCCTCTTCCTCCTCCTCCTCCTCTTCCTGTTTTCTGTCTAGTATCTGGTCCCAGATCTCAGTGTTAACCCACAGCGACCCCGGCAGGGTGAGGCTGGGCTCGGTGCAGGTGATCCAACGGCACAGGGGGCAGCAGACTGTCAGTAGGCCGCTCTGGAGCCTGGACATCGCCTGCAAGCACAGCCCACAGAATGTGTGCTTACAGTGGAGCATCCGAGGAATCTTCTCCTTGCGAGAGTAGGGCTGGAGGCAGACACAGCACTCCATGTCCTCGCTCATCAGACCCATGGCTGGCTGGCTGGGGTGTGGATGGATGGATGGACAGCTGGATGGATGGATGGCTGGGGTGTGGATGGATGGATGGACAGCTGGATGGATGGATGGACGGCTGGAGCGCAGAGGAATTCTGGACGGAGTGTCAGTGTCTGGGCAGGAAGATGTGAGGTTTTAACGCTGGTCTGAGGTCAGGTTTCCCCTTGTGGTTTAATAAGGTCCTGGTTTGGATTTGATGAGGATGATCTGATCCTAGATCTGTGCTTAGGACTGTAGGTCAGGAACCTGCAAAAGACATTAAGATGTTAAATTACATTAGACTCAGTGACTTCATCACTGACACTATGTAAACATATCTAATGTGATAACGTATCTTAAATCAACAGGCTGTCAGGTTTTTCTGATAAGCCATGAATAAAAAAATATCTAGAAAAATATCACACACATTTATAACATCCATAGTTATCAGATATAGACAAACCTTTTCACTTTTATCATTATCAATGAGAGACAATATTTTACTTACAGTTTCTGGAAGATTTTCAGCACAGCGACCAACTATCCTACGACAAAACTTTGTGTGTGAGAGAGAAGAGTGTGTGTGCTCCTATTTTAAGCTTTGGGGGAGGAGAACAAATTGTGTTATTTTCCCAGAATGGGCGGTCTCTCACCTCCTCTACTCTCAGGTGAGGCAGGAAAGTTCCATGGAACGAGTTCAACACTACTAGGTCACTTCTATAGCATAGTAGGACACTTCAGGAGAATTGCCAGGGCAGTTTAATGACATTTTCAGGGCAGGTGCTCATGTCTACAAAGGGCACGTACACTGAGTGTACAAAACATTAAAAACACCTGCTCTTTCCATGACATTTACTGACCAGGTGAATCCAGGTGAAAGCTATGATCCCTTATTGATGTCACTTGTTAAAACCACTTCAATCAGTGTTGATGAAGGGGAGGAAACGGATTAAAACCTCTTGAGGATAGGGCTGAATACTGCCCCCTTTGGAGGAAGTGCGTGCCCATAGTAAACAGATTTTTTTTAAATCCAAAATTGCTAATATATGCTAGCAGAGTAGCCAGCAAGATGGTAGCAGAGTAGCCAGCAAGATGGTAGTAGAGTAGCCAGCAAGATGGTAGCAAAATAACCAAAATAACAGTTGTGGCGATCCTCTCTACCTACAGTCGTGGCCAAAAGTTTTGAGAATGACACAAATATAAATTTTCACAGTCTGCTGCATCAGTTGAAATGAGGGCAATTTGCATATACTCCAGAATGTTATGAAGAGTGATCAGATGAATTGCAGTTAATTGCAAAGTCCCTATTTGCCATGCAAATGAATTGAATCCCCCAAAATAACATTTCCCCCGCATTTCAGCCCTGCCACAAAAGGACCAGCTGACATCATGTCAGTGATTCTCTTGTTAATAATTTTTAAAGAAGGATTTTTAAGCCTTGAGACACTGGAGATGTGGATTGTATACCTGTGCCATTCAGAAGACCAAAGATTGAAGTGCCTTTGAAAGGGATATGGTAGTAGGTGCCAGGCACACCGGTTTGTGTAAAAAACTGCAATGCCACCGGATTTTTCAGGCTCAACAGTTTCCCGTGTGTATCATGAATGGTCCAGCCAAAGGACATCCAGCCAACTTTGGGAAGCATCGGCATGAACGTGGGCAAGGATCCTTGTGGAAACGCTTTAATAGAACCCTCTCTGTGGACTTGTAGAACCCTCTCTGTGGACTTGTAGAACCCTCTCTGTGGACTTGTAGATCCTCTCTGTGTACTTGTAGAACCCCCTCTGTGTACGTGCCTGGTTATTGTAGTGTTTATGTACAGAATCAGTTCAATGGAAGCGTTATCTCTTCTAGATAAGAGACAGTGGCACAGTTCAAGTACTTTACACTACAGTTGTTAACAAATTACAACATGACCTGGCATTGCAGATTACTGTTGATAAGTGCCCTCTTCCCTTACCACTTTCAACCATTTCACATCACGGGCCATAGACCAGTGACCCGCGGTTTAGCATAATCCAATCCACCCATTGGTGCACGAGCTCTTCCTATATTTACCTTACAGTAAATTCAGTTTAGCAGCTGATTTTGCCAGAGAGGAAGAGGCGAAGGGAAAGGATTTACTCAACCCAAAACCTTATTTTTGTACGGAGGTCTATGAGAGAGTGTCGAATAATTTGAGGCTTATTTGATCGAATAGCTGTTTCATAATGTTTAGGCTGTTACAAATGTGTTGACGAAAGTGCATGCACGTGGCATTCCGGCAACTTTGAGTAAAACGATTTTAGTTGTGCCTCTTGTTCACACACTATCTGCCCTCTCATTGGCCAGAATGGTCCGACTGGTTCCTTATTAGAGCGGTTCTTGTCAATATAATAGGTATTATTTGCCTATGCGGCGTCACCAGAAAACATCGGTTTTCAGGGATACAACAAAGACTTGTAACTACATCTCATTGTTCTGTCTGTGTTTTCAACCTAACGTCCGTTACCTCTGAAAAACGGAAGTAGGACCTCCGCTCACACTCTTTTTGTGTGGGCACTTTAGCTAACCCTAGCCAAGTCATTAACCATTTTCCTAGCCGTAACCTAATTATCCTATCTAAGGGTAATTAAAAAAAATACAAAATAACTTAAGATTCAAGTTGGATATTCAAAGGATATTCGCCTGTTCAAACCTCAATAGTTTTCAAAACACTTGAGCCACAGAACTCCAAATAAGTGTCATGATGTTGGAAATTTTGCGCACAACATTACACAGGTCTTATTTTCATGATTTGGACATTAATTTGCTTTCAAAGCTAATAAACATGTGGAAATGTGAGCAGAATTTTGTATTCCTCGTTGAATTAGTTAGGGAGCGTAAACAAAGCACAAACTTTTTAACGTTTGAATTTCAATAGTTTCTTGGTCATGTCACCTAGTTGACTCTAACAAGGTTCCGAATGTCCACTGACTACCCTTCTATTTTGTTCATATTCATCTCACACGTTTTTTTACAAGAATTGTTCAAACATTCTAATTCAATAGCTCTTTGGTCATGTGACCTGACTTCAATCAAGGTTCAGAATGTTCTCTCAGTGGGCATACACATTGCACACCCTTGAGTTTGTCCATTTTCATCTCACTCTATTTTACATACATTTTTTAAACGTTCAAATATTATCAAATA
Source organism: Oncorhynchus kisutch (assembly GCF_002021735.2). Classification (NCBI taxonomy): domain Eukaryota; kingdom Metazoa; phylum Chordata; class Actinopteri; order Salmoniformes; family Salmonidae; genus Oncorhynchus; species Oncorhynchus kisutch. The sequence continues at coordinate 3,767,761 of NC_034174.2, forward strand.
TCAACGTATGACGAATTAGCCATCCATTGTGTTATATAATAAATTGTCTGAAAAAAGATTATAAACATGTTACATAAAGTTACTAACACAGACAGTCTTTGGGTCACATCTGTGTTCTTTATCAGTGGCACACATGAAGCAGTTGTTGGGTTTGCTGAACTCTGGAATCATAGGCATGAACTGAACATCCCACACAACTAGATCAAAATAAAGAATTTACATTTTCTTTGAATTAAATGTCATTACATACCAGACATTGTTAGTATATCCTCAGCCATTTCTTTTCGCAGTTGCTCCATGTGTTTTTGAAGGTTCCATATCAATTTGGGAGGGGATGTTGAGGATGTTTTGTGCATCTTCCTTGGCCATTTACACCAAAAAATAAAATAGAGTTTTTGACCTAATTGTCCCATAACAGGTAACTCTCAACTCTCACTCAACAGGTAACCACTCATCAAACCAACATTACAAAGACCCCACAGCTGAAAGTGTCCTGCTGCATGGTGGGAGTTATTTCCCCTCCTTTTCCACTTTCTTTCTTTCTTTCTTTCACCTTTATTTAACCAGGGATGCCAGTTGAGAACAAGTTCTCATTTACAACTGTGACCTGGCCAAGATAAAGCAAAGCAGTTCGACACATACAACAACACAGAGTTACACATGGAGTAAAACAAACATACAGTCAATAATACAGTATAAAAATAAGTCTATATACATTGTGAGCAAGTGAGGTGAGATAAGGGAGGTAAAGGCAAAAAAAGGCCATGGTGGCGAAGTAAATACAATATAGCAAGTAGAGATAGAAATAATGAGGTGCAAAGAAGCAAAATAAATAAATACAGTAGGGAAAGAGGTAGTTTGTTTGGGCTAAATTTATGTCCACCCAGTCATCTTTTCCATGGCAGGATCTTCTCGTTTTGTAGTATTCTCTTTTATTTATGTAAACATAAAGGAATTCTGATTAGTTTATAGGCAAATAAATACACAGGCCAAAACTGTATGCTGATTTTCTTATCACTATAATCTAGTAGAAGTAATTTCCTGTATGCCCTGTTCTACACACAGCCTAAATTATAGGCACTGAACCATTTACAGGAGAATAATAAGAGTAGCAAATAGGATCCCTATCACAGAGTGAATACATGTAGAGCGCTTGTCTAGCGACAGCCCCAAAACCTGAAGGATCTGGAGAAGGTCTGTATGGAGGAGTGGGCCACAATCCCTGCTGCAGTGTGTGCAAACCTGGTCAAGAACTACAGGAAACGTATGATCTCTGTAATTGCAAACAAAGGTTTCTGTACCAAATATTAAGTTCTGCTTTTCTGATGTATCAAATACTTATGTCATGCAATAAAATGCAAATGAAGTACTTAAAAATCATAGAATGGGATTTTCTGTATTTTTGTTTTAGATTCTGTCTCTCACAGTTGAAGTGTACCTGTGATACAAATTACAGACCTCTACATGCTTTGTATGTAGGAAAACCTGCAAAATCGTCAGTGTATCAAATACTTGTTCTCCCCACTGTGTATGGTTTCAGGGTGGAATACTTTAGTCATTATCTTAAACATACAAATTTGTCTATCACAGTGCCCATCAAATCTATGACAATAGAGAATGAATTGTCAAAATATTATCTGAAAATGTCAGTTGTTGAACATTATACTTCTATTTGCAATAGCAATTTATGATATATGCAGTTGAGGAATATTCCATGTACCAACACTACATGTAGAACGGACATTCCCACATACATAGAGGATACATGTGATTTTACCACTCAGAATCCAGAATGGATATGACAATGGGGCCAGCACAGGACGTAATACACCCTTACAACACTCTACTTTTTGATCTTCTTGACTTCTTATGTGGTAAACTGCTACTGTGTGTTAAGAAAGTCTGACTGACTTAGTGTACTCCAGTAAAAAAAAGGGGCTGGTTTAGATTTAAAAATCCAAAGGAGGATGTCTCTCCTCATACCTCTGGCACTTTAGTCAGGCTGCCAGACTGTGTAACAACTTCATGATGGGGCCGGCAATGGAGTTCCCATTGACTAAGCACCACGGAGACCAATCAGGAGAGACGGAGTTCCCATTGACTAAGCACCAAGGAGACCAATCAGGAGAGACGGAGTTCCCATTGACTAAGCACCAAGGAGACCAATCAGGAGAGACGGAGTTCCCATTGACTAAGCACCACGGAGACCAATCAGGAGAGACGGAGTTCCCATTGACTAAGCACCACGGAGACCAATCAGGAGAGACGGAGTTCCCATTGACTAAGCACCAAGGAGACCAATCAGGAGAGACGGAGTTCCCATTGACTAAGCACCAAGGAGACCAATCAGGAGAGACGGAGTTCCCATTGACTAAGCACCAAGGAGACCAATCAGGAGAGACGGAGTTCCCATTGACTAAGCACCACGGAGACCAATCAGGAGAGAATACGTACAGGTCAACGGTGCCCATTGAAAGTCAAGGGGTGTGTCTGTGCCTTTTGGATTACTCTCTCCTTACAGAGAACCCCTGTGGTTCAAGTCAAGAGCTACCCTTCCCCTTTCAGTCTGCACTGCACATGTCTGAAAGTGACAGAGCCAAACGCCAAGAGTTTTTCACAGTATGTCATAAAAAATGATTACACTTGTGAATGTATGTAAAATGCTAATATATAAAAGATCCAGTACAATGGAATAACTATAGTCCACTGATTATATAAGGGTTGTCAGTCGACATTCTGCACCTTGTTTGAAGTGAGTAGGTCACATGACCAAGAAGCTATGGGAATTTGAACGTTTGATAAATTAATGTAAAAATGTGTGAGATGAAAATGGACAAACTAAAGGGTGTGCAATGTGTAGGCCCACTGAGTGTACATTCTGAACCTTGTTTGAAGTCAGTAGGTCATATGACCAAAGAGCTATTGAAATTCAGAAATGTAAATCAATCATTTAAAATAGTGTGTAAAAAAAAGTGTGTTCAATGTGTGTCCATCGGGTTAGCTACAACCAGTTTTGAAAGTTATAGGAGTAATCGTTAAAGAGCTATTGAAATGTGAAAAATTTCGATGTGGCACTTTGTTGACGGTCCCTGTTGGTGGACGTGAAGAAAACTACAGGCGAATATCCGTTGAATATCAAACCTGAAACTCTCTTTACCTCGGTATTATCCTAACCCGCTAGGAAAAATACATGGTCACAAAATATTCATCCCTTCTAGCCATGACAGCGCTTTCTACGCCTGATACATCACGTTAGCAGCTGATAAACTACGCAGTTTGTTCCCGTAGCTTTTGGAGAAATGTTTCTTATTGAAAGAAAAATATGTTTTTTTATTATGTAATTATTTTTGAAGGAAGTTGTTGTTGAAAGAAAAATACGTTTATTTGTATATTTTTTTAAATGATGTAACTACTTTTGATTTAATTTTGTTATTACAACCCGAGTTGACTGTTTCCCGACCGGAACCGCTCCCTAAGTGTAAATGTGTGTGTGTGTGTGTGTGTGCTTGTGTTTGCTTACGTCTGTTTTGTTGGACAACAATGAAGGCCTAGCTACTTATTAACGTTAAATATGGATCATCAACTCTCCTCTGTGGGATTTCAACACATTACTATATTGATCTTGGACATTACACTGTGAATAAAAAATCAGGTATGTTGATTGTTTTAAAACACGATGTTTTTCCTAGGGTTTACGTTTCTAGCTAGCAAGCAAGCTAACTAAGTTACAGTAGGTTTGTAATGGGATAAGTAGTTCATTTAGCTAAACCTGTTAGCAAGATGTCTATGTTGATATAAATGACCGGCTCGTCTTGACTAGCTCTGATCTACATTTCAACTATTATAGTTATATTGTAAGGCAGGAATGGAAATAGAAGCTAACTACTATTCAAATAGATAATGTCATTCTTATATGAATGTGAAATGTTGATTTAACTATAAGTCGCTCAGGATAGGAGGCGAGTGTCTGCTAAATTTCCAAAAATATAAAACGCAAAATCATGTCCCCCTTAAAAGAGTATCACACTATTTGATTTGTTAGAGAAGCTGGTTTCACATTTGCCTCTGGAAAGTTTCACTGTCTTGGCCTAAACATTGCAATGGTGGTCTAGCTGGATGAGCAGCTGTTTTGGATGGAGAATATCCTTATTGTTTGTTGTGGCTATCATAGATGGCTATCCTAACGGTATATGCAGCATGTTTACTATGTTGATAGGTGCCGGTATCTTGAGGACACTAGCTAGCTGTTATCAAAACAACAATACAGAGAACAGGTCAGGGGGGTGGCCTGTTCACCTGATTCGGCCCTAACACCGGATTCAGCCCTAACACCGGATTCAGCCCTAACACCGGATTCAGCCCTAACACCGGATTCAGCCCTAACACCGGATTCAGCCCTAACACCGGATTCAGCCCTAACACCGGATTCAGCCCTAACACCGGATTCAGCCCTAACACCGGATTCGGCCCTAACACCAGATTCGGCCCTAACACCAGATTCGGCCCTAACACCAGATTCGGCCCTAACACCAGATTCGGCCCTAACACCAGATTCGGCCCTAACACCAGATTCATCCCTAACACCAGATTCAGCCCTAACACCAGATTCGGCCCTAACACCAGATTCAGCCCTAACACCAGATTCAGCCCTAACACCAGATTCGGCCCTAACACCAGATTCAGCTAGCTGTCTACAGTGCCTTCAGAAAGTGTAAACACGCCTGGACTTTTTCTACATTTTGTTGTTATAAAGTTGTATTTAATTTGTTTGTTTGTTGTTGATGTTAACAATCTACACAATACTCTGTCAAAGTGGAAAAACAATCTTAACAAAATAGTTTTCTGTTATTTTACCAGGTAAATTGACTGAGAACAAGTTCTCATTTGCAGCAACGACCTAGGGAATAGTTACAGGGGAGTTGAGGGGGATGAATGAGTCAATTGTAAACTGGGGATTATTAGGTGACCGTGATGGTTTGAGGGTCAGCTTGGGAATTTAGCCAGGACACCGGGGTTAACACCCCTACTCTTACGATAAGTGCCATGGTATGCAGGGTGGTATGCTGCTGGCATATGTCCCCAATCATTGCCCTGGGGAATTGGGATATGTTTTTTAGGCCTGAGGACAGGGTTCCTCCTACTGGCCTTCTAACTCCACTTCCACTTCACACACTTGTCCTTGTCCATATGGTCTATACACACCATCTGATATAACTACTGTGTGTCCAAACTTTTGACTGGTACTGTATATATCACATTTACATGAGTCTTCAGACCCTTTACTCTGTACTTTGTTGAAGCACCTTTGGCAGCGATTACAGCCTCAAGTCTTCTTAGGTATGACGCTACAAGCTTGGCACACCTGTATTTGGGGAGTTTCTCTCATTCTTCTCTGCAGATCCTCTCAAGCTCTGTCAGGTTGGATGGGGAGCGTCGCTGCACAGCTATTTTCAGGTCTCTCCAGAGATGTTCGATCGGATTCAAGTCCGGGCTCTGGCTGGGCCACTCAAGGACATTCAGAGACTTGTCCCAAAGCCACTCCTGCGTTGTCTTGGCTGTGTGCTCAGGGTCCTTGACCTGTTGGAAGGTGAACCTTCGCCCCAGTCTGAGGTCCTGAGCGCTCTGGAGCAGGTTTTCATCAAGGATCTCTCTGTACTTTGCTCTGTACATTCAGCTCTAGGTCTTGGTGGTTCTAAACCCGTTTAAGACAGATGGTGGTCACTGTGTTCTTGGACCTTCAGTGCTGCAGAAATATACCCTTCCCCAGATCTGTGTTTCAACACAATCCTGAGTTCAATTTCGAGTCTCATAGCAAAGGGTCTGAATACTTATGTAAATAAGGTATATATTTTCTATTTACATTTTTTGAATGAATATGCAAACATTTCTAAAAACCTGTTTTCGCTTTGTCCAGATGAGGTATTGTGTGTAGATTGATGGGATCAAACCCAACAAGACTCTTTGTCCAGATGAGGTATTGTGTGTAGATTGATGGGATCAAACCCAACAAGACTCTTTGTCCAGATGAGATATTGTGTGTAGATTGATGGGATCAAACCCAACAAGACTCTTTGTCCAGATGAGATATTGTGTGTAGATTGATGGGATCAAACCCAACAAGACTCTTTGTCCAGATGAGATATTGTGTGTAGATTGATGGGATCAAACCCAACAAGACTCTTTGTCCAGATGAGGTATTGTGTGTAGATTGATGGGATCAAACCCAACAAGACTCTTTGTCCAGATGAGATATTGTGTGTAGATTGATGGGATCAAACCCAACAATACTCTTTGTCCAGATGAGGTATTGTGTGTAGATTGATGGGATCAAACCCAACAAGACTCTTTGTCCAGATGAGATATTGTGTGTAGATTGATGGGATCAAACCCAACAAGACTCTTTGTCCAGATGAGATATTGTGTGTAGATTGATGGGATCAAACCCAACAAGACTCTTTGTCCAGATGAGGTATTGTGTGTAGATTGATGGGATCAAACCCAACAAGACTCTTTGTCCAGATGAGATATTGTGTGTAGATTGATGGGATCAAACCCAACAAGACTCTTTGTCCAGATGAGATATTGTGTGTAGATTGATGGGATCAAACCCAACAAGACTCTTTGTCCAGATGAGGTATTGTGTGTAGATTGATGGGATCAAACCCAACAAGACTCTTTGTCCAGATGAGATATTGTGTGTAGATTGATGGGGTCAAACCCAACAAGACTCTTTGTCCAGATGAGATATTGTGTGTAGATTGATGGGATCAAACCCAACAAGACTCTTTGTCCAGATGAGGTATTGTGTGTAGATTGATGGGGTCAAACCCAACAAGACTCTTTGTCCAGATGAGGTATTGTGTGTAGATTGATGGGATCAAACCCAACAAGACTCTTTGTCCAGATGAGATATTGTGTGTAGATTGATGGGATCAAACCCAACAAGACTCTTTGTCCAGATGAGGTATTGTGTGTAGATTGATGGGATCAAACCCAACAAGACTCTTTGTCCAGATGAGATATTGTGTGTAGATTGATGGGATCAAACCCAACAAGACTCTTTGTCCAGATGAGATATTGTGTGTAGATTGATGGGATCAAACCCAACAAGACTCTTTGTCCAGATGAGATATTGTGTGTAGATTGATGGGATCAAACCCAACAAGACTCTTTGTCCAGATGAGATATTGTGTGTAGATTGATGGGATCAAACCCAACAAGACTCTTTGTCCAGATGAGATATTGTGTGTAGATTGATGGGATCAAACCCAACAAGACTCTTTGTCCAGATGAGATATTGTGTGTAGATTGATGGGGTCAAACCCAACAAGACTCTTTGTCCAGATGAGATATTGTGTGTAGATTGATGGGATCAAACCCAACAAGACTCTTAGTCCAGATGAGATATTGTGTGTAGATTGATGGGATCAAACCCAACAAGACTCTTTGTCCAGATGAGATATTGTGTGTAGATTGATGGGATCAAACCCAACAAGACTCTTTGTCCAGATGAGATATTGTGTGTAGATTGATGGGATCAAACCCAACAAGACTCTTTGTCCAGATGAGATATTGTGTGTAGATTGATGGGATCAAACCCAACAAGACTCGAGGCTGTAATCGCTGCCGAAGCTGCTTCAACAAAGTACTGAGTAAAGAGTCTGTATACTAATGTAAATTTCTATTTATTTATTTATTTTACCTTTATTTAACCAGGTAGGCTAGTTGAGAACACCTTTATTTAACCAGGTAGGCAAGTTGAGAACAAGTTCTCATTTACAATTGTGACCTGGCCAAGATAAAGCAAAGCAGTTCGACAGATACAACGAGTTACACATGGAGTAAAACAAACATACAGTCAATAATACAGTATAATGTGATATTACATTCATTTTAATGAATGAATGAATGAACATGTAATTTATTTTTTTACTTATGTAAATGTGATACTACATCTGTTAATGTTTAATACATTTGCAAAAAAAATCCAAACTTCTTTTCTGCTTTGTCGTTATGGAGTATTGTGTATAGATGGGTGAGCATATTATATTTATGGAGTATTGTGTATAGATGGGTGAGCATATTATATTGATGGAGTATTGTGTATAGATGGGTGAGCATATTATATTGATGGAGTATTGTGTATAGATGGGTGAGCATATTATATTGATGGAGTATTGTGTATAGATGGGTGAGCATATTATATTGATGGAGTATTGTGTATAGATGGGTGAGCATATTATATTGATGGAGTATTGTGTATAGATGGGTGAGCATATTATATTTATGGAGTATTGTGTATAGATGGGTGAGCATATTATATTTATGGAGTATTGTGTATAGATGGGTGAGCATATTATATTTATGGAGTATTGTGTATAGATGGGTGAGCATATTATATTTATGGAGTATTGTGTATAGATGGGTGAGCATATTATATTTATGGAGTATTGTGTATAGATGGGTGAGCATATTATATTTATGGAGTATTGTGTATAGATGGGTGAGCATATTATATTTATGGAGTATTGTGTATAGATGGGTGAGCATATTATATTTATGGAGTATTGTGTATAGATGGGTGAGCATATTATATTTATGGAGTATTGTGTATAGATGGGTGAGCATATTATATTTATGGAGTATTGTGTATAGATGGGTGAGCATATTATATTTATGGAGTATTGTGTATAGATGGGTGAGCATATTATATTTATGGAGTATTGTGTATAGATGGGTGAGCATATTATATTTATGGAGTATTGTGTATAGATGGGTGAGCATATTATATTTATGGAGTATTGTGTATAGATGGGTGAGCATATTATATTTATGGAGTATTGTGTATAGATGGGTGAGCATATTATATTTATGGAGTATTGTGTATAGATGGGTGAGCATATTATATTTATGGAGTATTGTGTATAGATGGGTGAGCATATTATATTTATGGAGTATTGTGTATAGATGGGTGAGCATATTATATTTATGGAGTATTGTGTATAGATGGGTGAGCATATTATATTTATGGAGTATTGTGTATAGATGGGTGAGCATATTATATTTATGGAGTATTGTGTATAGATGGGTGAGCATATTATATTTATGGAGTATTGTGTATAGATGGGTGAGCATATTATATGTATGGAGTATTGTGTATAGATGGGTGAGCATATTATATTGATGGAGTATTGTGTATAGATGGGTGAGCATATTATATTGATGGAGTATTGTGTATAGATGGGTGAGCATATTATATGTATGGAGTATTGTGTATAGATGGGTGAGCATATTATATTTAATACATTTTAGAATAAGGCTGTAACGTAACAATGCACTGTATATCTGACATTAGGGTACAGGTATATCTGACATTATGGTACAGGTATTACAGGTATATCTGACATTATGGTACAGGTATATCTGACATTATGGTACAGGTATATCTGACATTATGGTACAGGTATATCTGACATTATGGTACAGGTATATCTGACATTATGGTACAGGTATATCTGACGTTATGGTACAGGTATATCTGACATTATGGTACAGGTATATCTGCCATTATGGTACAGGTATATCTGACATTATGGTACAGGTATTACAGGTATATCTGCCATTATGGTACAGGTATTACAGGTATATCTGCCATTATGGTACAGGTATATCTGACATTATGGTACAGGTATATCTACATTATGGTACAGGTATTACAGGTATATCTGCCATTATGGTACAGGTATATCTGACATTATGGTACAGGTATATCTGACATTATGGTACAGGTATTACAGGTATATCTGACATTATGGTACAGGTATATCTGACATTATGGTACAGGTATATCTGACATTATGGTACAGGTATATCTACATTATGGTACAGGTATTACAGGTATATCTGCCATTATGGTACAGGTATTACAGGTATATCTGACATTATGGTACAGGTATATCTGACATTATGGTACAGGTATATCTGACATTATGGTACAGGTATATCTACATTATGGTACAGGTATATCTGACATTATGGTACAGGTATATCTGACGTTATGGTACAGGTATATCTGACATTATGGTACAGGTATCTCTGACATTATGGTACAGGTATATCTGACATTATGGTACAGGTATATCTGCCATTATGGTACAGGTATATCTGACATTATGGTACAGGTATATCTGACATTATGGTACAGGTATATCTACATTATGGTACAGGTATTACAGGTATATCTGCCATTATGGTACAGGTATTACAGGTATATCTGACATTATGGTACAGGTATATCTGACATTATGGTACAGGTATATCTGACATTATGGTACAGGTATATCTACATTATGGTACAGGTATATCTGACATTATGGTACAGGTATATCTGACGTTATGGTACAGGTATATCTGACATTATGGTACAGGTATCTCTGACATTATGGTACAGGTATATCTGACATTATGGTACAGGTATATCTGACATTATGGTACAGGTATATCTGACATTATGGTACAGGTATATCTGACATTATGGTACAGGTATCTCTGACATTTTGACTGACATTGGTGTATATACAGGTGAATCACATATAAAAAGTAAATTATCCCACCCCCTTTTGAGAATCTGAGACTGCAAAAAATCCTGGTGTTTATTCCACTACAGTCTTGGTATAATGAGTCCATGTGGTTATTCCACACCAGTCTTGGTATAGTGAGTCCAGGTGGTTATTCCACTACAGTCTTGGTATAATGAGTCCATGTGGTTATTCCACACCAGTCTTGGTATAGTGAGTCCATGTGGTTATTCCACAACAGTCTTGGTATAGTGAGTCCGGGCGGTTATTCCACTACAGTCTTAGTATAATGAGTCCATGTGGTTATTCCACAACAGTCTTGGTATAGTGAGTCCAGGTGGTTATTCCACTACAGTCTTGGTATAGTGAGTCCAGGTGGTTATTCCACTACAGTCTTGGTATAGTGAGTCCATGTGGTTATTCCACAACAGTCTTGGTATAGTGAGTCCAGGTGGTTATTCCACAACAGTCTTGGTATAGTGAGTCCAGGTGGTTATTCCACAACAGTCTTGGTATAGTGAGTCCAGGTGGTTATTCCACAACAGTCTTGGTATAGTGAGTCCAGGTGGTTATTCCACTACAGTCTTGGTATAGTGAGTCCAGGTGGTTATTCCACATCAGTCTTGGTATAGTTAGTCCAGGTGGTTATTCCACTACAGTCTTAGTATAGTGAGTCCATGTGGTTATTCCACAACAGTCTTGGTATAGTGAGTACATGTGGTTATTCCACTACAGTCTTGGTATAGTGAGTCCAGGTGGTTATTCCACTACAGTCTTGGTATAGTGAGTCCAGGTGGTTATTCCACTACAGTCTTGGTATAGTGAGTCCAGGTGGTTATTCCACAACAGTCTTGGTATAATGAGTCCATGTGGTTATTCCACAACAGTCTTGGTATAGTGAGTCCAGGTGGTTATTCCACTACAGTCTTGGTATAATGAGTCCAGGTGGTTATTCCACTATAGTCTTGGTATAGTGAGTCCAGGTGGTTATTCCACAACAGTCTTGGTATAATGAGTCCAGGTGGTTATTCCACAACAGTCTTGGTATAATGAGTCCAGGTGGTTATTCCACAACAGTCTTGGTATAGTGAGTCCAGGTGGTTATTCCACTACAGTCTTGGTATAATGAGTCCAGGTTGTTATTCCACAACAGTCTTGGTATAGTGAGTCCAGGTGGTTATTCCACTACAGTCTTGGTATAGTGAGTCCAGGTGGTTATTCCACTACAGTCTTGGTATAATGAGTCCAGGTGGTTATTCCACTACAGTCTTGGTATAGTGAGTCCAGGTGGTTATTCCACTACAGTCTTGGTATAATGAGTCCAGGTGGTTATTCCACTACAGTCTTGGTATAGTGAGTCCAGGTGGTTATTCCACTACAGTCTTGGTATAATGAGTTCTATGTTTTCTTCCTCAGGGCTCCAGAGATAATCCTGGGCTTGCCGTTCTGTGAGGCTATAGACATGTGGTCTCTGGGCTGTGTTATAGCTGAGCTGTTCCTGGGCTGGCCCCTCTTTCCCGGTGCATCAGAGTACGACCAGGTTAGTACTGCTACAGACACACAAACAAACACCTTGTTATTTTATCCTCAACTGTTATGATGGTAATATACCAAGCTATATCAAACTGTTGATAGTCGATTGTGTAATTCCTTCCTTCCTTCCTTGCTTCCTTCCTTCCTTTCTTTCTTCCTTTCTTTCTTTCTTCCTTTCTTTCTTGCTTCCCTCCTTGCTTCCTTGCTTTCTTCCTTGCTTCCTTCCTTCATTTCTTCCTTTCTTTATTTCTTTCTTGCTTCCCTCCTTGCTTCCTTGCTTTCTTCCTTGCTTCCTTGCTTTCTTCCTTGCTTTCTTTCTTCCTTTCTTCCTTCCTTGCTTCCTTCCTTCCTTTCCTCCTCCACTAGATCCGGTACATCTCCCAGACGCAGGGCTTGCCTGCAGAGTACCTGCTGAGTGCCGGCACCAAGACTAGCCGCTTCTTTAAGAGAGGACCTGACTCCAGCTACCCCCTCTGGAGAATCAAGGTATTACACCCCTCCTCACTACTCTGCTGCAACAATCTAGTAAGGCGGCAGGTAGCCTAGTGGTTAGAGGGGAGAGGCGGCAGGTAGCCTATTGGTTAGAGGGGAGAGGCGGCAGGTAGCCTAGTGGTTAGAGGGGAGAGGCGGCAGGTAGCCTAGTGGTTAGAAGGGAGATGCGGCAGGTAGCCTAGTGGTTAGAGGGGAGAGGCGGCAGGTAGCCTAGTGGTTAGAGGGGAGAGGCGGCAGGTAGCCTAGTGGTTAGAGGGGAGAGGCGGCAGGTAGCCTAGTGGTTAGAGGGGAGAGGCGGCAGGTAGCCTAGTGGTTAGAGGGGAGAGGCGGCAGGTAGCCTAGTGGTTAGAGGGGAGAGGCGGCAGGTAGCCTAGTGGTTAGAGGGGAGAGGCGGCAGGTAGCCTAGTGGTTAGAGGGGAGAGGCGGCAGGTAGCCTAGTGGTTAGAGGGGAGAGGCGGCAGGTAGCCTAGTGGTTAGAGGGGAGAGGCGGCAGGTAGCCTAGTGGTTAGAGGGGAGAGGCGGCAGGTAGCCTAGTGGTTAGAGGGGAGAGGCGGCAGGTAGCCAAGTGGTTAGAGGGGAGAGGCGGCAGGTAGCCAAGTGGTTAGAGGGGAGAGGCGGCAGGTAGCCTAGTGGTTACAAGGTAAAAATCTGTTGTTCTGCCCCTGAAAAAGGCAGTTAACCCACTGTTCCCTGGTAGGCCGTCATTGTAAATAAGAATTTGTTCTTAACTGACTTGCAAAGTTTAGTAAAGGTTAAATAAAGTTTAACAAAGGTACAAATTGAGCCTTGTGAATATGAGTAGCTTCACCCTTCATTCAACCTCACCACTTCCATCCTGTTGCATCACTTGTTCCTTCCACCTCCTGATGCAGGTCAACCTCTCGTCTCACCTGGAGGGGACGGACATGCTGGCGGAGAAAGCTGATAGGAGGGAGTTCATCGACCTGCTGAAGCGAATGCTCCGATTGGACGCTGACAAGAGGATCACGCCCACTAAGACGCTAGGTCACCCCTTCGTCACCATGAGTCACCTGCTGGACTTCCCTCACAGCTCCCAGTACGTACACATGTCACTGTGTGTGGAAGGAGGTACTTGTGGGCGTCTCAGGGTGGGGTGTTATTACATTTGACTTGAGATTTGATTGGTTGATTGGTGAAATGGTTTGATTGGTTGATTGGCTAAATGATTTGATTGGTTGATTGGTTAAATGGTTTGATTGGTTGATTGGTTAAATGATTTGATTGGTTGATTGGTTAAATGATTTGATTGGTTAATTGGTTAAATGATTTGATTGGTTAAATGGTTTGATTGGTTGATTGGTTAAATGGTTTGATTGGTTGATTGGTTAAATGATTTGATTGGTTGATTGGTTCAATGATTTGATTGGTTGATTGGTTAAATTATTTGATTGTCTCGCACCTTTGCAGTGTGAAGTCTTGCTTTCAGAACATGGAGCTCTGTAAACGTAGGAGCTCATCGTTCGACAACAAAACTCTCTTCTCCACCCACACTCTTCCTAGTGCTGCCACCGGCAACCTCACAGTCACCTTCAGCAACCAGCTCATTCAGACCCACACACACACACACACACTATTACCTTCAGCAACCAGCTCAGCCAGACACACACACACTGTTACCTTCAGCAACCAGCTCAGCCAGACACACACACACTGTTACCTTCAGCAACCAGCTCAGCCAGACACACACACACTTATACCTTCAGCAACCAGCTCAGCCAGGTACACACACACACAGTCACCTTCAGCAACCAGCTCAGCCAGGTACACACACACACAGTCACCTTCAGCAACCAGCTCAGCCAGACACACACACACACACACACAGTCACCTTCAGCAACCAGCTCAGCCAGACACACACACACACACACACACACACACACACACAGTCACCTTCAGCAACCAGCTCAGCCAGATACACACACACACACACACAAGTTAAGACTACTGTATACTTTCACGACGTCATACAGTGGAAGTTTAATTGAGTATGAAAATGTATTTTCCAGTTCCAGACGCTGTTCCAAACAATGAGATCAGAGAACTACAAACTTGTTATATAGGTTGCTGAAAATGACTCCATATTTTTTGATGAGTCATGTTCAGGATTCCTGCTCATCTATGTAATGGGAGTAGGAGTTTCCCATTTTGCTCACCACTAAACTGTCAAAAGACGACATGACATCATAAAATTATACAAAACAATATGTTGGAATCACGGAATACCCAACATTTAAATGTTGGTGGAATTTCCCTTTAAACAGAACGGAATTGTATTCATCACTATAAACCTCTATTCTAACTGCTGGACTGTACAACCAGGTGCCGTCAGCAGGGGGAGCTGTTCCTATCCTGAACTACCAGCCAACCCTCTACCAGCAGGCCACCATTAACATCCCTGGTCTGGCCCAGCAGCGCGTTCCCCTGCAGGCACGACCCAACGGCCTGCCAGACTGAGCCCTTCCAAACACCAAACAGGGTATAAGCACTTTAGGAACAGTTTCCAAGACACAGATTTTTTCAATTTGATTTATTTTACCTTTATTTAACTAGGCAAGTCAGTTAAGAACAAATTCTTATTTTCAATGACGGCCTAGGAACAGTGGGTTAACTGCCTGTTCAGGGGCAGAATGACAGATTTGTACCTTGTCAGCTCGGGGATTTGAACTTGCAACCTTTCTAACCACTAGGCTGACCCTGCCGCCACAGATTAAGCCTAGTGACTGTACAGAAAAGCATGTTCAATGGAGATTGTCCCTTTTTAGACCAGCGCTGTTAACCAGAGTCAGGTTTATTAGGGAATTTCAACAGAAAATGTTTTAAACCAGAAAATGTTAGTTGCTAAGAAATTGCATGGTTCAATGTAACAACACAGTAATTACCAATGAATGACTTTTTTGAGGGGAGGGAGTAGCATTATTGTCGAGGTTGAAACAGGAGTGAAAATTAATTCATGCCCTGTTCTGGGGTTCATATAACCCCAGAACTTTCCTGTCCTGATTTTTTTTAAAAGACCTCCGCCCCGTCCCGCCCCGCCCCGCCCCGCCCCGCCCCTCTCTCACCCATTAATGCCCCACAATGCCCCATAATGACAAAGTGAAAACCTGTTTTTAGAAAATTGTGCCAATCACACCCTGAGTCAATAGTTTGTAGAAGCTCCTTAGGCAGCGATTAAAACGTTGAGTCATCTTGGGCTTGTCTGTATCAGCTTGTGCACATCTGGATTTGGGGATCTTCTCCCACACTTCCTTGGAGATTTTCTCAAGCTTTGGCTGGGCCACTCAAGGACTTTCACATCTTTGTTCTGAAGCCTGTCCAGCGTTGCTTTGGCTGTATGCTTGGGGTCATTGTCCCTGTCGAAACGTAAATCTTCGCCCCCAGTCTAAGTTCGTTTGCGCTCTGAAGCAGGTTTTCATCAAGGACTGTATTTAATGAGCTGTGCCTGGTTTTCACCAGACATAGTGCTCCGCATTCAAGCCAAAGAGTTGTATCTCATCAGACCACAGAATCTTTTGCCTTATGCTCTGTCTTTCAGGTGCCTTTTTTGCAAACTCTAGTCGTGCTGTCATGTGCCTTCTTCTCAGGAGTGTCTTCTGTCTGGACAATCCCATAAAGCCCAGATTGGTGAAGTGCTGTAAAGACTGTTGTCCTTCTGCCAGGTTCTCCCATCTCAGCCAAGGAACTCTGTAGTTCTGTCGATGTGTTCATTGGTTTCTTGGTCACCTCCCTGACCAAGGTCCTTCATGCCTGGATGCTCAGTTTGGTCAGATGGCTAGACAGTCTGGGTAGTTCCATATTTTTTCCATTTCACAATAATGGAGACCACTGGGCTCTTGGAAACGTTTAGCACTCTAGATAATTGTTTTATCCCCAAATACCGGCTATGTCTCTAATTCTTTCTCAGAGATCTACAGACAGTTTCTTGTTATAGTTATAGTTGGAAAGGTGGCATCCTATGACGGTGCCACGTTGAAAGTCACTGAGCTCTTCAGTACAATATTTGTCTATGGAGATTGCATGGCTGTGTGCTTGATTTTATACACCTGTCAGCAACAAGTGTGACTGAAATAGCCGAATCCACTCATTTGAAGGGGTGTCCACATACTGCTGTATATATATAGTTTATCCCCCTCCCCCACCCCAGTTTATAACTATTCCTGGACTGCACCCCATTCTGTCCAGTCCCTAGCTTGATTCTAGAACTTCAGGCCCATTCTGTCCAGTCCATAGCTTGATTCTAGAACTTCAGGCCCATTCTGTCCAGTCCCTAGCTTGATTCTAGAACTTCAGTCCCATTCTGTCCAGTCCCTAGCTTGATTCTAGAACTTCAGGCCCATTCTGTCCAGTCCCTAGCTTGATTCTAGAACTTCAGACCCATTCTGTCCAGTCCATAGCTTGATTCTAGAACTTCAGGACCATTCTGTCCAGTCCATAGCTTGATTCTAGAACTTCATCCCATTCTGTCCAGTCCATAGCTTGATTCTAGAACTTCAGGCCCATTCTGTCCGGTCCCTAGCTTGATTCTAGAACTTCAGTCCCATTCCTGCCAGAATCCCGCAAGACCCACAGGAGTCCTGTTCCCGTGTCAGCCTCTATTGTGTTGGTGGTTACTGATTGGCTGTTCCTCTGTCTGCAGGGCTCCAGTCGTCCAATAAGAGCTGTAGTTTCCCAGTGAGGATGGATAGTTCAGTCCCCATAGTGAACCAGAACCAATCAACACAACCACTGCAGCTGCAGCCTGCCATGCTCACACAGGTACGTGTGTGTGTGTTCTCTTTCCTGCCTGGTCTGGCTTCCAGCTGGGTCTCAAACTCCAGCCTCAGTGGCTCAGAACAGAATAACTTTTGAGTGTTAAGGGCTTTCCAGACAGGAAGCAGCCCACCCCCGAGGAGCGGAACAGAGTAAGCCAAAATAGAGCAGATTCATATTTTGTCTGAGCGGCTTTTTTCGGCGGCATACATGAGCCCCGCCGATCGCTCCGCTTGAATAGAATTCCGCCCGCTGCCGCCTCTTCAAGCCTGGGGGGCCCTTTAGGCTCATCATGCTGCAGGTTCTCCTCTCCTAGACCTCTGTCAGACCTCTGTCAGACCTCAGCCAGTTTCTCCTCTCCTAGACCTCTGTCAGACCTCAGCCAGGTTCTCCTCTCCCAGACCTCAGCCAGGTTCTCCTCTCCCAGACCTCTGTCAGACATCTCAGACAGTTTCTCCTCTCCCAGACCTCTGTCAGACCTCAGCCAGGTTCTCCTCTCCCAGACATCTGTCAGACTTCTCTGATAGTTTCTCCTCTCCCAGACCTCTGATAGTTTCTCCTCTCCCAGACCTCTGTCTGACCTCTGTCAGACCTCTGACAGTTTCTCTCAGACCTCAGACAGTTTCTCCTCTCCCAGACATCTGTCAGACTTCTCTGATAGTTTCTCCTCTCCCAGACCTCTGATAGTTTCTCCTCTCCCAGACCTCTGTCTGACCTCTGTCAGACCTCTGACAGTTTCTCCCAGACCTCTGACAGTTTCTCCTCTCCCAACCCCCTGATAGTTTCTCCTCTCCTAGACCTCTGATAGTTTCTCCTCTCCCAGACCTCTGACAGTTTCTCCTCTCCCAGACCTCTGACAGTTTCTCCTCTCCTAGACCCCTGTCAGACCTCAGACAGTTTCTCCTCTCCCAGACCTCTCCCAGACCCCTGTCAGACCTCAGACAGTTTCTCCCAGACCTCTGATAGTTTCTCCTCTCCCAGACCTCTGACAGTTTCTCCTCTCCCAGACCTCTGACAGTTTCTCCTCTCCCAGACCTCTGTCTGACCTCTGATAGTTTCTCCTCTCCCAGACCTCTGATAGTTTCTCCTCTCCTAGACCCCTGATAGTTTCTCCTCTCCCAGACCTTAGACAGTTTCTCCTCTCCTAGACCTCTGTCAGACCTCTGACAGTTTCTCCTCTCCCAGACCTCTGATAGTTTCTCCTCTCCTAGACCTCTGATAGTTTCTCCTCTCCCAGACCTCTGACAGTTTCTCCTCTCCCAGACCTCTGATAGTTTCTCCTCTCCTAGACCTCTGACAGTTTCTCCTCTCCTAGACCCCTGTCAGATCTCTCAGCCTGTTTCTCCTCTCCTAGACCTCTGTCAGATATCTCAGCCTTGGATCAGCCTGTTTCTTATCATCTTCACATTGACAACCCATATCTATCAATCTAACCTCAATCAGTCCACAGTCACAACCCACAACCCTGATCAATCTATAGACTAACTCTAGTGTCCTCAATCAGTCCACACTCAGATCTAAAGTAATTATACTTTGCCACTGAGAGAGGATATCTAGCCATGAAGTGAGTCGAGACCTTCTGAATTAACCGTCGTCCTTCTCCAGACTTTCCTGCCCCATCCCCTCCTCCCTACGGCCACGGTAGCGGGGGTAACTCCCCAGTACTCATTTCGCCTGGGGCCGGACTCCCCACCCTGCTGGAGCACACTGCCTCTGTGCTGGGAAAACACTTAAATACATACTCTATCATTCATT
This sequence comes from Oncorhynchus kisutch, assembly GCF_002021735.2. Lineage (NCBI taxonomy): Eukaryota > Metazoa > Chordata > Actinopteri > Salmoniformes > Salmonidae > Oncorhynchus > Oncorhynchus kisutch. The sequence goes on from NC_034174.2 coordinate 3,786,886, forward strand.
TTCTCTCTCTGTAGGTCTGCTGTACTAAGGGCATGGAGACGTGATGATGTGGCTGACTGACTGCTCTTAACTACCTCCTTTCCCCACTCAAATCATTTTTATTTGTCAAATGTGCGAATACAATAGGTGTAGGTAGACTTTACAGTGAAAAGCTGACTTACAAGCCCTTAATCAACAATGCAGTTTTAAGAAAATACCTAAAAAAAATAAAAAAATAAAAAAGAGATAGGAATAAACAAATAATTAAAGAGCAGCAGTAAATAACAATACCGAGGCTATATACAGGTGTACCGGTACAGAGTCAATGTGGAGGCTATATACAGGTGTACCGGTACAGAGTCAATGTGGAGGCTATATACAGGGGGTACCGGTACAGAGTCAATGTGGAGGCTTTATACAGGGGGTACTGGTACAGAGTCAATGTGGAGGCTATATACAGGGGGTACCGGTACAGAGTCAATGTGGAGGCTATATACAGGGGGTACCGGTACAGAGTCAATGTCGAGGCTATATACAGGGTGTACCGGTACAGAGTCAATGTGGAGGCTATATACAGGTGTACCGGTACAGAGTCAATGTGGAGGCTATATACAGGGGGTACCGGTACAGAGTCAATGTGGAGGCTTTATACAGGGGGTACTGGTACAGAGTCAATGTGGAGGCTATATACAGGGGGTACTAGTACAGAGTCAATGTGGAGGCTATATACAGGGGGTACCGGTACAGAGTCAATGTGGAGGCTATATACAGGGGTACCGGTACAGAGTCAATGTAGAGGCTATATACAGGGGGTACTGGTACAGAGTCAATGTGGAGGCTATATACAGGGGTACTGGTACAGAGTCAATGTGGAGGCTATATACAGGGGGTACCGGTACAGAGTCAATGTGGAGGCTATATACAGGGTATTACGGTACAGAGTCAATGTGGAGGCTATATACAGGGTATTACGGTACAGAGTCAATGTGGAGGCTATATACAGGGTATTACGGTACAGAGTCAATGTGGAGGCTATATACAGGGTATTACGGTACAGAGTCAATGTGGAGGCTATATACAGGGTATTACGGTACAGAGTCAATGTGGAGGCTATATACAGGGTATTACGGTACAGAGTCAATGTGGAGGCTATATACAGGGGGTACCGGTACAGAGTCAATGTGGAGGCTATATACAGGGGTACTGGTACAGAGTCAATGTGGAGGCTATATACAGGGGGTACCAGTACAGTGTCAATGTGGAGACTATATACAGGGGGTACCGGTACAGAGTCAATGTGGAGGCTATATACAGGGGGTTACCGGTACAGAGTCAATGTGGAGGCTATATACAGGGGGTACCGGTACAGAGTCAATGTGGAGGCTATATACAGGGGGTACCGGTACAGAGTCAATGTGGAGACTATATACAGGGGGTACCGGTACAGAGTCAATGTGGAGGCTATATACAGGGGGTACCGGTACAGAGTCAATGTGGAGGCTATATACAGGTGTACCGGTACAGAGTCAATGTGGAGGCTATATACAGGTGTACCGGTACAGAGTCAATGTGGAGGCTATATACAGGGGGTACCGGTACAGAGTCAATGTGGAGGCTTTATACAGGGGGTACTGGTACAGAGTCAATGTGGAGGCTATATACAGGGGGTACCGGTACAGAGTCAATGTGGAGGCTATATACAGGGGGTACCGGTACAGAGTCAATGTCGAGGCTATATACAGGGTGTACCGGTACAGAGTCAATGTGGAGGCTATATACAGGTGTACCGGTACAGAGTCAATGTGGAGGCTATATACAGGGGGTACCGGTACAGAGTCAATGTGGAGGCTTTATACAGGGGGTACTGGTACAGAGTCAATGTGGAGGCTATATACAGGGGGTACTAGTACAGAGTCAATGTGGAGGCTATATACAGGGGGTACCGGTACAGAGTCAATGTGGAGGCTATATACAGGGGTACCGGTACAGAGTCAATGTAGAGGCTATATACAGGGGGTACTGGTACAGAGTCAATGTGGAGGCTATATACAGGGGTACTGGTACAGAGTCAATGTGGAGGCTATATACAGGGGGTACCGGTACAGAGTCAATGTGGAGGCTATATACAGGGTATTACGGTACAGAGTCAATGTGGAGGCTATATACAGGGTATTACGGTACAGAGTCAATGTGGAGGCTATATACAGGGTATTACGGTACAGAGTCAATGTGGAGGCTATATACAGGGTATTACGGTACAGAGTCAATGTGGAGGCTATATACAGGGTATTACGGTACAGAGTCAATGTGGAGGCTATATACAGGGTATTACGGTACAGAGTCAATGTGGAGGCTATATACAGGGGGTACCGGTACAGAGTCAATGTGGAGGCTATATACAGGGGTACTGGTACAGAGTCAATGTGGAGGCTATATACAGGGGGTACCAGTACAGTGTCAATGTGGAGACTATATACAGGGGGTACCGGTACAGAGTCAATGTGGAGGCTATATACAGGGGGTTACCGGTACAGAGTCAATGTGGAGGCTATATACAGGGGGTACCGGTACAGAGTCAATGTGGAGGCTATATACAGGGGGTACCGGTACAGAGTCAATGTGGAGACTATATACAGGGGGTACCGGTACAGAGTCAATGTGGAGGCTATATACAGGGGGTACCGGTACAGAGTCAATGTGGAGGCTTTATACAGGGGTACCGGTACAGAGTCAATGTGGAGGCTATATACAGGGTATTACGGTACAGAGTCAATGTGGAGGCTATATACAGGGTATTACGGTACAGAGTCAATGTGGAGGCTATATACAGGGTATTACGGTACAGAGTCAATGTGGAGGCTATATACAGGGTATTACGGTACAGAGTCAATGTGGAGGCTATATACAGGGGGTACCGGTACAGAGTCAATGTGGAGGCTATATACAGGGGTACTGGTACAGAGTCAATGTGGAGGCTATATACAGGGGGTACCAGTACAGTGTCAATGTGGAGACTATATACAGGGGGTACCGGTACAGAGTCAATGTGGAGGCTATATACAGGGGGTTACCGGTACAGAGTCAATGTGGAGGCTATATACAGGGGGTACCGGTACAGAGTCAATGTGGAGGCTATATACAGGGGGTACCGGTACAGAGTCAATGTGGAGACTATATACAGGGGGTACCGGTACAGAGTCAATGTGGAGGCTATATACAGGGGGTACCGGTACAGAGTCAATGTGGAGGCTTTATACAGGGGTACCGGTACAGAGTCAATGTGTAGGCTATATACAGGGGGTACCGGTACAGAGTCAATGTGGAGGCTATATACAGGGGTACCGGTACAGAGTCAATGTGGAGGCTATATACAGGGGGTACCGGTACAGAGTCAATGTGGAGACTATATACAGGGGGTACCGGTACAGAGTCAATGTGGAGGCTATATACAGGGGGTACCGGTACAGAGTCAATGTGGAGGCTATATACAGGGGGTACCGGTACAGAGTCCATGTGGAGGCTATATACAGGGGGTACCGGTACAGAGTCAATGTGGAGGCTATATACAGGGGGTACCGGTACAGAGTCAATGTGGAGGCTATATACAGGGGGTACCGGTACAGAGTCAATGTGGAGGCTATATACAGGGGGTACTGGTACAGAGTCAATGTGGAGGCTATATACAGGGGGTACCGGTACAGAGTCAATGTGGATGCTATATACAGGGGGTACCGGTACAGAGTCAATGTGGAGGCTATATACAGGGGGTACCGGCACAGAGTCAATGTGGAGGCTATATACAGGGGGGTACCGGTACAGAGTCAATGTGGAGGCTATATACAGGGGGGTACCGGCACAGAGTCAATGTGGAGGCTATATACAGGGGGTACCGGTACAGAGTCAATGTGGAGGCTATATACAGGGTGTTACGGTACAGAGTCAATGTGCGGGGACACCGCTGTCAAGGTAATTGAGGTAATATGTACATGTAGGTAGAGTTATTATGCACAGATGATAACAACAGAGAGTAGCAGGGGGGGGCGGGGCAATTCAAATAGTCTGGGTAGCCATTTGATTAGAAGTTCAGGAGTCTTATGGCTTGGGGGTTAGAAGGTGTTTAGAAGCCTCTTGGACCAAGACTTGGCGCTCCGGTACCATTTGCCATGCAGTAGCAGAGAGAACAGTCTATGACTAGGGTGGCTGGAGTCTAAAGACAATTTTTAGGGCCTTCCTCTGACATCGCCTGGTATAGAGGTCCTGGATGACATGAAGCTTGGCCCCGGTAATGTACTGGGCCGTACGCACTACCCCCTGTAGTGCCTTGCGGTCGGAGGCCGAGCAGTTACCATACCAGGCAGTGATGCAACCGGTCAGGATGCTCTCGATGGTGCAGCAGTCAAACCTTTTGAGGATCTGAGAAGCCAAATCTTTTCATTCTCCTGAGGGGGAATAGGTGTTGACGTGCCCTCTTCACGACGGTCTTGGTGCACTTGGACCACGTTCGTTTGTTGGTGATGTGGACACCAAGGAACTTGAGGCTCTCCTACCCTCTTCCTTTCCCCTCCTCTCCCTGTCCCTTACTACCTCCTGTCCCTAGCTACCCCCTCCCCTCTCCTACTTTCCCTAGCTACCCCCCCCTTCCCCTCTCCTACCCTCCTACTTTCCCTAGCTACCACCCCCCCTTCCCCTCTCCTACCCTCTTCCTTTCCTCTCTCCCATCCTCCCCCTGTCCCTAACTACCTCCTTTCCCTAGCTACCCCCTCCCCTTCCCCTCTCCTACTCTCCTACTTTCCCTAGCTACCCCCCCTTCCCCTCTCCTACCCTCCTACTTTCCCTAGCTACCATCCCCCCTTCCCCTCTCCTACCCTCTTCCTTCCCCTCTCCCATCCTCCCCCTGTCCCTAACTACCTCCTTTTCCTAGCTACCCCCCCCCTTATTAGCCAAACACATGAAACAACATGCTGGATCCCCCCCCAAAAAAAAAAATATCTAAAAGACTGTTCTGAAGTGTCTGTCCTGTATCTGAGAGATACAGTTGAAGTCGGAAGTTTACATACACCTTACCAAATACATTTAAACTCAGTTTTCCACAATTCCTGACATTTAATCCTAGTAAACATTCCCTGTTTTAGGTCAGTTAAGATCACCTCTTTTATTTTAAGAATGTGAAATGTCAGAATAATAGTAGAGAGAATGACTTATTTGAGCTTTTATTTCTTTCATCACATTCCCAGTGGGACAGAAGTTTACATACACTCAATTTGTAATTGGTAGCATTGCCTTTAAATTGTTTAACTTGGGTCAAATGTTTCGGGGAGCCTTCCACAAGCTTCCCACAATAAGTTGGGTGAATTTTGGCCCATTCCTACTGACAGAGCTGGTGTAACTGAGTCAGGTTTGTGGCCTCCTTGCTCGCACACGCTTTTTCAGTTCTGCCCACCAATTTTCTATAGGATTGAGGTCAAGGCATTGTGATGGCCACTCCAATACCTTGTTGGCCTTAAATCATTTTGCCACAACTTTGGAAGCATGCTTGGGGTCATTGTCCATTTGGAAGACCCATTTGCGACCAAGCTTTAACTTCCTGACTGATGACCTGACTGATGACTTGAGATGTTGCTTCAATATATCCACATAATTTTCCTATCTCATGATGCCATCTATTTTGTGAAGTGCACCAGTCCCTCCTGCAACAAAGCACCTCCACAACATGATGCTGCCACCCCCGTGCTTCACGATTGGGATGGTGTTTTTCGGCTTGCAATCCTCCCCCTTTTTCCTCCAAACATAATGATGGTCATTATGGCCAAACAGTTCTATTTTTGTTTCATCAGAGCAGAGGACATTTCTCCAATAAGTACGATCTTTATCCCCATGTGCAGTTGTAAACCATAGTCTGTCTTTTTATGGCAGTTTTGAAGCAGCGGCTTCTTCCTTGCTGAGCAGCCTTTCCGGTTATATCGATATAGGACTCGTTTTACTGTGGATATAGATACTTTTGTACCGGTTTCCTCCAGCATCTTCACAAGGTCCTTTTCAATTGATCAATTGATCTGGGATTGATTTGCACTTTTCGCACCAAAGTACGTTCATCTCTAGGAGACAGAACGCGTCTCCTTCCTGAGTGGTATGACGGCTGCGTTGTCCCATGGTGTTTATACTTGCTTACTATTGTTTATACTTTTGTTTATACTGTTTATACTTGCTTACTATTATACTTGCTTACTAATTTACTAATTTGCCTACTATTGTTTGTACAGATTAACTTGTTATGGCTGCAATCCCCCTATCGGGATAAGTGTCATCAACAACCGCTGAATAGCATAGCGCTACATACAATAAATATGACTGTAAATATTTATATTCATGAAATCACAAGTGCAATATAGGAAAACACAGCTTAGCCTTTTGTTAATCCACCTGTCGTGTCAGATTTAGAAACTATTCTTTACAGCGAAAGTGATCCCAAACGTTTGTGTAAATTTATCGATCGCTCAACAAAACATTAAGTACACTTAGCATCAGGTAGCTCGGTCACGAAAATCAGAAAAGCAATCAAATTAATCGTTTACCTTTGATGATCTTCGGATGTTTTCACTCAAGAGACTCCCAGTTACACAACAAATGTTCCTTTTGTTCCATAAAGATCATTTTTAGACCCAAAATACCTCCGTTTGTTTGTCTAGTTATATTGATATCTCAACCCCATCACTGATATCTCAACCCCATCAGTGATATCCCAACCCCAACACTGATATCACAACCCCGTCAGTAATATCCCAACCCCATCACTGATATCCCAACCCTATCAGTGATATCTCAACCCAATCAGTGATATCCCAACCCCATCACTGATATCCCAACCCCATCAGTGATATCTCAACCCCATCAGTGATATCCCAACCAAATAGTGCAATATAGGAAAACACAGCTTAGCCTTGATCTTCGGATGTTTTCACTCAAGAGACTCCCAGTTACACAACAAATTTTCCTTTTGTTCCATAAAGATGATTTTTTAGATCCAAAATATGTCCACAGAAACATGTCAAATGTTTTTTATAATCAATCCTCAGATTGTTTTAAAAAATATATAATCGATAATATATCAACCGCAAATGTCTTTCACAGTAGGAGAGGGGAAAACAATGGCTGTCCAAATTCTGTTGCGCGAGCAAAACTCATGTGACCACTTGACGCGATGTTATCGTTCTGGCTAATTTTTTTAAATAAAAGCCTGAAACTATGTCTGAAGACTTGACACCTTGAGGAAGTGATGGGAAAAGGAATCTGGTTCATATCCCTTTAAATTCAGGAAAGGGAGGCTATGGAACATGGAGTTTTCAAAATAGAAGCCACTTCCTGTTTTGATTTTCCTCAGGGTTTCGCCTGCAATATCAGTTCTGTTATACTCACAGACAATATTTTGACAGTTTGGGAAACTTGTTTTCTATCCAGTACTAATAATAATATGCATATATTAGCAACGGAGACTGAGGAGCTGGCCATTTACAATGGGCACCTTTTCATCCAAGCTACTCAATACTGCCCCTGCAGAAAAGTACAAAGATCTTTTATAGCCAAGATACACCCCTCTCCACCTACATGACGAACCACAGATCTTAGGAACAGTTCACAAAGGGACCTTATAATGTGAAAGGAGTATCCCTTTGGCAGATAACATTCGCTATAAACGTTGAGTTTGGTCCCTAAGACGAGGTTCTAATCTTGTTCCTGGTACTTCATAGCACAGAACCATTACCTCATCCAATGGCATAACTCAATTGTCAACTCTAGATACTCCCATCTCAAGTAAAAAGCCCTTCTTGACCCCTCTCCTGTACAAGCTCACTGAGGGGAGTGAGCCTCTAGGTCATACACTAACCCAGGATAAGTGCAACATCAGAGAGGACATACAATGGTTCCAGACACTACCACACACACATCCCCCAATGCCAACGGAGGGAGTGACTTGCACACAGACGTTGTGGAGACAAGTAATTGGTTCCCCATTAATCACGCCATCCCTTCACATGGTTTAACAGATACATATGAAGACAATGTTCCATCCTGTCCTCTTCCCTTTCTGATATTCTGCATAGGGCGGCAGTGTAGCCTAGTGGTTAGAGCATTGGACTAGTAACCGAAAGGTTGCAAGTTCAAATTCCCGAGCTGACAAGGTACAAAGTCTGTCGTTCTGCCCTTGAACAGGCAGTTAACCCACTGTTCCTAGGCCGTCATTGAAAATAAGAATTTATTCTTAACTGACCTGCCTAGTAACATAAAGGTAAAAAAAAAAGACATGTAAAAGACAAGCCTGACCTCTCCCCTCTCTGTGACAGAGCCCCAGCTGAGGGAAGAAATGCAACTGCCAACACCAGAGTCCATAGAAATACATTCTAATAAAAACTATATCACATAAGAATATTATGCAGATAAGACATCTTAATTACTTGTGTTACCCAACTAATTCTGATTCATCCATCACATGGGCATAATATTTTTGTAGGCCAAACCTCTCGGATGCTACAGACGATTTTTGTCTCGTGCGGATGCTGGAACCTGCGCAGGAAGTTCGACAAAGGCAGTGGATTGAGATGCAAAAAAATACGTATTTCTCTTCTTTTTAAAAAACTTTAATTGGGATTGTTTATTATGCTAATTCGGTTTCCGTGGGGAAATCGAGCATAGGGGGGGTTAACATCTTGATATCAACCTGAAGTGACTAAAGTGAGTAAAAACTGAAAAGTCTTAAAAAAACAACTTTCAACTTACAAACTTTGTCTGAACTGTCGCTGTGAAATGTTTATTTTGATTTTTTGCATTTATCAAAATCCCATCCGGTGATTTATGATGTGTGTAGCCTAAACTATTAGGGATATTGTTCTTCGTGCACAGCATGTAAACATTTAAATCAAATCACCACACGATAAAGGCAAAACAATTCTGACACTGCCAGAAACTTTGTCGGAGCGAACTTAATCGGCAGGCCCTGTCACACTGAACGCGCCAAGATGTCTGGCAATCGTTTACGACCAAATATTTTATGTGTGTTCTCTGTAGCAGGCATGGCCAGCCGGTACCCAGCAGATCCTGATCCCGTCGTCATGGCAGCAGGTTCCGGGTGTGGCCATTCACGGCTCCACCCACCAGTCGGTTGTCACGGAGTCTCCCGTGGAGACACTCCTTCCGGACACAGGCCAGCAGACACACAGCTGGAGGTAGGGTCATCACTATGGTTACATAGCTGTCTGTTAGCATAGAACTGTTTATATAAAATAACAGAAGTCAAAGAGTCCATCAGAAAACAATTCTTACCCAGATCACTTCACAGGATAACTATCCCAGAAAAAAGAGAAACAGACCTGGGTTTCTGGAAAAATGTATTCAAACACCTCATCTGTGCCTGTTTGAATTTGCCTGGTTTAATAGACATGGGAAATGTCCCAAAAACTGCAAATCGTGTGTGTGTGTGTGTGTAGGGGATCTCAGTACAGCGGAATGCTGCAGCAGAACCTGGGGGTTAATTCGAGGAGCGGAGCACGGAAGAGGGCAAAGGGTAGTCGTGGCAACAGCAGGACCACCAGGTACAACTGACTGGAGACGAACTGAATGGATGGTGGCACAACAACTAGTTACAGTTATCAACTACACTGAACTAAAAAAATATAAACGCAACACGCAACAATTTTAATGAGTTACAATTCATATAAGGAAATCGGTCAATTTAAATAAATACATGTGGCCTTAATCTATGGATTTCACATCACTGGGCAGGGGAGCAGCCATAGGTGGGCATAGGCTCACCCAATCAGAATCAGTTTTCCCCTCAAAAAGGGCTTTATTACAGCCAGAAATACTCCTCAGTTTCATCAGCTGTCCTGGTGGCTGGTCTCAGACGATCCCGCAGGGGAAGAAGCCGGATGTGGAGGTCCTGGGCTGGCATGGTTACACGTGGTCTGTGGTTGAGGAGGTCCTGGGCTGGCGTGGTTACACGTGGTCTGTGGTTGAGGAGGTCCTGGGCTGGCATGGTTACACGTGGTCTGTGGTTGTGAGGCTGGAGGTTGGATGTACTGCCAAATTCTTTAAATGATGTTGGAGGCGGCTTATGGTAGAGAAATTAATATAAAATTCTCTGGTAACAGCTGGACATTCTTGCAGTCAGCATTGCCAATTGTAACGCTCTCTTAAAACTTGAGACATCTGTGGCATTGTGTGACAAAACTGCACATTTTAGAGTGGCCATTTATTGTCCCCAGCACAAGGTGCACCTGTGTAATGATCATGCTGTTTAATCAGCTTCTTGATATGCCACACCCAGGTGGATGGTGGATGGATTATCTTGGTAAAAGGAGAAATGCTCACTAATGGGGATGTAAACAAATTTGTGCACAAAATTTGAGAGAAATAAGCTTTTTTGTGAGAAGCTGGTTATCAACTAGTAACGTGTAAAAACTAGTAATAGCTGGAAAGGTTCGGTTTTCAGTGGCTCCACAAATGGTTTTTGCTTCCTGACTGAATGTCCTTGCTCTTGAAAACAGGAATAGTAAAGGTGTGTAACTATTTATTTTTATTTTATTTTTTATTTATTTTTTATTTACCGTAATTTCTGGACTATTAAGCGCACCTGAATATAAACCGCACCCACTGAATTATTAAAAAATAAAATAAAAAAAAAGATGTATTTTGTACATAAATAAGCCGCACATGTCTATAAGCCGCAGGTGCCTACCGGTACATTGAAACAAATGAACTTTACACAGCCTTTAAACGAAACACGGCTTGTAACAAAAATTACAAAAAATAGCAGTTCACAGTAGCCTACCAAGAAAGTCATTGGTCACTATCTTCCTCCTCCTGTGCACTGAAACCACTGAAGTCATCTCCTTCGGTGTTGGAGTTGAATAGCCTCAGAATTGCTTCATCCGATGTTGGATCGTTTTCATTGTCGCTCTCGTCACTTTCATCCGGAGGCAAATACCCCGCTGAGCTCATGCTGCCCCTTCAACATGCAGCAGTCCAGCCTTTCGAAACCCGTTGATGATAGTGGATTTTTTGACAATGCTCCACGCTGTCAGGACCCACTGGCAGACTTGACCATAAGATGCTCTTCGCCTGCGGCCCGTTTTAGTGAAGGACTTGTCATCCAAGCCTCCCACTGAACAAAGAGCGCCACCTTAAATGCACGATTTACACTGATGTCGAGTGGCTGCAAATACTTTGGGCCATCTGCTTTTCTTCCCTCTGAAAGCTTTTGTTGTCTTTTTGCACTGAGTCAGTTCCTCACGGCTGCTGTTTCCAACGTCTTATCATCGACTCATTAAGGCCAAGCTCCCGTGCACCAGCTCTATTTCCTTTTCCAACAGCCAGATTTATCGCCTTCAACTTGAAAGCTGCATCATATGCATTTCTCTGTGTCTTTGCCATGATGAGGGTGACAAAACCGTAATCAGAATGATGGGAAGTTTGAGCGTGCTCGATTTACGTCACATTATGTGACGGTGCTCCGTTTTTTTGGCGGCATGAATCTTGTAATCCATAAATTAGCCGCGTCATTGTATAAACCGCGAGGTTCAAAGCGTGGGAATAAAGTAGCGGCTTATAGTCCGGAAATTATGGTAACTCTTATTTTAACTCTTATTTTAACCAGGAAAGTTGCCTGAGAACAACCTGGGGAAGAGTTACAGGGGAGAGGGGTTGATGAACGAGCCAATGGTGAACTGGAGATGATTAGGTGGCCATGTTGGTATGAAGGCCAGATTGGGAATACTAAATTTGTTTCTTTGCTGTGTGCTTGCGCGCATGTTTGTCCAGGGGTGTGTCTGGCGTATCCCGACTCACCAACGCCGTGCTGCAGTTCTCTCTCAGCCAATCATCATCTTGGACACGCCCAGCCCGGCGGTCAGCGTCATCACCATCCAGTCAGATGAGGAGGACGAGAGGAAGTTCCACCCCGCCAGGTGTGTCTGGTCTCCCAATCACAGACCACTGTAGCAGTTGGGCCTCTGCTTTATGTGCATCGATATATAGACGGTGTGTAGATGTTAACTAATCGGTTGAAATCTTGACATCTTGACTGACAGTCTGCCGACTGTTTGTGTCTGTCGACTGTTTGTGTCTGTCGACTGTTTGTGTCTGCCGACTGTTTGTGAGACAGGTGACAGGGCTCTCACTCACTCATTCACCCACATACACACGTACACAAATGTACACACATACACACATACACACACACACACATACACAAATACAGAATGGTTTAAAACCAGTTTGAGGGTGAAAATAATTGTATTACTATTTGTGTATTTGAAATGTTTTTTTTTTTGCATATACCAGTTGCCCTTGACCCTCTGGGGTCACGGCCAAGGTCAGCCGTTATCAACGGCAACCCTGGAGCTATTATGGTTAAGTGCCTTGCTCAAGGGCACATTGACAGATTTTCGCTTTGTCGGCTCGGGGTTTTGAACTAGCGACCTTTCGTTTACTGACCCTCCTTCTTCCCGGTTGGTTTCCAGTGCAACCCCAGACTTCCTACATCAATCCCAAGCTGGCCAATCGGCATCCCTGTAGCTCTGGAGACGGCAGCAACCGCCATAGGCTAGTCCCCAGCCAATCACATCCTCTCAACCTCAGCCAGGTGAGTCCGCCAGCTAATAGCATCCTCCGTTTACGAGTGAATATTTCACATTACAGGGGCATGTAGGGTCCAATAAAATCTGCGTGGCTGATGGAGAAGGGGGAGGGGTTTGTCACTACATCAACAATGATTGTTTGCTGAGTCGAGCGCCAGTGTCAACCTATTGTTCAGCCGTCTCGGGAATACCTGATGGTCAAATGCCGACCCTTCTACCTCCTGAGAGAGTTTCCATCTGTTATCATGTCTGTTGTATAAATTCCAGCCTCTTAAGGAAGAAGTTACAGGTCTGAGCCAGAAATCTTGCTTGTTTGTAGGTGACCAAATATTTATTTTCCACCATAATTTGCAAATAAATTCATAAAAAAATCCTACAATGTGATTTTCTGGATTTTTTTTCTCATTATGTCTGTCATAGTTGAAGTGTACCTATGCTGAAAATGACAGGCCTCTCTCATCTTTTTAAGTGGGAGAACTTGCACAATTGGTGGCTGACTAAATACTTTTTTGCCCCACTGTATCTAGTGTGGTTGTAACAATACCTAATCAATATGGAATCCATGTCACCTTCCCCCTATACATATCTACCTCCATCACTCCAGTATCCCAGTACATTGTTAATATGGTACTGGAACTGACCCTGTATGTAGTCACCTTCCCCCTATACATATCTACCTCCATCACTCCAGTATCTCTGTCTCCTTCCCCCTATACATATCTACCTCCATCACTCTATTATCCCTGTCTCCTTCCCCCTATACATATCTACCTCAATCACTCCAGTATCTCTGTCCCCTTACCCCTATACATATCTACCTCCATCACTCCAGTATCCCTGTCCCCTTCCCCCTATACATATCTACCTCCATCACTCCAGTATCTCTGTCCCCTTACCCCTATACATATCTACCTCCATCACTCCAGTATCCCTGTCACCTTCTCCCTATACATATCTACCTCCATCACTCCAGTATCTCTGTCCCCTTACCCCTATACATATCTACCTCCATCACTACAGTATCCCTGTCCCCTTCCCCCTATACATACAGTTGTAGTCGGAAGTTTACATACACTTTGGTTGGAGTCATTAAAACTGATTTTTCAACCACTCCACAAATGTCTTGTTAACAAACTAGCGTTTTGGCAAGTCGGTTAGGACATCTACTTTGTGCATGACACAAGTGATCTTTCCAAAAATGATTTACAGACAGATTATTTCACTTATAATTCACTGAATCACAATTCCAGTGGGTCAGAAGTTTACATACATACACTAAGTTGACTGTGCCTTTCAACAGCTTGGAAAATTCCAGAAAATGATGTCATGGCTTTAGAAGCTTCTGATCACATCATTTGAGTCAATTGGAGGTGTACCTGAGGATGTATTTCAAGGCCTACTTTCAAACTCAGTGCCTCTTTGCTCGACATCATGGGAAAATCATCCTTGTGAGCAATTTCCAAACAGCTGAAGGTACCGCGTTCATCTGTACAAACAATAGTACGCAAGTATAAACACCATGGGACCACGCAGCCGTCATACCACTCAGGAATGAGACATGTTCTGTCTCCTAGAGATGAACATACTTTGGTGCGAAAAGTGCAAATCAATCCCAGAACAGCACCAAAGGACCTTGTGAAGATGCTGGAGGAAACGGGTACAAAAGTATCTATATCCACAGTAAAACTAATCCTATATCGACATAACCTGAAAGGCCGCTCAGCAAGGAAGAAGTCACTGCTCCAAAACCGGCATAAAAAAAGCCAGACTACGGTTTGCAACTGCACATGGGGACAAATATCGTACTTTTCGGGGGAAATGTCCTCTGGTCTGATGAAACCGAAGAACACCATCCCAACCGTGAAGAACGAGGGTGGGAGTGTTTTGCTGCAGGAGGGACTGGTGCACTTCACAAAATAAATGGCATCATGGGGCAGGAAAATGATGTGGATATATTGAAGCAACATCTCAAGACATCAGTCAGTCAGTCAGAAGTTAAAGCTTGTTCGCAAATGGGTCTCCCAAATGGACAATGACCCCAAGCATACTTCCAAAGTTGTGGCAAAATGTCTTAAGGACAACAAAGTCAAGGTATTGGAGTGGCCATCACAAAGCCCTGACCTGGTCACCTTCCCCCTATACATATCTACCTCCATCACTCCAGTATCCCTGTCTCCTTACCCCTATACATATCTACCTCCATCACTCCAGTATCCCTGTCTCCTTCCCCCTATACATATCTACCTCCATCACTCCAGTATCCCTGTCTCCTTCTCCCTCTACATATCTACCTCCATCACTCCAGTATCCCTGTACATTGTTAATATGGTACTGACCCTGTATATAGTCACCTTCCATTGTTAATATGGTACTGACCCTGTGTGTATATATATATATATATATAACTATGCAGTAATCAGTAACAATGGTAATATTAACAAAAACATGAGAAATTAAAATAAAAACGAGAAAGTTAGTAAGCATACTAATATTATATATATATATAGTTAGTATGCTTACTAACTTTCTCGTTTTTATTTTAATTTCTCATGTTTTTGTTAATATTACCATTGTTACTGATTGTTAATATTACCATTGTTACTGATTACTGCATAGTTGTGTTTAAAACCAGAATCACGGAATCCAGACATTATTAAAACAGAAAACATCAATATTAATACAAATGTATTGAACGCATCAGAAAGTTCATCATCATACATCATTCACATTTTCCTGCAACTTTTTGAAAAAGACACAGGACTGTCTCCATCTGTCTCTCTGTCTCAGTCTGTCTGTAGGAGCGATCCATTTTCGTAAACAGGGTGGTGTACCTAATAAACTGTCCTGTGAGAGTATGTCTACACTTTGTAGCAGTTAGCGGTGTAGCAGTTAGCGGTGTAGCAGTTAGCGGTGTAGCAGTTAGCGGTGTAGCAGTTAGCGATGTAGCAGTTAGCGGTGTAGCAGTTAGCGGTGTAGCAGTTAGCGGTGTAGCAGTTAGCAGTGTAGCAGTTAGCGGTGATGCTAATGTCCACCTTCTTCTGCTGGAGATGGAAAAGCAAAGTAGGTTATGCTTACCTGGTAGAATGATATCATGATTATTTCCATCATTCCAGTGGGTATTTGTTTAGCAAACTCTGCAAACACATGAGCGCTACAGAAATACTACTAACCAAGGTCTCTGACTGGTGCACAGTGGAATTATAGGGTAACTACACCCCAAAATCGACACATCTATTATCCCCAGACCTCAAAAGTGTGGATGTGGGATGAGGGATGTTCTAGAGGGTGCAACCTTCAGAGAAGTATAGATAGAAATGTTCAGTACAATATTATTGTCTATTTGTGTCTTGTTGCTTGATGTATGAAATTTTGTAATGGACAATAACATTTTCTATTATGTTGTTTGTACAGCCTGTGGTCTCGTCCTCTTCGTCCCAGGACTGTTCTCACGGCAACCTGCGTCGCCAGGCAACCTACCCCCCAGACCCCACCTCCCACTACACCTTCCAGGAAGTGCCCTCTCTAAGCTCTGCCCCAAGTCTATACACTTTCCCTGCATCCGCTGCTCTAGCCTCTGCCTCCCAGCTCCTGGTGCGTGGCCACCCCTCCACCTATGCCCCACCCACCGTCCCTTGCGGTACCTCGGGATTGGTCCGGAGGGATGCAGGAACCGGGAAGGAGTCTTCTGTGGGGGTGGTGATGGGGCTTCCCGCAGTTTATCAGCACCAGTTTACTACTGGATCCCTTAGTGTCACGCCACGTGCTGAGACCTACAGCGCATACCAGCTCAGCCCTCGACGCCTGGGACCCCTACTTATGATGAGAGATGATACTGGATGTAGAGAGGGGGTGGGCAAGGGGTGGGAGCGATGACGAGTAGGGCTATGGCCCTCTCATACCGACGTATTTGCACACACACTGAAGGGGCAATGAGTCCCACGGCTTCACCATGGTGATGGATCTGGGTGAGGTAGGGATGGAGACAGGAAGTGGGAACAAATTAACATTTGCACTACTGCATTTGGTTTACTGTTAAGCAGTGGTGCCTATCAAACTGGTTTAACTTTCCCACCTGTTTTAGTACATTTTGTTTGTTTAAACACGGGATATTTAGAGGTATTATTATTTAATATTGTACTGTTATTTAGAGGTATTATTATTTAATATTGTACTGTTATTTATTTTTTCCCCAGCAGAAAAAAAAAGAAGTGTACTTGTTTTATTTTATCCCTGTTTTGATTGGATACAGAATGAGTTATTGTGGTGATAGACCAGGTATATTATTATGTGTTAATGAACAAAAGGCTGTTAATTCATGTTGTAAAAGGGTATTAGTCTCGTTCTCTAGTGGTGTCGTCAGTCAGCTGAAACATACAGAATAATGCAGATGGAAAACATTGGTTTCTATACCGTATGTATAACGTGTATGGCTCTGGCCTCTGTATTCCACGTGGCAGAAATGTATGGTGTGTAACAGATATTCTGGTCTGTGTGCATTCTGTAACGTTAGTCTCCTGAATAGGCCCTCGCTGTTGTTTCCTTACATTAGGAGATCCTAGAAAGGCCCTGGCTCGAGAGATGCTAGCAAACCTAAAGAAGACCTAAAGGTGGTCATTGTCTGTAGCACGGCACGCTAGAGAGATGCTAGCTATTAGCTAACCTAAAGGTGGTCATTGTCTGTAGCACGGCACGCTAGAGAGATGCTAGCTATTAGCTAACCTAAAGGTGGTCATTGTCTGTAGCACGGCACGCTAGAGAGATGCTAGCTAACCTAAACAAGTTCTAAAGGTGAACCTAGTATCTTTTAGCATGGCAGACTTTCTCAAGATGTTAGCTATTCGCTAACCCAGGTATGGACAACTGGCGGTCGTGCGGCCCGCTGCCTCCCTTTCGGTAGACCTGAGGACCAGTTTCACCAACAAACAAAAAGGAACTCAGTTACTGTTGAGTTAAGATAGTACCTTTACTTCCCTGTTTTCTTTATTGTGAGTTTGTTTAAATTATGTTTTGTCGTTAATGTGAGCTGTTGGGGGGGGGAGAGAGAGATTGTTGTTCAACTTAACTCATGAGTCTGCTGTACATGTATGTAGTCTATTCTGTCACAGCCTGGTAAAGACACTATAATCTTCACATCACCAGAGCTGGGTTAAAACACTTTGAAATTTTTCAAATACTTTTAAAGGGTTGCACTTGTATGACTTTTTCTATTGGTTCCGTTGCAACAGGCCCAGTCAATTAAGCACAGTTTTAAAGTATTTAAGCATAGCTCACTGAGAGTTTTTTAATATTTTTCTGACTGTGATTACAGAATGTATTTATGAGGCTGAAAGAAGTCAGCCAGAAACTACTTTAGAAACTCAATTAATTGAAGTGACAACAACTTGAAAACAAGACTTTTATGGGAAACGATTTGGTTAATTTGGTTCTCCTCTGTTTTAAAGTGCACAATGAAATTTACTAATCAAGTTATTGGTGAGGAAAATGTCAACCCAAATCAATCCACAACAACCCAACCGCTGTTTTCAAATAAATGAACCATACGTCCTCATGTCTTGACTCTTTATTCTAAAGAATTAGAACCAATCACAGATAATGTTGAATGTCCGCTGTTTTCAACCCACTGCTACTTTTACCCTTATTCATCTTAAAACTCTATAAAGTCTGTAATTCGAAAAACAACAAATGTCCAAAAAATAACAACAAAATGCCACTTGATGTTATCAAATTCAATGCAGACCCTGTTGGGCTGTGGAGTCTGGCCGTTGGGCTGTGGAGTCTGGCCGTTGGGCTGTGGAGTCTGGCCGTTGGGCTGTGGAGTCTGGCCGTTGGGCTGTGGAGTCTGACCGTTGGGCTGTGGAGTCTGACCGTTGGGCTGTGGAGTCTGACCGTTGGGCTGTGGAGTCTGGCCGTTGGGCTGTGGAGTCTGGCCGTTGGGCTGTGGAGTCTGGCCGTTGGGCTGTGGAGTCTGGCCGTTGGGCTGTGGTCTGGCCGTTGGGCATGCACAGAGCCATCCCATTGGACACAGAGCCATCCCATTGGGCACAGAGCCATCCCATTGGGCACAGAGCCATCCCATTGGGCACAGAGCCATCCCATTGGGCACAGAGCCATCCCATTGGGCACAGAGCCATCCCATTGGGCACAGAGCCATCCCATTGGACACAGTGCCATCCCATTGGACACAGAGCCATCCCACTGGTCACAGAGCCATCCCATTGGGCAAGGTTCTAAGGTTGTAAAGTAACAAAATGTGGAAAAAGTCAAGGGGTCTGAATACTTTCTAAATGCACTTTTCCAGTGCCCGCGCCAATTCGTTGATATATATGTTGAAGAGGGTGGCGGATCAATCTGGATCCCTGTCTCACTCCACGGCCCTGTGGAAAGAAATGTGTTTTTTTGGCCAATTTTATCCGCACACTTGTTGTTTGTTTATTATTACAAACTTTGTTTGTGTACATGGATTTTATAATGTTGTATGTTTTTCCCCCAACACCACTTTCCATCAATTTGTATAGCAGACTGTCACATTCTGACCATAGTTCTTTTGTGTTTTCCTTGTTTTAGTGTTGGTCAGGACGTGAGCTGGGTGGGCATTCTGTTGTATGTCTAGTTTGTCTATTTCTATGTTTGGCCTGATATGGTTCTCAACCAGAGGCAGGTGTTAGTCATTGTCTCGGATTGGGAACCATATTTAGGTAGCCAGTTTTGTGTTGGGATTTGTGGGTGGTTGTTTCCTGTCTTTGTGTTTTCTGCACCAGTTAGGACTGTTTCGGTTTTCACGTTTATTGTTTTGTATTCTGTTCATGGTGAGTTACCTTATTAAAATAAGAACTCTAACCACGCTGCGTTTTGGTCCGCCTCTCCTTCCCAGGAAGAAAGCCGTTACAGAACCACCTACCACAACAGGACCAAGCGGCGTGGTGACAGGCAGCGGCAGCAGGAGAGGCAGCGATGTCAGGATAATTGGACTTGGGAGCAGAATCTGGACTATACGACTTGGGAAGAGATAGACAGGTGGGCGGTCGACTCAGGGAGAGTGCCGGAGCCCGCCTGGGATTCACTAGAGCAGTGCGAGGAGGGTTATAGGAGAATGGAGTTGGAGAAACGAGCACGGCGGCGTGGTAGGAAGCCCATAGATAAATAGAGGACGTTGTTGGTAAACCATATGTCTTGAACGACGCCCCTCAAACACCAAAGAGCCAATGTTACCTCACTGTATCCCAGACCGACCCTGGCAGGTTGTGGCAACCGATCTGTTCACCTGGAACCTGGAACAACGAGGACTACATCGTAACAGTGGACTACTACAGCAGATATTTCGAACTCAACAAAGCTTTAATATCTGACAATGGGCCCTGTTACAAATCAAATGAGATTGAATCCTTCACAAAAGCATGGGAGTTTACACATGTCACCACAAACAAGAACTGTTGACTGACAGAAGCATGCTCAGCATCATATCGCACAAGGTCAGGAAGAGAGGTCAAGCCCAGAGATGTCCTAGACCTTTGAAATGTCAAAGGGTGTAGGCGGATCGCTGCCCTAAAAGAGTTCCAGACTGTAAGCTTGTTATTGTTAATTGTTTACTCCATGTGTAACTCTTTGTTGTATGCTCACACTGCTATGCTTTATCTTGGCCAGGTCGCAGTTGCAAATGAGAACTTGTTCTCAACTAGCCTACCTGGTTAAATAAAGGTGAAATAAAAAATAAATAAAAAATTGAAAGTTCACTTGAAATGCTTTGCTATTGTATTCGTTTGAAATGTTAAGATGTTATTTCTACAGTGAACGCTGAGTTGCTGAGAATCCCTTGTTTGAAAAGTAACAGTATGTTGGATCATTGTTTCAGAGTCTATGTTGATTCAGTTGGTGTAGTATGCAATTTAAATGGTTCCTTACCTTGAGTTCAAACTACAGAGCATGTTTTCAAAAGAAACCCTTAGAATATGTAAACATTTATTTTGTTTTAAAAGAAGGGGGGTGTAATATTCATGTGTAAACATACTGAATTGTAATTGGATGCATTTTACCGCCATATCATACTGTGCTATGATTGGTTAAGACCACCCAAATGGTTAGGTCATGGGCAGTTTGATCCTGGTTGGTGATACGTGAAAATGACAGTTAAAGCTAGCTAATAAAGAGCCACGTTAAGAAATATCCTTTAGTACTGCATTTTCTTATTTTTTACAAAGTGTGCAAAGCAAGACAACAGCATCATTGGACTGATTTTATTGTCATTGCAGGCAATCTCAACGCTGTGTGTTACAGGGAAGACCTCCTCCCTCATGTGGTACCCTTCCTGTAGGCTCATCCTGACATGAACCTGACCAGTCACTTTAATTTTATTTTAAATCGTGTGTGTGTATTCTTTAGAATAAAAAATAAAATAAAATGTATTTATTTTTTATGGAGCGGATTTATTTAGACGTTTATTTAGAAACTAATGATTCATAAAAAGGCAACCGGAAGTTGCGAACTTCACCACCCAGCGCTGTCGCTAGGTGACAACAGCGCTACATCAGGAAATTATACGACTCGCAGTGTCCAAACATTTTTATTATTTTTAAACAATTTATTGGGTTACAAACTGATTCATAATTGTATAGAATTAGCTACTGGTTGCCAATTTTTATTCAAGCTACATAAAACATTGTGTAGATAGCTAGTCGTAGCTTAGTAATGTTATGAGGGTGAATGGTCGATGTTACGGCCTGACATTATTGGGTTGAGTCGTGGTTTCAGACGAGAGGGACACACACATATATATAGTTGTCTAAATTGAAGGACCCAAATTAGGTAGCTATTGTGCTAACTTAACAATGCCAGAAGCGAACTGGCTACCAACTAGCTAGCCAAGCGAACGTACAGTAAATTACCTAGTTAATGTACTCCGATATTTAGCTACGCTAACTGTTAGCTAGCTAAGGGTTAACCAGAGTACCGTTAGATAACTAATGTTAGCTAGCTAACAGTTAGCTGGATACTTGGTCTCAGGTTGCAAGTACATTTCTATTGAGCTACATTAACGTGAGTTACCCAGATCTAGGTAACGTTAGTTATAGTTAGTTTGCTAGTCTAGTTAAACTGCAGTCACACAGGCTACACGTTAGCTGCTAGGTACATTAAAAAATATATATTTTCGGGAACGACAACTTCATTCAGGGGGTCTGTCATTGTTTGCCTTTCTATCTGGGATTTCATCGATTTGCTTCCATCTGTTAAACTGAGGATTCACAAAACCTGGTAAGTAAACAACGTTTGCTAACGTTGGTTTAATGTGTAACTAACTTAGCTGTGAAGCTTGCATTGTCAAACGTTTGTTTGCTAGCTATCTGGCTGAGATAATCTGAAATATATTGGTTTATTAACATACATATTTTGGTAACAAGGCTAGCTAGCTATGTGACTAACGTTGTTTATCTAGCTAACGTCAGATGATCCACGAACAATGGTATCAGCTAACTACTTTACAATATAAATATATTTGCAATGTCTGTGATAGCTAGCTAATGTTAGCTAACGTTATATAACAATCACGGTTCATGTTTACAATTAAGCTAACTGTAGACGGCAGTAACGTTAAATAGCTGCTCTTGTCATGTCCAGTATCTGTTCTCTAGTATCATCAGTGTTATACAGTGGCCCGTCATACTCTGCCCTTGAAATGACTGGCAAGTCAGGTGGACCTCTGCCTGAACATGGATTCATATGTTCCGTTGTTACCTTACTTGCTCCTCTTATATTTTTAATGAGAAAGACAATAGCAGCATCAGTGTCATTAGGAACTCTTGTAAACTGGCAGGGCAGGCTGACTGACAGTCATCCAGAGAATTCCCATCCCCTCTCTGCCCATGTCAACACCTCCAGGCTTCAACCCTCTAGCCCTCCCCAGCCCTCTCTCAACATCACCACAGACCTAGGGTTGTTGCCTGCCTCCCCGCTGGGCCGTGCCTCATCAATTAGCATTCGTGTCACCTGTCGAATGTGTCTTTTTCCATGCCGAGCCACTTTCCAAATACAAAAAAATAAAAATGGTATTGGTCACATACACAAGGTTAGCAGATGTTATTGCGAGTGTAGCGAAATGCTTCTAGTTCCGACTGTGCAGCAGTACCCCCCTTCTGGGTGACCTCCCTTGTGTACTGAAGCTGACAGTGGTATAGAAATGGTGGTGTAGCCTAGTGGTTAGGGGCGGCAGGTAACCTAGTTGGGCCAGTAACAGCAAAAGGTTGCTGGATTGAATCCCAGAGCTGACAAGGTAAAAATCTGTCGTGCTGCCCCTGAACAAGGCAGTTAACTCACTGTTCTCCGGTAGGCCGCCATTGTAAGTAAGAATTTGTTCCTAACTGACTTGCCTAGTGAAATATAAGGTAAATAGTAACTAAAGGCTGCCTCTCCATGCCGTTTGGTCCTAGGCTTTGGGATAGTTAAAAGGCCTGAGGGACCTACTGGGTACATAACTTAAAGGCATGTCTGATATGTATTGGAGTGAACAATCATGGATTGATTTAAAAACCAATAGAATAATCCTAAAATGAATTCCAAATGACACAAGCACCCAGTGTAGAAACCTTTAAACAGGGTTTAATGTGTGCTCTCCGTCTGGTCTTTGTAGGTACCCATGTGTGTTTTGCAGTTGACTAATGGCTTTATTGGGTAGACCAGGTGTGAGAGCATTACAGTAGTCAAGCCTGTTTGTAATAAAAGCATGGATGAGTCTCTCTCTGTATCAGCCTGATAGAGAAATGATGGAACAATACTGTATCCATTTTAAACCATTTCAGTTGAAACATGCAATGATTCCCTTCATTTATTAGGATATCTGTGGTAGTTGTGAACACATGCCTGCTGTACTAGTGAGATTAAGATTAATTAGCCACTTTATTGGACATTTGCACACAAGGCCCAACCTGAATTTTGACTTCCTCCCAGGATTTGAACTGGCAACCCTTCAGTTGCTGTCTCTCCTCTCTAACTGCTAGGCATAAATATGAATTAGACAGAAAGTGTGTGATGAAACTCTATTGTAGTTGCTCTAACTGTCGATGGGAAGACACACGCAGAGGCTTGGATATAAAGTCACAAGCAGGTTGTGGGGAAGATTACAGGATTGTGGATAATTGCTTAGAGCTCATTGCACAAATCAGAAGCTGCTTTCTCTCATCCGGTCTCCCGACTCTGCATATCCTGGAATGGTTTACCACGAGTCAACACACACGACCGATGTAGGCACATCATGGATCCCTCCCTAATGGCACCCTATTCCAGATGTAGTGCACTATTTTCGACCAGGGCCCATAAGGAAGAGGGTGCCTCTAATAACTGTAACTTCCTCCTTGTCTTCCCACATGACTGCTGTTGTTTTGTCAGTGCACAGTAACATCATGGACACTTCCCAAATGGCACCCTATGTCCTATGTAGTGCACTTCTTTTGACCAGAGCTCCATTTGGGACGGAGTCGTTCAAGACCGACTGACTGGTCAAGCAGAAGCAGTGTCTGAGCCATGTTGTTTTTATATGGGCTGGAAAACCACCCTGATAGCTGAAGAGATGCTGTTGGTGCTTTTCAATCAATCTCACACACACACACACAGAGCTATGGTGGTTAAGGTCAGGGCCTGTCAGTTATCTGATTTATCAGTTCTGGTTGGCTGTTTCTGTGGCTGTTTATCAGGGCTGGCCGCAGGGCCTAAATTAACTTTATGGGACACCAGCCACTCAGATTTTTTTTACCAGCCAAAATAACATTCCCCCCCCCGCTAACATTACACCAACAAAACACAAAAAATGGACGAGCATGCTTTGTAGTATTTTTAAAACATAGGTGTATAACTAGTAAGAAGTAATGTGCTGTATCGTTTAATTTAATTAAAACATTTTGTGACCTGAGTCTTTTAACAAAAATATCACAGATAAGACCATTTTGAAGGGCAGGAGGTTACCATGGTGCGGCAGGGTAGCCTAGTGGTTAGAGAGTTAGACTAGTAACCGAAAGGTTGCAAGTTCAAATCCCAGAGCTGACAAGGTACAAATCTGTCGTTCTGCCCCTGAACAGGCAGTTAACCCACTGTTCCTAGGCCGTCATTGAAAATAAGAATTTAGTTCTTAACTGACTTGTCTCGTTAAATAAAGGTAAAATAAATGGTAATGCAACTCAAGTCATGTTTGTGTCTGTGAGATTGAGCGTCTGACTAGATGTTTTTTTTGTTTGTCGCACCATTCTTGGTAAACCCTAGACACTGTTTGTAAAAAGACCAGGAAGCCGGACGTTTCTGAGATACGGTAACCAACGATCATACCATGCTCGGTCACTCGTTTTGCCCATTCTAACGTTCAATGGAACAGTAACTGAATGTCTCGATGCCTGTCTGCCTGCTTTATTTAGCAAGCCATGGCCACGTGACTCGCTGTCTGTAGGAGCCATCCATTATTGTGAACGGGGTGGTGTCACCAATCATCTGCCATATAAACAATGCTAACCATAAGTTACTATATCTAATTAGCATGCTAACTAGCCTGACCGCTATCGTTACATCCGAAATGTGTTTGCAACAATAACAGCTGAGTTTCATCTTAGTGACTGTCTTTAACAACTTATGACATGTTGTTTGGACTGTTATGTTCATGTCATTGTCACGAATCAACTGCGATACACTAATATGTCATTCAAATGTAGATGCTAACTAGCTATTCTAACTAATACAGAGTTACTGTATCTAGTTAGCATGCTATGTCCCAAATAGTGTTTGTAGCAATAATAGCAGAGTTTTTAAAAATTTATTTTATTTCACCTTTATTTAACCAGGTAGGCAAGTTGAGAACAAGTTCTCATTTACAATTGCGACCTGGCCAAGATAAAGTTTAATCTTAGCGACTTAGTCCAAACAAAATGTAGGCCTGTTAGAAGAACACATTTATTATGAAATCTACAGACAAATCATTACTGAATCTTAGTTTGGACATTGAGAGACTTGTCCCAAAGCCACTCCTGTGTCGTCCTGTTTGGAAGATCAACCTTTGCCCCAGTCTGAGGTCCTTAGAGCTCTGGAGCAGGTTTTCATCAAGGATCTCTCTGTACTTTGCTCCGTTCATCTTTCTCTTAATCCTGACTAATCAGGTTTCCTCCCGACGTGACGCTTGGCATTCAGGCCAAAGATTTTAATCATGGTTTCCTCAGACCAGAGAATCTTGTTTCTCATTGTCTGAGAGTCCTAGGTGCCTTTTGGCAAACTCCAAGTGGGTTGTCATGTGCCTTGTTACTGAGGAATTGGGGGTATAGTCGAAATGCATTGTTGCAACTTGGGGTCTGGCTTCCTATGCAGCCTGCGTGACTTAGGAGAGGTGCTGCTCAGCTTGCTTGCAGCAGGGGATGGGCAGGGACCAGGGTATAAAAGCATTGCCACTTAGGATGATAGATAACCTACGGCAGAGTTCCCTATCTGGTAGTGCCTGTCTTCACTGCGGCAAATCCATGTAAAGAAGCTAGCCAAGATAACCCGCTAATTTAGGCTGTTTTTCTACACTCCTTGTCCATGTCTACAACAACTCCATTAAACAACAGCCTACCAGATGGCTGCTCATTGTAGCCGTCTCCTTCTCATTGTAACTAACTTAATTCCCGTAATTGTAATTCTATTTTGATGTACGGTGCCTTCAGAAATTAATCACATCCCTTGACTTTTTAGCAGTGAGGGAGAGTGGGTATGCAGTCCCTGATGAGTCTTCTGTTGTTAGATTAGATGTTACATTGGAGCAGCATGCCGAGCGAGCAAAGTTGATGCATTTGTATAATTTCATGAAACAGAGGACCAGTCTGGGTAGGCTTTTACAAGTTTACTGTCACCCAGCCTCTGAGTGCCAGAGACGACACATACAGCACAGCTTCGTGACTGTCATGCTTGCAGATTTACAGCAAATACCAATTCTACCAGCACTACTTTTTTTTCTTGTGTGATTTATTCATTTATTTATTTATTTGCACAGATTTGATATCATTTCACAAACTGTTGCGGGCTGTTTTAAATGAATCCAGGGTCGCTAATTATTGGTTTGAGAAACAACGTTGTTCATTCACGTTACCTAGCTGACAACCTGCTAACTTGACAATCGGTCTAGGCTAATTTGATTGGCCCAGGAAGAAAGGAAAATAGTCTGCTTCTCATGAGATGTGTTTCAAAAGTAGGATTCATATAGGTGTGATTCATATAGGCCTTAATGGAAGATTTAACTATATCAAAGGTAGGATTCATATGGGTGTGATTCATATGGGTGTGATTCATATAGGCCATAATGGAAGATTGAACTATATCAATGGTGTGATTCATATGGGTGTGATTCATATGGGTGTGATTCATATGGGTGTGATTCATATGGGTGTGATTCATATGGGTGTGATTCATATAGGCCATAATGGAAGATTGAACTATATCAATGGTAGGATTCATATAGGTGTGATTCATATGGGTGTGATTCATATGTGTGTGATTCATATAGGCCTTAATGGAAGACTAAATTATACTGAACAAAAATATAAATGCAACAATTTCAATGATTTTACAAAGTTACAGTTCATATAAGAAAATCAGACAATTGAAATAAATAAATTAGGCCCTAATCTATGGATTTCACATGACTGCAGGGGCTCAGACATGGGTGAGCCTGGGAGGGCATGGGCCCAGTCAGTCAGAATACTCCTCAGTTTCATCAGCTCTCTGGGTGGCTGGTCTCAGACGATTCCGCAGGTGAAGATGCCAGATGTGGAGGTCCTGGGTTGGCATGGTTACATGTGGTCAGTGGTTGTGAGGCCAGTTGGACATATTGCCAAATTCTCTAAAACACCATTGGTGGCGGCTTATGGTAGAGAAATGAACATTAAATTATCTGGCAACAGCTCTGGTGGACATTACTGCAGTCAGCATGCCATTTGCACGCTTTCTCAACTTGAGACATCTGTTGCATTGTTGTGTGACAAAACTGCACATTTCAGTGGCCTTTTATTGCCCCCCCCAGCACAAGGTGCACCTGTGTAATGATCATGCTGTTTAATCAGCTTCTTGATATGCCACAACCGTCAGATGGATGGAGTATCTTTAGAACTGAGAAAGGCTGACGAACAGGTATGTTAACAAATTTGTGCATTTGAACATTTGAAGTGTTTGTGCGTAAGGAACATTTATGGGATGTTTTATTTCACCTCAAGAAACAATGTTGCATTAGATTTTATATATATATATATATATATATACTATACAAAATTATATTTCTGGTGCTCCTTCAATTCAGTTTTGTACCTACCGTTTTTAAAGTTGGGAGCAGTGTGTGCTTGTGGGAGAGAGTGATGTGTGTGTTTTGAGGGAGGGAGAGTGTGTGCCTCTGTTTACTGAAGAGTTAAGGTTTTACACTGTTTTCACCTTACTGCCACAATGACTTGCAGATCATCATGCTTGTACAGTACATTCCTGTCCTCCCATTCCTCCATCTAAATGACAGGTATGAGCAAATATGAGCAAATCAGACATTCTGTGGACTATTATAATATACAGTGTGAAGTTAATTCAATATGTGTTGTGTTCAGTAATGGTGTGAATATCAGTGACCAGTGTGAAGTTGTTTTACCTTGTCAGCTCGGGGATTTGATCTAGCAACCTTTCGGTTACTGGCCCAATGCTCTAACCACTAGGCTACCTGCCGCCTGTTTGAATCGTCAAACAATTGTGCCCATCCCTAGTCAGTGTGAATGGCGTTAGCCTGGATTCACACTTTGTCCCCTAATTCCTAGATGGCCGTCAGTTATGATTAGCTCAATGCGTCCAGTCGGAGTGGCAGCAGATCAGTCAGGTGATAATTGTGGAGTATGGTAGTGACACAGAAGTCTAATATCCCCCCAGCCCTGTCCCTGGGTCTGTCCCTGGGTCTGTCCCTGGGTCTGTCCCTGGGTCTGTCCACGGGTCTGTGTCTGTCCACAGGTCTGGGTCTGTCCACAGGTCTGGGTCTGTCCCTGGGTTTGTCCACAGGTCTGTCCACGGGTCAGTCCACGGGTCAGTCCACGGGTCTGTCCACGGGTCTGCGTCTGTCCCTGGGTCTGTCCACAGGTCTGTGTCTGGGTCTGTCCATGGCCCTGGGTCTGTCCCTGGGTCTGTCCCTGGGTCTGTCCATGGGTCTGTCCATGGCCCTGGGTCTGTCCATGGGTCTGTCCATGGCCCTGGGTCTGTCCACGGGTCTGTGTCTGTCCACGGGTCTGTGTCTGTCCCTGGGTCTGTCCACGGGTCTGTCCACGGGTCTGGGTCTGTCCACGGGTCTGTCCACGGGTCTGTCCACGGGTCTGTCCACGGGTCTGTCCACGGGTCTGTCCACGGGTCTGCGTCTGTCCCTGGGTCTGTCCACAGGTCTGTGTCTGGGTCTGTACATGGGTCTGTCCATGGGTCTGTCCATGGGTCTGGGTCTGTCCATGGGTCTGTCCATGGGTCTGGGTCTGTCCATGGGTCTGTCCATGGCCCTGGGTCTGTGTCTGGGTCTGTCCCTGGGTCTATCCATGGGTCTGTCCATGGCCCTGGGTCTGTCCATGGGTCTGTCCATGGCCCTGGGTCTGTCCATGGGTCTGTCCCTGGGTCTGTCCCTGGGTCTGTCCCTGGGTCTGTCCCTGGGTCTGTCCCTGGGTCTGTCCATGGGTCTGTCCATGGGTCTGTCCATGGGTCTGTCCATGGGTCTGGCCTGGCTGCAAACAGGACTGTCGCCACACTGAAGAGGCTTAGAGGGTTCACGTCTCTTGAAATCTCTCTCGAATACTATAGTAATTAGGACAATAATATCTGCAAAAACGCGTTCAGACCCCAGTCCTTCCTAACTACAGGTTATTGACAGGTTATTGACAGGTTATTGACAGGTTATTGAATGTGCTCATTTAACTATTTCTCCAGCAGGGTTTCTCAGAGAAAGACTCCACTTCTATGTCAAAGATAATAAAACTAAAACAATACTACAATCTGCAAAAACCCTCCATCAATTACTGTAGTAGTACTACATTATTTATACTATAGTTAACTGTAAATACTACAGTGAATACTGCATTATTTATACTCTAGTTAACTGTAAATACTACAGTGAATACTGCATTATTTATACTCTAGTTAACTGTAAATACTACAGTGAATACTGCATTATTTATACTCTAGTTAACTGTAAATACTACAGTGAATACTGCATTATTTATACTCTAGTTAACTGTAAATACTACAGTGAATACTGCATTATTTATACTCTAGTTAACTGTAAATACTACAGTGAATACTGCATTATTTATACTCTAGTTAACTGTAAATACTACAGTGAATACTGCATTATTTATACTCTAGTTAACTGTAAATACTACAGTATGTTAACTGTAAGTTCTACAGTATTGACTGTGGTGTTTTTGCTCACTTTAGTCCACAAAAACACGGGTGAATACTAAAGTATTTATACCATAGTATACTATACATTTATTTTTATGTGGGTTGGATTGGGGAATTTACTGGAGGTAGACTGAAACTGGCTGTACAGGAAAGAATGCAGTTTGTTATGTCACAGAAATACAAGGCTTTAATCCCTCCCCCTTTTTGAACGCTGAGCATTGGATGGTCTGTTGAACTGAGTGCCACTTAATGTTCTATAGGACCAAGAGTATGGACTACCACAGCACGGCATGGCTAGCTCTGTACTGACAGAGGAGTGGTGAACAAGGGGTGTTAACTGCTGGATGCGACTGTACTTCTCTGGTCATAAGAGCTGGGACTTGTCAGACGAGGATGCCACAATGATCAGGTTAAGAGACTGTTTTATTTTATATGTACAGATGTAGGATCTTAATTGGACCTATATTGTCAAAGCAACATTTTTAATGTTTAGTCCATGAAGTTGCTTGATCAATGGTTAGGCTATTAGCTGGCTAAAAGTGGACTTTGTGAAAAGTGCAATCCTGTGTGTGTTTTCAGTGAATGTACCGTGGGAAAATTCTCACCAAAACGTTTGATGTTGATTTGAGTAATTTAGCAGATGCTCTTATCCAGATCATCTTACAGGAGCAATTCGGTTTAAGTGCCTTGTTCAAAGGCACATCGATAGTCGGCTCTGGGATTCTCAAACCAGTGACCTTTCGGTTACTGGTCCAATTGCTCTTAACAGCTAGGCTGATCAAATGAAGATCCTACATCTGTAGCTACTTCAGTCGTGTCTTTTCGTTTCTGGTCTAGATAGTGTTAATGCTTAATTGAACAGCGGGAGTGGTGTGAATTTTTGCTTCTCTAAAAATAGCTTTGGGATGTTTGGGATGGACTCTGAGGTCGTAGATTGACTTGGCTACTCTTAATTGTAGGCTAGGGTATATTTCATATCCATTGCACCGACCGGAAAGCAGGTCTTTTTCTAATATAGTCGGGCAAAGCAGTGTCAGATCATCATGGTTATTATGGACAATTATTGTGCGATATTAGAGTCATCAACAGTCTATGAAGAAACAATGAAGTGAATGTGTTCTGGGCAGATGTTCTTTCAGTAACCTGCTATTTCTATATGGGGTTGTTCCATTTCATTTCAATCCCTTTTTGACCACACCCATTTTTGATTTGAACAAAACTTTCCATACACATTTGCCAAGTGGTCAAAGTGACATTTTGGACCTGAATGCCAACATTTTCAGGAGATAAGAGGTGCTCAAAGTTGACCCATTTTTGCATACCCCACCATAACATGAGACATCCATGTCTTCATCACTGGAAAATATAAACGGTTGAGTTTGATATCATTTAAAGAGATTCTCCGGTACTTTTTGTATACTTTTTAGCCAGCAGTTCTGAAAGCAGCGCTCACGAGCCAAAAGGGGTCCCTGAAAAGTGGGTACTCTGTCATGTGTGCAGAGACCGCATGTGCAGCACTCTGTTGTGTTTGCCTCTTGCTAGCTGTCACTCAAAGGGCGAGGGGATGAAGCGCATTGGCTGGAACTTGGATTGATAAGGGGTTGGCCCAAGTGTGAGGAAAATGTAGGGAAAATGGCACCTCACAGCTTCCAGTAAACGGTCGCTTTTAAACTAGGGATTTCGTGGCTAATTGAGGTAAATTGTATTTCAGCTCATAGATTATGCATGTATAAACTACACAATGACAAATCCAGCCCAAAGCGGGAGGTAAAAAAAAAAATACTAGTCGTGTGATATATATATATATACACCAACATTGCCGTTTAAAAAAAATATATATATCAAATATTTATGCCGTTTAAAATATTATATATATATATATCAGTCAAAAGTTTGGACACACCTACTCATTCAAGAGTTTTTCATTTTTTTAAAACCAATTTTCTACATTGTAGAATAATAGTGAAGACATCAAATGATGAAATAACACATGTAATCATGTAGTAAGCAACAAATAAATTACAAATCAAAAAAGATTCTTCAAAGTAGCCACCCTGTTCCTTGATGACAGCTTTGCACGAGCTTGGCCTTCTCTCAACCAGCTTGATGAGGTAGTCACCTGGAATGCATTTCAATGAATAGGTGTGCCTTGTTAATAGTTAGTTTGTTGGATTCCTTTCCTTCATGTGTTCGAGCCAATCAGTTGTGTTGTGACAAGGTAAGAGTGGTATACAGAAGATAGCCCTATTTGGTTGATTAACGTTTCCATCCTCGGAAATTGCAGCCCAAATAAATGCTTCAGAGTTCAAGTAACACACACACATTTCAACATCAACTGTTCAGAGGAGACTGCGTTCTGAGGGCAAAAGGGGGTGCAACTACATTTTGGGAAAGTGTTCCTAAAGTTTTGTACACTCAGTGTACATACACCATTTAAATCATCTACAAGCACACAGAGAGCAATCGGCTCCGGCAGATTCAGCTCAGACCTCCAACTGCAGCAGATTTGAATTTAGAAGGGAAAATGGAAAAAAAAATATATAATTGTGCATTGAACCGAATCTCATCGATTTGTTCCTCTAATGAAACCGAATCACACCGAATTGTTTCAAACTCAATGTATTGTTCCTGTATCGTACCAGAGACCATGTATCTTAGATGCGTATCCAATCGCCTTGGTAGAGAATGATGCACATCTCTAACGTCTATGATTGGTTCAGGTATGGTCCCGTCATCTATGATTGGTTCAGGTATTGTCCCATCGTCTGTGATTGGTTCAGGTATGAACCCGTCGTCTGTGATTGGTTCAGGTATGAACCCGTCGTCTGTGATTGGTTCAGGTATGAACCCGTCGTCTGTGATTGGTTCAGGTATGAACCCGTCGTCTGTGATTGGTTCAGGTATGAACCCGTCGTCTATGATTGGTTCAGGTATTGTCCCGTCGTCTGTGATTGGTTCAGGTATGGTCCCGTCGTCTCTGATTGGTTCAGGTATGGTCCCGTCGTCTCTGATTGGTTCAGGTATGGTCCCGTCGTCTCTGATTGGTTCAGGTATGGTCCTGTCGTCTCTGATTGGTTCAGGTATGGTCCGGTCGTCTGTGATTGGTTCAGGTCTGGTCTGGACCAACCAGATGTGGTCTTGTTTGGTGGCTGAGCTCATTAAAATAATCGCCAGTCTGTAGAATAATACCCAATATGCAACAGGAGCATATTAAATATTTCTACCTTTCTTGTACCTATTTAGGACACATCACCATGAAGAGAATGACATTCATATCCATCATTATGTATTTCTGTATAGTACAGATCACGGAAGCAATGATGTAATTCTGATTGTTACCGGGTGTTAATCCACTTAATTTACTGTAGTTAAATAATCAAAAAGAGAGAGATTTTTTATTCAAGGTGTCATGTCATAGTTGACATCCCTTTTTTAATAAAAAAAATAAATACATCTTAATTTAGAGCAGATATTTAACTGAGTTTTTGGAAAAATGTCACAAAATAATGTTTTGTTACCAAACTTTGTATCTGCAAAGTTCTTCCATGTGTTTTTGTAAAATGTTTAGTGTAAATTGTTAGTCTTTGTTCGTCGAGAAATATAATGTTTTTTTTTGTTTGGGATACATTTTAAGTCACCGTGGAATTTCCCTCGACAACTGTGTATGGGTGACTCGAGTCTTGGTGATTGACAGAATATTAGTTGAGTCAATTGGCAATGGGTGTGTAACTTTTCCCAGTACTTTAGTGCACTATTTTGGACCAGGGCCAACACCAGGGAATAGTTTGCCGTTTGAACGTCAAGTAGAGACATACTGCACCCGCTGCATCCAAGGAGATGGTCGTTTTCAACATCATCCTGGCAATTTTAGTTTTACTTAAAGCTAGATGTATGCTTATGACACACTTCCTGATATAATACCTTTGGTACCACTAGTTATTAGCCAGCTTGGCAAAGTAGGTTTTAAACTCTTTCAACTCTGAACTGTCGGAGCACGCTGCCATAGAGAGACCTTAATGCTTTCCTCCCAACGCAGCCATCTGTTGATCACCAAAGAATGTGCCTGTAGCCTTTTCCCATCTAGATACATCTAACGGCCACTCAAAGCAATTGAGCTATATTTGAGATTGCCATTCATTTCCACCCATGCCTATTTGCACACTGCATCTCATATTGACCTGTTCGTCAATATCTCTCTCAGGGAGAAAGTGATTTTAGCCTAGCTGCCTAGATGTCAGCCATGGTGGCCAATGACCAGTGAGCAGCATATGGAAAGGCTGTGAACTTTTGAGGTAGAATCAGTCACTGTGTCGTAGGCTGCACTATATCCTTTATGATCGTTTGTCGGTTGGTAGAATGGTGCTTGCAACACTTGGACAGTGGGTGCGATTCCCAGAAATACCTGTACGTTAAATGTATGCATTCATGACTGTAAATTGCTATGAATAAAAGTGTCCGGAAAATGGCATACAGTGCCTTGCGAAAGTATTCGGCCCCCTTGAACTTTGCGACCTTTTGCCACATTTCAGGCTTCAAACATAAAGATATAAAACTGTATTTTTTTGTGAAGAATCAACAACAAATGGGACACAATCATGAAGTGGAACGACATTTATTGGATATTTCAAACCTTTTTAACATTTCAAAAACGGAAAAATTGGGCGTGCAAAATTATTCAGCCCCCTTAAGTTAATACTTTGTAGCGCCACCTTTTGCTGCGATTACAGCTGTAAGTCGCTTGGGGTATGTCTCTATCAGTTTTGCACATCGAGAGACCGAAATTTTTTCCCATTCCTCCTTGCAAAACAGCTCGAGCTCAGTGAGGTTGGATGGAGAGCATTTGTGAACAGCAGTTTTCAGTTCTTTCCACAGATTCTCGATTGGATTCAGGTCTGGACTTTGACTTGGCCATTCTAACACCTGGATATGTTTATTTTTGAACCATTCCATTGTAGATTTTGCTTTATGTTTTGGATCATTGTCTTGTTGGAAGACATATCTCCGTCCCAGTCTCAGGTCTTTTGCAGACTCCATCAGGTTTTCTTCCAGAATGGTCCTGTATTTGGCTCCATCCATCTTCCCATCAATTTTAACCATCTTCCCTGTCCCTGCTGAAGAAAAGCAGGCCCAAACCATGATGCTGCCACCACCATGTTTGACAGTGGGGATGGTGTGTTCAGGGTGATGAGCTGTGTTGCTTTTACGCCAAACATAACGTTTTGCATTGTTGCCAAAAAGTTCAATTTTGGTTTCATCTGACCAGAGCACCTTCTTCCACATGTTTGGTGTGTCTCCCAGGTGGCTTGTGGCAAACTTTAAACGACACTTTTTATGGATATCTTTAAGAAATGGCTTTCTTCTTGCCACTCGTCCATAAAGGCCAGATTTGTGGAATATACGACTGATTGTTGTCCTATGGACAGAGTCTCCCACCTCAGCTGTAGATCTCTGCAGTTCATCCAGAGTGATCATGGGCCTCTTGGCTGCATCTCTGATCAGTCTTCTCCTTGTGAAAGTTTAGAGGGACGGCCAGGTCTTGGTAGATTTGCAGTGGTCTGATACTCCTTCCATTTCAATATTATCGCTTGCACAGTGCTCCTTGGGATGTTTAAAGCTTGGGAATTAATTTTGTATCCAAATCCGGCTTTAAACTTCTTCACAACAGTATCTCGGACCTGCCTGGTGTGTTCCTTGTTCTTCATGATGCTCTCTGCGCTTTTAACGGACCTCTGAGACTATCACAGTGCAGGTGCATTTATACGGAGACTTGATTACACACAGGTGGATTGTATTTATCATCAATAGTCATTTAAGTCAACATTGGATCATTCAGAGATCCTCACTGAACTTCTGGAGAGAGTTTGCTGCACTGAAAGTAAAGGGGCTGAATAATTTTGCACGCCCAATTTTTCAGTTTTTGATTTGTTAAAAAAGTTTGAAATATCCAATAAATGTCGTTCCACTTCATGATTGTGTCCCACTTGTTGTTGATTCTTCACAAAAAAATACAGTTTTATATCTTTATGTTTGAAGCATGAAATGTGGCAAAAGGTCGCCAAGTTCAAGGGGGCCGAATACTTTCGCAAGGCACTGTATGTTAGATGTGTCTATGGTTAGAATACTGAAGCATTTGGAGTAAAATCCCAGAAACCTGGCATGTTTCTGGGTGGTACAACTTTAATTTGGAGACTCGCGTTCTGTTCCTGGAAGTCATTGGTTGTTCTACGGATCAACTGTGGTCCTTGGCGCGGCCTGGTGTGGACATCCTGGCCTGCTCTGCTCTCTCTAGTAGGCTGATAGAAATAGCTGCTAATCTGGACCAGGATGTTACTGCAGTACATAGAGTTGGATAGAGAGCGCACCTGGAACAAAGCCCGTTTTAGAATGAGCAGTGCCATTTTTGAAGGCTTTCACCATTTTGAAGTCGTCAGCTCGGTGGGATTATTTACAAACTGCCAATATACTCAGAAGAAGAACCCAAAAATAAGAAATGTACTACTTTTAAGATAGTTTAATGGCTCTTTCAAAGAAAGAGTTGTCATCTTTCCATATCTATGTTCCAGTCTAATGTCGTGGATCCTCAGCCTTCCTGTCCCGTTGATGATGTAAGTGCTTAGTTAGAGCTCCACAAATCTCATTTGCGAATGCGTAGCAGCCACAACCCACATCCTGGATCCAACCGCATCGGTTGGAAAATCTTAAAATGCACAGCAAGCAGAGATTACAGCTGATTGTGTGAACGAATGAAGCCTTCGGTCTCCCATTTCTTTTCATGTTGTTGTAGGTGTTGGTTTGGCTCTAGCAATGCATAACAAACCCCTCCTGACTTAAATTGACACACATCAGATCTGTTAATATGAACACATAAGAGTCTAATCCCTGTCTAAGGTTGGGTAGGGAGGGGTTTCTACTAAACTATATTGAATTGTTTTAAGAAGGCCGTACCAAGGATGTGTTAATGTTACGTCACTGAGTCAGTACCGGCAGATCTGTTAATGTTACGTCACTGAGTCAGTACCGGCAGATCTGTTAATGTTACGTCACTGAGTCAGTACCGGCAGATCTGTTAATGTTACGTCACTGAGTCAGTACCGGCAGATCTGTTAATGTTACGTCACTGAGTCAGTACCGGCAGATCTGTTAATGTTACGTCACTGAGTCAGTACCGGCAGATCTGTTAATGTTACGTCACTGAGTCAGTACCGGCAGATCTGTTAATGTTACGTCACTGAGTCAGTACCGGCAGATCTGTTAATGTTACGTCACTGAGTCAGTACCGGCAGATCTGTTAATGTTGCGTCACTGAGTCAGTACCGGCAGATCTGTTAATGTTGCGTCACTGAGTCAGTACCGGCAGATCTGTTAATGTTGCGTCACTGAGTCAGTACCGGCAGATCTGTTAATGTTGCGTCACTGAGTCAGTACCGGCAGATCTGTTAATGTTGCGTCACTGAGTCAGTACCGGCAGATCTGTTAATGTTGCGTCACTGAGTCAGTACCGGCAGATCTGTTAATGTTGCGTCACTGAGTCAGTACCGGCAGATCTGTTAATGTTGCGTCACTGAGTCAGTACCGGCAGATCTGTTAATGTTGCGTCACTGAGTCAGTACCGGCAGATCTGTTAATGTTACGTCACTGAGTCAGTACCGGCAGATCTGTTAATGTTACGTCACTGAGTCAGTACCGGCAGATCTGTTAATGTTACGTCACTGAGTCAGTACCGGCAGATCTGTTAATGTTACGTCACTGAGTCAGTACCGGCAGATCTGTTAATGTTACGTCACTGAGTCAGTACCGGCAGATCTGTTAATGTTACGTCACTGAGTCAGTACCGGCAGATCTGTTAATGTTACGTCACTGAGTCAGTACCGGCAGATCTGTTAATGTTACGTCACTGAGTCAGTACCGGCAGATCTGTTAATGTTATGTCACTGAGTCGTTGTAGATGAAATGCTAGGTGATATTGCCTAAAAAAACGCATTTCAAATTTATGAGCGATTCACAATATAGATAGAGCCTGTTTTTTAAAAATGTTTTTTTTTAAAAACGTTTTCTCTAAATATTTTTTGTTGCACAATTAAAGCTCAAATACACTGCATTTAAAACAGTCAGCAATAATCAAGTTAATTCAGGACCTGTGAAGTTATACCTAGGCTGAATATAAGCCTTCCACAACCATCAGACCCACTAATCATTCAATTATTTTATCAAAATAGTTTAACTTTTTTTTGTGTTTTTTTTTTCAATAATCACTGATAAGACTTTCAAGTTTGTCTATGAAAAATGATATATATTTTTTGTAACAGATTTAACCAGAACCATGCGTAATGCACATTCACTAATTATGTCTAACTTCTAGTAGCAGGCATTATAGATAATTAACCCAGGTCTCTTAAACAATCTGTCAAGCACAAGGCCACGTGCTAGTGAGTAGCCAGCTTCTCTTTAATATGTAAAGTATAGCCAACGTGGATCTATTTGCTAGTCAACAAGGTTGAACAGTTATCACTCCCTTCTGTCCGTCTCCAACTGAACAGCTTGTCCACTTTCTTTATTTCACACGTTGAAATCATGTGGCCTACCATATTTCTCAGAATGAGAACGAGTTGTCGATTCCTTAAAAAAAATTAAAAAAAAATTTTTATGCTTATTGCACATTTATAAAACGCAGACTTAGACAGCTTGTATAACAGTCTTTGTCTAAAATGCTGCTAGCGGTACTCGCTGCCACGATACCACTTGCGTCAAACTGAGCTTTCATTTTCCAGAATCAATGTTCATTGATTCTCTCGTTTTAGTAGTGTCTGCTCTGTGTCCAACTTGATTAGTCGAGACATAAAAAATAAATAAAGGGTATTATAATTTCTACATCTATTCCGGTAAAATAATGTCTGTGTGTGTTTTGTGTCCATAAGACACATTCTGTGTTGGAACGAACCTCAAATGCAAATAGTGAGTTGGAACCTCTTGTCAGAGAGGAAGATGTGATCATCTTTGTTGTGAGAGTGGCAATGGAGGGGCTTGGGGGGTGTGTGTGTGTGTGTGAGAGAACCAGAGGCAGAGGTTTCACTTCTGGCTAAAATCTCATTTAAAAAAATTCAAAATTAAAAAGGAAAGAAAGAAAACATGTTGGACTATCGTACAAAAGCATAATTAGGAATGAATGTAATTGTATATATTGCCCAGCTCTATGGGAATGAGGTACAGTGGGGCAAAAAAGTATTTAGTCAGCCACCAATTGTGCAAGTTCTCCCACTTAAAAAGATGAGAGACCTGTAATTTTCATCATAGGTACACTTCAACTATGACAGACAAAATGAGAAAAACAATCAAGAAAATCACATTGTAGGATTTTTTTATGAATTTATTTGTGGATGGTGGATGAATTGTTTTCTCAGTCAATGTTAGTATCACGGTGAATACTGCTGTCCTGTTAACATCAGCACGGTGGATGAATTGTTTTCTCAGTCAATGTTAGTATCACGGTGAATACTGCTGTCCTGTTAACATCAGCACGGTGGATGAATTGTTTTCTCAGTCAATGTTAGTATCAGTGTGAATACTGCTGTCCTGTTAACATCAGCACGGTGGATGAATTGTTTTCTCAGTCAATGTTAGTATCAGTGTGAATACTGCTGTCCTGTTAACATCAGCACGGTGGATGAATTGTTTTCTCAGTCAATGTTAGTATCACGGTGAATACTGCTGTCCTGTTAACATCAGCACGGTGGATGAATTGTTTTCTCAGTCAATGTTAGTATCAGTGTGAATACTGCTGTCCTGTTAACATCAGCACGGTGGATGAATTGTTTTCTCAGTCAATGTTAGTATCAGTGTGAATACTGCTGTCCTGTTAACATCAGCACGGTGGATGAATTGTTTTCTCAGTCAATGTTAGTATCATGGTGAATACTGCTGTCCTGTTAACATCAGCACGGTGGATGAATTGTTTTCTCAGTC
Organism: Oncorhynchus kisutch; assembly: GCF_002021735.2. Lineage (NCBI taxonomy): Eukaryota > Metazoa > Chordata > Actinopteri > Salmoniformes > Salmonidae > Oncorhynchus > Oncorhynchus kisutch. The sequence continues at coordinate 3,826,848 of NC_034174.2, forward strand.
AATGTTAGTATCAGTGTGAATACTGCTGTCCTGTTAACATCAATTCATCCACTGTGATGATGGACAATTTGTTCTTCTTTTCACATTCTAAAGTTCAATCTATTCTACTGGGAGACAAACTATGTTTTTAAGCAAATATGTGTCTGTTGACAAAGTGATTCCATCCAGAGACAGATGTGTCCTTCTATATTAGGCCCTCTAAAACCCATGAGAATACTGTGTTTACTGACCAACGTCCCTGAGGGGGGGGGGGGTGTGTGTACGTGTGTGCTGTGTTGACAACAGCGTTGTTTAGTCTGTGGGAGAGAAGCGTCTGTGGCTCTGGTTGATCAATAGGGCAACAGGGACCGTACCATCGTGATACTTAGCTACTGATACAATATGTGTTGCCATTCTCCTGATTCTATATGCCCTATATAATCTGTGATGCAGTGAACGCGGAAGGAATCCCATCATGCAGACATTTTAAAAGGGAATTCAACAGTGTTAAAACATGTATTTAATAGGACTGGTCTATTGTTTGGTCGCAAACAAAATGATGATTGGTGCACAAGACACATGTCTGATTCGTGCCTGTCTGATTCATGCCTGTCTGATTCGTGCCTAGTGGACTAGTACCAAAAATAAGACCATTTTATAACAATTGAGCTTTCTCCCATGTTGGATAGAGGTCACAGTCCATGGCCTTTTCCTAGCCCATGTTGCTACGTGCATAATAGCAACGTTAACCAGCATATTGGTGTTGAGAACAATGTGGTGGAGGCAGCAGCAGAGTGAGGAGAGGAGAAAACAGCCCTTGTCTTAATTAAGGAGAGAGGAAACCCCAACTGAATTAGGTCTATAATCAATAGTCTAAATGGTATTAAATGCACCTGGCTTTATAAATCTACAGAAATAAGACCGATCCTGCTTCTGTTTCCTGTTGGAGTGTTTAACAGCCTACTGATTCCGTGAGCTCCAAGCTGCATGCAACCACAACGTGTCAGACTAGGACATTTAAACAAATTCAGCTGTTTTGAATCTTTGCTGTAATAAATTATTTACATTTTTTTGTTTTTTTTGTGACAACAGACTGGTTTTAGTTAGCATTTTATTTAATTATAAGTAATACAGCAGGTAGCCTAGTGGTAGGAGCATTGGGCCAGTAACCAGCAGGTAGCCTAGTGGTTAGAGCGTTGGACCAGTAACCAGCAGGTAGCCTAGTGGTTAGAGCATTGGGCCAGTAACCAGCAGGTAGCCTAGTGGTTAGAGCGTTGGACCAGTAACCAGCAGGTAGCCTAGTGGTTAGAGCATTGGGCCAGTAACCAGCAGGTAGCCTAGTGGTTAGAGCGTTGGACCAGTAACCAGCAGGTAGCCTAGTGGTTAGAGCGTTGGGCCAGTAACCAGCAGGTAGCCTAGTGGTTAGAGCGTTGGGCCAGTAACCAGCAGGTAGCCTAGTGGTTAGAGCGTTGGGCCAGTAACCATCAGGTAGCCTAGTGGTTAGAGCGTTGGGCCAGTAACCAGCAGGTAGCCTAGTGGTTAGAGCGTTGGGCCAGTAACCAGCAGGTAGCCTAGTGGTTAGAGCGTTGGGCCAGTAACCAGCAGGTAGCCTAGTGGTTAGAGCGTTGGGCCAGTAACCAGCAGGTAGCCTAGTGGTTAGAGCGTTGGGCCAGTAACCAGCAGGTAGCCTAGTGGTTAGAGCGTTGGGCCAGTAACCAGCAGGTAGCCTAGTGGTTAGAGCGTTGGGCCAGTAACCAGCAGGTAGCCTAGTGGTTAGAGCGTTGGGCCAGTAACCAGCAGGTAGCCTAGTGGTTAGAGCGTTGGGCCAGTAACCAGCAGGTAGCCTAGTGGTTAGAGCGTTGGGCCAGTAACCAGCAGGTAGCCTAGTGGTTAGAGCGTTGGGCCAGTAACCGAAAGGTTGCAAGATTGAATCCCCGAGCTGACAAGGTAAAAATCTGTCGCTCTGCCCCTGAACAAGGCAGTTAACCCACTGTTCCCTGGTAGGCCGTCATTGTAAATAAGAATTTGTTCTTAACTGACTTGCCTTGTTGAGTAAAAATATATTTTTTAAATATTTTAAATTAAATGTTTACACTGTTGTACCCTGATGAAGACAGCTTGTTTGTCGAAACGTTGGTTATTAGGTTATTCAATTATTGCATCTGAGCTCCTAGAGTGTGCGGCTCTCCTTTAATTTTTCAAGTGTTCTACTCCACTAGCCAGCACCTCGCCTAAATTGGTGTGCGTTTCTTTCGCCTCTAGTTTACACTGTTCCAAACAGAAAGAGTAATGGAAGGCCAAGCTTTCTAAAAGGATCAGTTATGTTCAGGGAACTCCATCCATGTGAGCGTTGGTGGACACTTACAGCTGGAACAGCACCATCTAGTGGTCAGAACTAGGTAATATCAGGATGTAAGATTTTTTATTTTATTTATTTCACCTTTATTTAACCAGGTAGGATAGTTGAGAACAAGTTCTCATTTGCGACTGCGACCTGGCCAAGATAAAGCGTAGCAATTCGACACATACAACAACACAGAGTTACACATGGAATAAACAAAACATACAGTCAATAATACAGTAGAACAAAAGAAAACAAAGTCTATATACAGTGAGTGCAAATGAGGTAAGTTAAGGAAATAAATAGGCCATGGTGGCAAAGTAATTACAAAATAGCAATTAAACACTGGAATGGTAGATCGGCAGAAGATGAATGTGCAGGTAGAGATACTGGGGTGCAAAGGAGCAAAATAAATAAATAAATACCAGTATGGGGATGAGGTAGGTAGATAGATGGGCTGTTTACAGATAGGCTAAGTACAGGTGCAGTGATCTGTAAAATGCTCTGACAGCTGGTGCTTAAAGCTAGTGAGGGAGATGTGAGTCTCCAGCTTCAGAAATGTTTGCAATTCGTTCCAGTCATGGGCAGCAGAGCACTGGAAGGAAAGACGACCAAAGGAGGAATTGGCTTTCGGTGAGATATACCAGTGAGATATACCAGTGAGATATACCTGCTGGAGCGCGTGCTACGAGTGGGTGCTGCTATGGTGACCAGTGAGCTGATATAAGGCGGGGCTTTACCTAGCAGAGACTTGTAGATAACCTGTAGCCAGTGGGTTTGGCGACGAGTATGAAGCGAGGGCCAGCCAATGAGAGCGTACAAGTCGCAATGGTGGGTATTGTATGGGGCTTTGGTGACAACGGATGGCACTGTGATAGACTGCATCCAGTTTGTTGAGTAGAGTGTTGGAGGTTATTTTATAGATGACATCACCGAAGTCGAGGATCGGTAGGATGGTCAGTTTTACGAGGGTATGTTTGGCAGCATGAGTGAAGGATGCTTTGTTGCGATATAGGAAGCCGATTCTAGATTTAATTTTGGATTGGAGATGCTTAATGTGAGTCTGGAAGTAGAGTTTACAGTCTAACCAGACACCCAGGTATTTGTAGTTGTCCACGTATTCTAAGTCAGAGAATAGAGGTGGATCAGAGAATCACCAGCAGCAAAAGCAACATTTGATGTATACAGAAAAGAGAGTCGGCCCGAGAATTGAACCCTGTGGCACCCCCTATAGAGACTGTCAGAGTTCCAGACAACAGGCCCTCCGATTTGACACACTGAACTCTATCAGAGAAGTAGTTGGTAAACCAGGCGAGGCAATCATTTGAGAAACCAAGGCTGTCGAGTCTGCCAATAAGAATGTGGTGATTGACACAGTCGAAAGCCTTGGCCAGGTCCATGAAGACGGCTGCACAGTAATGTCTCTTATCGATGGCGGTTATGATGTCGTTTAGAACCTTGAGCGTGGCTGAGGTGCACCCATGACCAGCTCTGAAACCAGATTGCATAGCGGAGAAGGTATGGTGGGTTTCGAAATGGTCAGTAATCTGTTAACTAGGCTTTCGAAGACCTTAAAAAGACAGGGTAGGATAGATATAGGTCTGTAGCAGTTTGGGTCTAGAGTGTCCCCTCCTTTGAAGAGGGGGATGACCGCGGCAGCTTTCCAATCTTTGGGAATCTCAGACGATACGAAAGAAAGGTTGAACAGGCTAGCAATAGGGGTTGCAACAATTTCTGCAGATAATTTTACAAAGAGAGGGTCCAGATTGTCTAGCCCAGCTGATTTGTAGGGATACAGATTTTGCAGCTCTTTCAGAACATCGGCTATCTGGATTTGGGTAAAGGAGAAATGGTGGTGTTTTTGGCGGGTTGCTGTTGAGGGTGCCGGGCAGTTGACCGGGGTAGGGGTAGCCATGTGGAAAGCATGGCCAGCCGTAGAGAAATACTTATTGAAATGCTCAATTATAGGTGATTTATCGTTGGTGACAATGTTTCCTAGCCTCAGAGCAGTGGGCAGCTGGGAGGAGGTGCTCTTATTCTCCATGGACTTTAGTGTCCCAGAACTAGTTAGTACTACAGTATGCAAATTTCTGTTTGAAAAAGCTAGCCTTAGCTTTTCTAACTGCCTGTGTATATTTGTTCCTAACTTCCCTGAAAAGTTGCATATCACGGGGGCTATTCGATGCTAATGCAGAACGCCACAGGATGTTTTTGTGCTGGTCAAGGGCAGACCGGTCTGGCGTGAACCAAGGACTATATCTATTCCTAGTTCTAAATCTTTTGAGAGGGGCATGCTTATTTAAGATGGTGAGGAAGGCACTTTTAAAGAATAGCCAGGCATCATCTACTGACGGGATGAGGTCAATGTCATTCCAGGATACCCCGGCCAGGTCATTTAGAAAGGCCTGTTCGCAGAAGTGTTTTAGGGAGTGTTTGACAGTGATGAGGGGTGGTCGTTTGACCGCAGACCCATTACGGATGCAGGCAATGAGGCAGTGATTGCTGAGATCTTGATTGAAAACAGCAGAGGTGTATTTGGAGTGCGAATTAGTTAGGATGACATCTATGAGGGTGCCCGTGTTTACTTATTTGGGGTTGTACCTGGTAGGTTCATTGATAATTTGTGTGAGATTGAGGGCATCAAGCTTAGTTTGTAGGATGGCCGGGGTGTTAAGCATGTCCCGGTTTAGGTCACCTAGTAGCATGAGCTCAGAAGATAGATGGGGGGCAATCAGTTCACATATAGTATCGAGGGCACAACTGGGGGCAGAGGGAGGTCTATAGCAAGCGGCAACAGTGAGAGACTTGTTTCTGGAAAGGTGAATTTTTAGAAGTAGAAGCTCAAATTGTTTTGGTACAGACTTAGCATGCAGAGTTCTGTATTACTTTCGATCTTTGCAGTAGATTGCAACACCGCCCCCTTTGGCAGTTCTATCTTGGCGGAAAACGTTATAGTTAGCAATGGAGATTTCAGGGTTTTTGGTGGTTTTCCTAAACCAGGATTCAGACACGGCTAAGACATCTGGGTTGGCAGAGTGTGCTAAAGCAGTGAGTAAAACAAACTTAGGGAGTAGGCTTATAATGTTAACATGCATGAAACCAAGGCTTTTACGTTTACAGAAGTCAACCAATGAGAGCACCTGGGGGGTGGGAGTGGAGCTTGGCACTGCAGGATCTGGATTAACCTCCACATCACCAGAGGAACAGAGGAGAAGTAGGATAAGGGTGCGGCTAAAGACTATACAAACTGGCCGTCTAGCACATTTAGAACAGAGAGTAAAAGGAATAGGTTTCTGGGCCCTGGTCAAAGATCCCTATGCGCCCTGGTCAAAAGTAGTGCACTATGAAGGGGTTGCGGTGCTATTTGGGACATAAACTGAAGACCTTTCATACGCTCCACATGTGACGGTGACAATCTGCATTTCTAATGTGACTGATTCAACTCGTGAGCAGCTGAGAGATGGACAATGAAGCAGAGAGAGAGCGACAGAGAGCTGCTGTTTCAGAACGGGCTGATCCGGTCTCTGTGTGGTCCTCATGCTCCTTTTGTGTGTTTTTAGGTTCAGCATCCAGATCATGAACAGGGGATTGTCATGCCATCTATTATTATCTCAATTGAAGCAGTAGCGGTAGCCCTACATTAGTGAATATTCATTTTCCATCTCTTGCACATTGTTCTTTATGTGTGTGCCATTTGTTGTGGAACAGGACGTTCAAGGAAACTGCAGGCTTAATCAATGCATTGTTTCTCCATCATGGTATAGGCAGGTGGGCCCCCTTGCCTAGTTCTGTTGCTCACCTGAAAAAGTTGGCTTTCAATTGACAGTTTGTTCCAACTGGGGCTTGGATGATGATATGGGATATTTTATTCCCTACCTGCTAAAATAATCTAGTTGTGTAATTTAGTCAGTCATCTAAACTCTAATTTAGACAGAGATATTTCAGCTGAGCATCAGTACCCTGATCAATAACCACTGACCTATGAACTTCCTCTCTAAACCTTTAAGTGCCCAGTCTCTGGCTACGTCCCAAATGTCACTCTATTCCATATAATAATGCCCATAGCACTGTGTTCAAAAGTAGTGCACTATGTAGGCAATAGGGTGCCTTTTTGGGATGCAGTCTTTGTCATTCTCTACCCCTGGCTCCAACCTTCACAGTCCCCCATGTAAAGAAGACCTCTCTGGATGAAGAATACTGAAGAGGAGAAGAAGAATACTGAACAGAGGAGGAGGAGGAGAAGAATACTGAACAGAGGAGGAGGAGGAGGAGAAGAATATTGAACAGAGGAGGAGAAGAATACTGAACAAAGGAGGAGAAGAATACTGAACAAAGGAGGAGAAGAATACTGAACAGAGGATTAGAATACTGAACAGAGGATTAGAATACTGAACAGAGGAGAAGAAGAATACTGAACAGAGGAGAAAAAGAATACTGTACAGAGGAGAAAAAGAATACTGAACAGAGGAGGAGAAGAATACTGAACAGAGGAGGAGGAGGAGAAGAATACTGAACAGAGGAGGAGGAGGAGAAGAATACTGAACAGAGGAGGAGGAGGAGAAGAATACTGAACAGAGGAGGAGAAGAATACTGAACAGAGGAGAAGAATACTGAACAGAGGAGGAGGAGGAGAAGAATACTGAACAGAGGAGAAGAATACTGAACAGAGGAGAAGAAGAATACCGAACAGAGGAGAAGAAGAATACTGAACAGAGGAGAAGAAGAATACTGAACAGAGGAGAAGAAGAATACTGAACAGAGGAGAAGAAGAATACTGAACAGAGGAGAAGAAGAATATTGAACAGAGGAGAAGAAGAATATTGAACAGAGGAGAAGAAGAATATTGAACAGAGGAGAAGAAGAAGAATACTGAACAGAGGAGGAGAAGAAGAATACTGAACAGAGGAGGAGAAGAAGAATACTGAACAGAGGAGGAGAAGAAGAATACTGAACAGAGGAGGAGAAGAAGAATACTGAACAGAGGAGGAGAAGAAGAATACTGAACAGAGGAGGAGAAGAAGAATACTGAACAGAGGAGGAGAAGAAGAATACTGAACAGAGGAGAAGAAGAATACTGAACAGAGGAGAAGAAGAATATTGAACAGAGGAGAAGAAGAATATTGAACAGAGGAGAAGAAGAATATTGAACAGAGGAGGAGAAGAATACTGAACAGAGGAGGAGAAGAAGAATACTGAACAGAGGAGGAGAAGAAGAATACTGAACAGAGGAGGAGAAGAAGAATACTGAACAGAGGAGGAGAAGAAGAATACTGAACAGAGGAGGAGAAGAAGAATACTGAACAGAGGAGGAGAAGAAGAATACTGAACAGAGGAGGAGAAGAAGAATACTGAACAGAGGAGGAGAAGAAGAATACTGAACAGAGGAGGAGAAGAAGAATACTGAACAGAGGAGGAGAAGAAGAATACTGAACAGAGGAGGAGAAGAAGAATACTGAACAGAGGAGGAGAAGAAGAATAATGAACAGGAGGAGGAGGAGAAGAATAATGAACAGGAGGAGGAGGAGAAGAATACTGAACAGGGGAGGAGGAGGAGGAGGAGAAGAATACTGAACAGGGGAGGAGGAGGAGGAGGAGAAGAATACTGAACAGGGGAGGAGGAGGAGAAGAAGAATACTGAACAGAGGAGGAGGAGAAGAAGAATACTGAACAGAGGAGGAGGAGCAGAAGAATACTGAACAGAGGAGGAGCAGAAGAATACTGAACGGAGGAGAATAATGAACAGAGGGGGAGGTCGAAGAATACTGAACAGAGGAGGAGGAGGAGAAGAAGAATACTGAACAGGGGAGGAGGAGAAGAATAGTGAACAGAGGAGGAAGAGGAGAAGAATAGTGAACAGAGGAGGAGGAGAAGAATAGTGAACAGAGGAGGAGGAGAAGAATAATGAACAGAGGAGGAGGAGGAGAAGAATAATGAACAGAGGAGGAGGAGGAGAAGAATAATGAACAGAGGAGGAGGAGGAGAAGAATAATGAACAGAGGAGGAGGAGGAGAAGAATAATGAACAGGAGGAGGAGGAGGAGAAGAATAATGAACAGAGGAGTAGGAGAAGAATAATGAACAGGAGGAGGAGAAGAATACTGAACAGAGGAGGAGGAGAAGAAGAATAGTGAACAGAGGAGGAGGAGAAGAATAGTGAACAGGAGGAGGAGGAGAAGAATAGTGAACAGGAGGAGGAGAAGAAGAATACTGAACAGAGGAGGAGGAGAAGAAGAATACTGAACAGAGGAGGAGGAGAAGAAGAATACTGAACAGAGGAGGAGGAGAAGAAGAATACTGAACAGAGGAGGAGGAGAAGAAGAATACTGAACAGAGGAGGAGGAGAAGAAGAATACTGAACAGAGGAGGAGGAGAAGAATAGTGAACAGAGGAGGAGGAGAAGAATAATGAACAGGAGGAGGAGGAGAAGAATAATGAACAGGAGGAGGAGGAGAAGAATAATGAACAGGAGGAGGAGGAGAAGAATAATGAACAGGAGGAGGAGGAGAGGAATACTGAACAGAGGAGGAGGAGAAGAAGAAGAATGAACAGAGGAGGAGGAGGAGAAGAATAATGAACAGAGGAGGAGGAGAAGAATAATGAACAGGAGGAGGAGGAGAAGAATAATGAACAGAGGAGTAGGAGAAGAATAATGAACAGGAGGATGAGAAGAAGAATAATGAACAGAGGAGGGGGAGAAGAATAATGAACAGAGGAGGAGGAGAAGAAGAATAATGAACAGAGGAGGAGGAGAAGAATAATGAAGAGGAGGAGGAGGAGAGTATTGAACAGAGGAGCAGACTGTAAAATAGTGTTTAAATTAATTCCAATGGCCTAAACCTCATCCCATTCCCACAGGGGCAACTCTTGAAAGACGTAAGTTTTTAAAGTGCTTTTATACAGTGCCTATAGAACGTCTACATCCCCCTTGGATTTGTTTGTGTTATAAAGGGATTAATATGTATTTAATTGTCATTTTTTGTCATTGATCCATAGAAAATACTGTGTCAAAGAGGAAGAAGAATTATATACAGTGCATTCGGAAAGTGTTCAGACCCCTTCTGTTTTTCCATATTTTGTTACGTTACAGCCTTATTCTAAAATGTATTACATTGTTTTTTCCCCCTCATCAATCGACACACAATGCACCATAATGACATCACAATACCCCATAATGACATTACAATACCCCATACTGACATCACAATACCCCATAATGACATTACAATACCCCATAATGACATTACAATACCCCATAATGACATTACAATACCCCATAATGACATCACAATACCCCATAATGACATTACAATACCCCATAATGACATTACAATACCCCATAATGACATCACAATACCCCATAATGACATTACAATACCCCATAATGACATTACAATACCCCATAATGACATTACAATACCCCATAATGACATTACAATACCCCATAATGACATTACAATACCCCATAATGACATTACAATACCCCATAATGACATCACAATACCCCATAATGACATCACAATACCCCATAATGACATTACAATACCCCATAATGACATTACAATACCCCATAATGACATTACAATCCCCCATAATGACATTACAATCCCCCATAATGACATTACAATACCCCATAATGACATTACAATACCCCATAATGACATTACAATACCCCATAATGACATTACAATACCCCATAATGACATTACAATACCCCATAATGACATTACAATACCCCATAATGACATTACAATACCCCATAATGACATTACAATACCCCATAATGACATTACAATACCCCATAATGACATTACAATACCCCATAATGACATTACAATACCCCATAATGACATTACAATACCCCATAATGACATTACAATACCCCATAATGACATTACAATACCCCATAATGACATACAATACCCCATAATGACATTACAATACCCCATAATGACATTACAATACCCCATAATGACATTACAATACCCATAATGACATTACAATACCCCATAATGACATCACAATACCCCATAATGAAACGTTTTGGGACACTGTAAAGTCCATGGAGAACAAGAGCACCTCCTCTCAGCTGCCCACTGCACTGAGGCTAGGTAACACGGTCACCACTGATAAATCCATGATAATCTAAAATTTCAACAAGCATTTCTCAACGGCTGGCCATGCCTTCCTCCTGGCTACTCCAACCCCGGCCCACAGCTCCGCACCCCCCCGCAGCTACTCGCCCAAGCCTCCCCAGCTTCTCCTTCACCCATATCCAGACAGTAGATGTTCTGAAAGAGCTGCAAAACCTGGACCAGTACCATTCAACTGGGCTAGACAATCTGCAGGAGGCAAAAGGTCCCTTCTATATATAGATCCCCTGTGTTGTTGATCCCTAGCTCTTCCCATCGCTCACAGGCGTTATCAAGGTTAGTGAGGGCAAAGGATGGATTCCTGGCCATAGGAAGCAGGAATGATATGGGTCTAAGGTCAAACTGGACATTAATTTGTTTCCAGATACGGACTGTATAAAAGGACTGTTACTATAAAGTAACATGATTTCTCCAAAATCACTGCGCCAATCGAGAAAGGGGTGGCTATTCTCATGTTCTATACTAAGCCAACTGGGGTTCTTATTTTCAAGCTGCATCCATTTCATGAACCCATCTGCAATATTACATTTCTGTAGGACCTTAAATAGATTGGACCTCTCAAATTGGTCAAAGGCCTTTTTAGTGTCGCGATAATACTTATTTTCCACCATAGTTTGCTAATAAATTCATTAAAAATCCTACAAAGTGATTTTCCGGATTTTTTTTCTCATTTTGTCATTTTGTTTCTCATTTAGTTGAAGTGTACCTATGATGAAAATTACAGGCCTCATCTTTTTAAGTGGGAGAACTTGCACAATTGGTGGCTGACTAAATACTTTATTGCCCCACTGTATAACGGCAAGGTCCACGTTGGGTAACCTCTGAGAATAAATCATGTTGAAGAGATTAAAGAATGAGTTTCTGTTAGTGTGGGTCTGAATTACTCTCCAATTTATATTACAATTTTTTTTTTTTTTTTACTTCACATGTTAGAAACACCTTTGGCAGCGATTACAGCTGTGAGTCTTCTTGGGTAAGCCTCGTAAGAGCTCTGCAATGTTTGCCCATTATTATTTTTTAACTTCTTTAAAATAAGGAGGCAGTTACTCTGTGATGTGTTGTTGGATTTGCCCAAAACATAAGGCAGTGCTCTACGTTAATGACCTTTTGTCCGGGACAAGTTAAACACAACAACATCTAAATAGACACACACACATCACAATTACTCTGATCAGAATTGACCCTGAGAGGCCACCGTTGGAATCATTTTCAAATGTCTAAATAGTCGGACAAGAAGATTAGAGATTTAATTAAAAGAAATCACACACACATCACAATTACTCTGATCAGAATTGACCCTGAGAGGCCACCGTTGGAATCATTTTCAAATGTCTAAATAGTCGGACAAGAAGATTAGAGATTTAATTAAAAGAAATCACACACACACATCACAATTACTCTGATCAGAATTGACCCTGAGAGGCCACCGTTGGAATCATTTTCAAATGTAATTTGCATGTACATAAGTGAAAAAAGCCTACATGCATATTGGCTACAGCCTCATTTCCAAATTGATGATGACATGAGGGAGTGGAAGAACATTTTGCTAAACTTTGTTGAGACTTTTAATTACATAAATATAGGCTAAACACCAGACATGATTGACACACATAATGAAGGATAATTAACGTCTAGAGGCATAAGTCTGTCAAAGTTTTTGGACACTCCTTCAAATTAGTGGATCCGGCTATTTCAGCCACACCCGTTGCAGACAGTTGTATAAAAATCGAGCACACCGCCATGCAATCTCCATAGACAAACATTGACAGAATGTCCTTACTGAAGAGCTCAGTGACTTTCAACGTGGCACCGTCACAAGATGCCACCTTTCTATCAAGTCCCTTTGTAAAATGTCTGCCCTGCTAGAGCTGCCCCTGGTCAACTAAGTGCTGCTATTGTGAAGTGGAAACGTCTAGGAGCAACAACTGCTCAGCCACAAAGTGGTAGGCCACACAAGCTCACAGAACGGGACAGCAGAATGCTGAAGTGCACTGTGCTTAAAAATCGTCTGTCCTGGGTTTCAACACTCCCTTCCTGAGTTCCAAACTGCCTCTGGTAGCAACGTCCGCACAATAATTGTTAGTCGGGAGCTTCATGAAATAGGTTTCGATGGCCGCACACAAGCCTAAGATCACCATACGCAATGCCAAGCGTTGGCTGGAGTGGTGTAAAGCTTGCCGACATTGGAATCTGGAGCAGTGGAAACTCATTCTCTGGTGACGAATCACGCTTCACCATCTGGCAGTCCGACGGACTAATCTGGGTTTGGCGGTTGCCAGGAGGACGGAACCTGCCAGAATGCATCGTGCCAACCGTAAAGGGATAATGGTCTGGGGCTGTTTTTCATGGTTCATGCCCTTATAGTTCCATTGAAGGGAAATCTTAAAGCCACAGCATACAATGACATTCTAGATGATTCTGTGCTTCCAACTTTGTGGCAACAGTTTGGGGAAGACCCTGTCCTGTTTCAACATGACAATGTCCCCGTGCACAAAGCGAGGTCCATACAGCCCTGACCTCAACTCAATTGCACACCTTTGGATGAATTGGAACACCGACTGCGAGCCAGGCCTAATCGCCCAACATCTTGTGGCTGAATGGAAGCAAGTCCCCGCAGTAATGTTCCAACATCTAGTGGAAAGCCTTCCCAGAAGAGTGGAGGCTGTTATAGCAGCAATGTTCCAACATCTAGTGGAAAGCCTTCCCAGAAGAGTGGAGGCTGTTATAGCAGCAATGTTCCAACATCTAGTGGAAAGCCTTCCCAGAAGAGTGGAGGCTGTTATAGCAGCAATGTTCCAACATCTAGTGGAAAGCCTTCCCAGAAGAGTGGGGGCTGTTATAGCAGCAAATGGAGGGACAAACTCCTTAGGAATGCCCTTGATTTTGGAATGAGATGTTCGATGAGCAGGTGTTCACTTACTTTGGTCAGGCTACATCCTATAATTTGATGACGTCAATACATTCCATAAGATAGTAGCCATATATAGTACAGCAATTTGTTCAATTCGAGGCTCGTGTGAAAGTGAAACCGTTATTGAGATATTATCAAAGACAGATCTAATGGGAAATAGAATGAGATATTATCAAAGACAGACCTAATGGGAAATAGAATGAGATATTATCAAAGACAGATCTAATGGGAAATAGAATGAGAGATTATCAAAGACAGATCTAATGGGAAATAGAATGAGATATTATCAAAGACAGATCTAATGGGAAATAGAATGAGATATTATCAAAGACAGATCTAATGGGAAATAGAATGAGATATTATCAAAGACAGATCTAATGGGAAATAGAATGAGATTATCAAAGACAGATCTAATGGGAAATAGAATGAGATATTATCAAAGACAGATCTAATGTGAAATAGAATGAGATATTATCAAAGACAGATCTAATGGGAAATAGAATGAGATATTATCAAAGACAGATCTAATGGGAAATAGAATGAGATATTATCAAAGACAGATCTAATGGGAAATAGAATGAGAGATAATCAAAGACAGATCTAATGGGAAATAGAATGAGATATTATCAAAGACAGATCTAATGGGAAATAGAATGAGAGATAATCAAAGACAGATCTAATGGGAAATAGAATGAGAGATTATCAAAGACAGATCTAATGGGAAATAGAATGAGAGATTGCTGATCTTGCTTTGTTGGATGATTCAGCACACAGGTGGGACTTTTTTAAAAGTGAAGTACAGATTGGCTCGTCAGATATCGTTTACCAAAACCAATCTTATAGGATTTTTTGCCAGGATTTAAGACTTATGTTAGAAAGGCAAACTCAAGCCATTCCAGTGCACATCCAAGTGCAGTCCACCCTCAGGTTTTTGGCATCAGGCACTTTTGAGCGGGAGCTTGCCGTTTGTTGTTTCACAGCCCTCGATGAGCCATTGTTTTGGTTGCAATCATTAACGAATAGTGACGTACAATTTCCATTCACTATCGCACAACAGGTTTTTATTTTATTTTATATAATTTAACTAGGCAAGTCAGTTAAGAACAAATTCTTATTTACAATGGCAGCCTACCCTGGCCCAATTGTGCGCTGCCTTACAGTCACGGCCGGATGTGATACAGCCTGGACTCGAACCAGGGACTGTAGGGAAGCCTCTGACACTGAGATGCAGTGCCTTAGATCACTGCGCCACTCTGAAGCGCCAGGTTGTTGTTACCATCAATGTGTTCCCCAATACGATCGGAGCAATAGACGGCACCCACGTCGTCATAAAATGTTATGCACCTGTCAGCAACGGGAAACTGAAATACTTGAACCAACTCATTTGTAGGGATGTCCACATACTTTTGTGTGTGTATATATATATATATATATATATATATATATATATATATTATTTATTTATTTATATATATTTATATTATATTAATTGTATTTCCATTTTCCAACATACACTATAAATAAATAAATCATATCTCTATATATAGATAGATAGATAGATAGATAGATAGATAGATAGATAGAGATATATATATAGAGATAGATATAGATATAGATAGATAGATATAGATAGATAGATAGATAGATAGATAGATAGATAGATAGATAGATAGATATATATATATAGATATTTATTTACCTTTATTTAACCAGGTAGGCAAGTTGAGAACAAGTTCTCATTTACAATTGCGACCTGGCCAAGATAAAGCAAAGCAGTTCGACAGATAAAACGACACAGAGTTACACATGGAGTAAAAACAAACATACAGTCAATAATGCAGTATAAACAAGTCTATATACAATGTGAGCAAA
Source organism: Oncorhynchus kisutch (assembly GCF_002021735.2). Classification (NCBI taxonomy): domain Eukaryota; kingdom Metazoa; phylum Chordata; class Actinopteri; order Salmoniformes; family Salmonidae; genus Oncorhynchus; species Oncorhynchus kisutch. The sequence goes on from NC_034174.2 coordinate 3,842,100, forward strand.
TGAGGTGAGAAGGGAGGTAAAGGCAAAAAAGGCCATGATGGCAAAGTAAATACAATATAGCAAGTAAAATACTGGAATGGTAGTTTTGCAATGGAAGAATGTGCAAAGTAGAAATAAAAAAATAATGGGGTGCAAAGGAGCAAAATAAATAAATAAATTAAAATTAAATACAGTTGGGAAAGAGGTAGTTGTTTGGGCTAAATTATAGGTGGGCTATGTACAGGTGCAGTAATCTGTGAGCTGCTCTGACAGTTGGTGCTTAAAGCTAGTGAGGGAGATAAGTGTTTCCAGTTTCAGAGATTTTTGTAGTTCGTTCCAGTCATTGGCAGCAGAGAACTGGAAGGAGAGGCGGCCAAAGAAAGAATTGGTTTTGGGGGTGACTAGAGAGATATACCTGCTGGAGCGTGTGCTACAGGTGGGAGATGCTATGGTGACCAGCGAGCTGAGATAAGGGGGGACTTTACCTAGCAGGGTCTTGTAGATGACATGGAGCCAGTGGGTTTGGCGACGAGTATGAAGCGAGGGCCAGCCAACGAGAGCGTACAGGTCGCAATGGTGGGTAGTATATGGGGCTTTGGTGATAAAACGGATTGCACTGTGATAGACTGCATCCAATTTGTTGAGTAGGGTATTGGAGGCTATTTTGTAAATGACATCGCCAAAGTCGAGGATTGGTAGGATGGTCAGTTTTACAAGGGTATGTTTGGCAGCATGAGTGAAGGATGCTTTGTTGCGAAATAGGAAGCCAATTCTAGATTTAACTTTGAATTGGAGATGTTTGATATGGGTCTGGAAGGAGAGTTTACAGTCTAACCAGACACCTAAGTATTTGTAGTTGTCCACGTATTCTAAGTCAGAGCCGTCCAGAGTAGTGATGTTGGACAGGCGGGTAGGTGCAGGTAGCGATCGGTTGAAGAGCATGCATTTAGTTTTACTTGTATTTAAGAGCAATTGGAGGCCACGGAAGGAGAGTTGTATGGCATTGAAGCTTGCCTGGAGGGTTGTTAACACAGTGTCCAAAGAAGGGCCGGAAGTATACAGAATGGTGTCGTCTGCGTAGAGGTGGATCAGGGACTCACCAGCAGCAAGAGCGACCTCATTGATGTATACAGAGAAGAGAGTCGGTCCAAGAATTGAACCCTGTGGCACCCCCATAGAGACTGCCAGAGGTCCGGACAGCAGACCCTCCGATTTGACACACTGAACTCTATCAGAGAAGTAGTTGGTGAACCAGGCGAGGCAATCATTTGAGAAACCAAGGCTGTCGAGTCTGCCGAGTCTGCCGATGAGGATATGGTGATTGACAGAGTCGAAAGCCTTGGCCAGATCAATGAATACGGCTGCACAGTAATGTTTCTTATCGATGGCGGTTAAGATATCGTTTAGGACCTTGAGCGTGGCTGAGATATATATATATATAGATATATATATAGATATAGATATATAGATATAGATAGAGATATATAGATATAGATAGAGATATATAGATAGAGATATAGATATATATATAGATATAGATATATAGATATAGATAGAGATATAGATATAGAGATATAGATATATATAGAGATATAGATATAGAGATATAGATATATATATAGATATAGATATATAGAGATATAGATATATAGATATAGATATAGATATATATAGATATAGATATATATAGATATAGATATAGATATATATAGATATAGATATATATAGATATAGATATATAGATATAGATATAGATATATATAGATATAGATATATATAGATATAGATATATATAGATACTATATATACTATATATACTATATATATATTGATATTATTTATTTATATTGTATGCTGGATACTCTGTAGTAATATAGGACTCTGTAGTAATATAGGACTCTGTAGTAATATAATATAGGACTCTGTAGTAATATAGGACTCTGTAGTAATATAGGACTCTGTAGTAATATAGGACTCTGTAGTAATATAGGACTCTGTAGTAATATAGGACTCTGTAGTAATATAGGACTCTGTAGTAATATAGGACTCTGTAGTAATATAGGACTCTGTAGTAATATAGGACTCTGTAGTAATATAGGACTCTGTAGTAATATAGGACTCTGTAGTAATATAGGACTCTGTAGTAATATAGGACTCTGTAGTAATATAGGACTCTGTAGTAATATAGGACTCTGTAGTAATATAGGACTCTGTAGTAATATAGGACTCTGTAGTAATATAGGACTCTGTAGTAATATAGGACTCTGTAGTAATATAGGACTCTGTAGTAATATAGGACTCTGTAGTAATATAGGACTCTGTAGTAATATAGGACTCTGTAGTAATATAGGACTCTGTAGTAATATAGGACTCTGTAGTAATATAGGACTCTGTAGTAATATAGGACTCTGTAGTAATATAGGACTCTGTAGTAATATAGGACTCTGTAGTAATATAGGACTCTGTAGTAATATAGGACTCTGTAGCCTTTGATCTAGGTTATCTATAGCATTAGTGGGAAGTTGTCTGCCTTAATAAATAATAGCATAAGCAGAACCTGTGTAGAGTGACGTTGTAAATGGCACTGGTTTAGTTGGATCCCCATGTAGCTACTGAACAAGCAGCAGCTACCTTTCCCGGGTCCACACAAAACTGACAAATACACGACAACGTACAGAACCGTAATGGACAACATAAGATATTACATAAAACATTAAATAAGAATTGTATTTATACACTTCATATACACTACAGTATTTAGTCAGCCACCAATTGTGCAAGTTCTCCCACTTAAAAAGATGAGAGAGGCCTGTAATTTTCATCATAGGTACACTTCAACCATGACAGACAAAATGAGAGAGAAAAAAATCCAGAAAATCACATTGTAGGATTTTTAATGAATTTATTTGTAAATTATGGTGGAAAATAAGTATTTGGTCAATAACAAAAGTTTATCTCAATACTTTGTTATATACCCTTTGTTGGCAATGACAGAGGTCTTGTTCATTTTTTAAATCAATTACATTTTTTAAATGTCTTCTGCTTTAATGCCTGGGTCAGGATTTAGGCCTAATGGAAACACTAATGTACAGTCTACTGAATTACTAATGTACAGTCTACTGAATCACTAATGTACAGTCTACTGAATCACTAATGTACAGTCTACTGAATCACTAATGTACAGTCTACTGAAACACTAATGAAGTAGACAGCCATTGCGTGTCGCTTTGTGTCTGATCTCCCGCAGTTGTTTTTTATGGTCTTCAACTGGACCAAACAAGTCAAAACTGTCACATGGTCCCGTTCCTTTCCTTATGATCTCTAGCTGTCACTCAAACCCTAACCCAGATCTACCGGGGGGGGGGGGTCTAGCTGTAAATGAGTATCGAGGCAATGGACGGGGAGCCACCCAACATTTTAAAACACTTCTATTTTGACCCAGAGTGTATGTTTGTAGCTTGCTATAGTCGTTTGTAAGTAGAATAGGAATTGACAGTCAGGTGTCTGCGTGAAATGCATAGTGTTGTATGAATGGCTGTAACTTATGCAGTTCTGTATGTAGAAAATATCTATAGATATCTGTATGTAGAATATATCTATAGATATCTGTATGTAGAATATATCTATAGATATCTGTATGTAGAATATATCTATAGATATCTGTATGTAGAAAATATCTATAGATATCTGTATGTAGAAAATATCTATAGATATCTGTATGTAGAATATATCTATAGATATCTGTATGTAGAATATATCTATAGATATCTGTATGTAGAATATATCTATAGATATCTGTATGAAAAGTCCCTGTTGTCTCTCTGGACAAGAGCGTCTGCTGAGGGACTAAAATGTCAATATTGACAGAAGCTGTCAAGATCAATCTGGAATATTTTGTATGGACCCTAAACCATATAATCTAGTTATTTAAGTAGAATGAATGTATCTAGAGTAGTAGAATGAATGTATCTAGAGTAGTAGAATGAATGTATCTATAGTAGTAGTAGTAGTAGTAGAATGTAGTAGTAGAATGAATGTATCTATAGTAGTAGTAGTAGTAGTAGAATGAATGTATCTATAGTAGTAGTAGTAGTAGTAATAGTAGTAGTAGAATGAATGTAGTAGTAATAGTAGTAGTAGAATGAATGTAGTAGTAGTAGTAGAATGAATGTAGTAGTAGTAGTAGAATGAATGTAGTAGTAGTAGTAGAATGAATGTAGTAGTAGAATGAATGTTGTAGTAGTAGTAGAATGAATGTTGTAGTAGTAGTAGAATGAATGTTGTAGTAGTAGTAGTAGTAGTTGTAGTAGTAGTAGTAGTAGTAGTAGTAGTAGTAGAATGAATGTATCTGTAGTAGTAGTAGAATGAATGTATCTGTAGTAGTAGTAGTAGAATGAATGTATCTGTAGTAGTAGTAGTAGTAGTAGTAGAATGTATCTGTAGTAGTAGTAGTAGAATGAATGTATCTGTAGTAGTAGTAGTAGTAGTAGAATGAATGTATCTGTAGTAGTAGTAGTAGTAGTAGAATGAAGGTATCTGTAGTAGTAGTAGTAGAATGAATGTATCTGTAGTAGTAGTAGTAGAATGAATGTATCTGTAGTAGTAGTAGTAGTAGAATGAATGTAGTAGTAGTAGAATGAATGTATCTGTAGTAGTAGTAGAATGAATGTATCTATAGTAGTAGTATCTGTAGTAGTAGTAGAATGAATGTATCTGTAGTAGTAGTAGTAGAATGAATGTATCTGTAGTAGTAGTAGAATGAATGTATCTATAGTAGTAGTAGTAGTAGTAGAATGAATGTATCTATAGTAGTAGTAGTAGTAGTAGTAGTAGTAGTAGTAGTAGAATGAATGTATCTATAGTAGTAGTAGTAGTAGTAGAATGAATGTATCTATAGTAGTAGTAGTAGTAGTAGTAGAATGAATGTATCTATAGTAGTAGTAGTAGAATGAATGTATCTGTAGTAGTAGTAGTAGTAGAATGAATGTAGTAGTAGTAGAATGAATGTATCTGTAGTAGTAGTAGAATGAATGTATCTATAGTAGTAGTATCTGTAGTAGTAGTAGAATGAATGTATCTATAGTAGTAGTAGTAGTAGAATGAATGTATCTATAGTAGTAGTAGTAGTAGTAGTAGTAGTAGTAGTAGTAGTAGTAGTAGTAGAATGAATGTATCTATAGTAGTAGTAGTAGAATGAATGTATCTATAGTAGTAGTAGTAGTAGTAGAATGAATGTATCTATAGTAGTAGTAGTAGTAGAATGAATGTATCTATAGTAGTAGTAGTAGGTGAATGAATGTATCTATAGTAGTAGTAGTAGTAGTAGAATGAATGTATCTATAGTAGTAGTAGAATGAATGTAGTAGTAGTAGAATGAATGTAGTAGAATGAATGTAGTAGTAGTAGTAGTAGTAGAATGAATGTATCTATAGCAGTAGTAGAATGAATGTAGTAGTAGTAGAATGAATGTAGTAGAATGAATGTAGTAGTAGTAGTAGTAGTAGAATGAATGTATCTATAGTAGTAGTAGAATGAATGTATCTATAGTAGTAGTAGTAGTAGTAGTAGTAGTAGTAGAATGAATGTATCTGTAGTAGTAGTAGTAGTAGAATGAATATCTGTAGTAGTAGTAGTAGTAGAATGAATGTATCAGTAGTAGTAGTAGAATGAATGTATCTATAGTAGTAGTAGTAGTAGAATGAATGTATCTATAGTAGTAGTAGAATGAATGTATCTATAGTAGTAGTAGTAGTAGTAGTAGTAGTAGTAGTAGTAGTAGTAGTAGTAGTAGTAGTAGAATGAATGTATCTGTAGTAGTAGTAGAATGAATGTATCTGTAGTAGTAGTAGTAGTAGAATGAATGTATCAGTAGTAGTAGTAGAATGAATGTATCTATAGTAGTAGTAGTAGTAGTAGTAGTAGAATGAATGTATCTATAATAGTAGTAGTAGTAGTAGTAGAATGAATGTATCTATAGTAGTAGTAGAATGAATGTATCTATAGTAGTAGTAGTAGTAGAATGAATGTATCTATAGCAGTAGTAGTAGTAGTAGAATGAATGTATCTATAGTAGTAGTAGTAGAATGAATGTATCTATAGCAGTAGTAGTAGTAGTAGAATGAATGTATCTATAGCAGTAGTAGTAGAATGAATGTATCTATAGTAGTAGTAGTAGAATGAATGTATCTATAGTAGTAGTAGAATGAATGTAGTAGTAGAATGAATGTAGTAGTAGTAGTAGAATGAATGTAGTAGTAGTAGTAGAATGAATGTAGTAGTAGTAGTAGTAGTAGAATGAATGTATCTATAGTAGTAGTAGTAGTAGTAGTAGTAGTAGTAGTAGAATGAATGTATCAGTAGTAGTAGTAGAATGAATGTATCAGTAGTAGTAGTAGTAGTAGAATGAATGTATCAGTAGTAGTAGTAGAATGAATGTAGTAGTAGTAGTAGTAGTAGTAGTAGAATGAATGTATCAGTAGTAGTAGTAGTAGTAGAATGAATGTATCAGTAGTAGTAGTAGTAGTAGTAGAATGAATGTATCTGTAGTAGTAGTAGTAGTAGTAGAATGAATGTATCTGTAGTAGTAGTAGTAGTAGAATGAATGTATCTGTAGTAGTAGTAGTAGAATGAATGTATCTATAGTAGTAGTAGTAGTAGTAGTAGTAGAATGAATGTATCTATAGTAGTAGTAGTAGTAGCAGAATGAATGTATCTATAGTAGTAGTAGTAGAATGAATGTATCTATAGTAGTAGTAGTAGTAGTAGTAGTAGTAGTAGTAGTAGTAGTAGTAGTAGTAGTAGTAGAATGAATGTATCTATAGTAGTAGTATCTGTAGTAGTAGTAGAATGAATGTATCTGTAGTAGTAGTAGTAGTAGTAGTAGAATGAATGTATCTGTAGTAGTAGTAGTAGAATGAATGCATCTGTAGTAGTAGTAGTAGTAGTAGTAGTAGAATGAATGTATCAGTAGTAGTAGTAGAATGAATGTATCAGTAGTAGTAGTAGTAGTAGAATGAATGTATCTGTAGTAGTAGTAGTAGTAGTAGTAGAATGAATGTATCTGTAGTAGTAGTAGTAGAATGAATGTATCTGTAGTAGTAGTAGTAGAATGAATGTATCTATAGTAGTAGTAGTAGTAGTAGTAGTAGAATGAATGTATCTATAGTAGTAGTATCTGTAGTAGTAGTAGAATGAATGTATCTGTAGTAGTAGTAGTAGAATGAATGTATCTGTAGTAGTAGTAGTAGAATGAATGCATCTATAGTAGTAGTAGTAGTAGTAGTAGTAGTAGTAGTAGAATGAATGTATCTATAGTAGTAGTAGTAGTAGTAGTAGTAGAATGAATGTATCTATAGTAGTAGTAGTAGTAGTAGTAGTAGAATGAATGTATCTATAGTAGTAGTAGTAGTAGTAGTAGTAGTAGTAGAATGAATGTATCTATAGTAGTAGTAGTAGTAGAATGAATGTATCTATAGTAGTAGTAGTAGAATGAATGTATCTATAGTAGTAGTAGTAGAATGAATGTATCTATAGTAGTAGTAGTAGTAGTAGTAGTAGAATGAATGTAGTAGTAGTAGTAGTAGTAGTAGTAGTAGTAGTAGTAGTAGAATGAATGTATCTATAGTAGTAGTAGTAGTAGAATGAATGTATCTGTTGTAGTAGTAGTAGTAGTAGTAGTAGAATGAATGTATCTATAGTAGTAGTAGTAGTAGTAGAATGAATGTATCAGTAGTAGTAGTAGTAGTAGTAGTAGAATGAATGAATGAATGAATGAATGAATGAATGTAGTAGTAGTAGAATGAATGTAGTAGTAGTAGTAGTAGTAGTAGTAGTAGTAGTAGTAGTAGTAGTAGTAGTAGTAGTAGAATGAATGTATCTATAGTAGTAGTAGTAGTAGTAGTAGTAGTAGTAGTAGAATGAATGTATCTATAGTAGTAGTAGTAGTAGAATGAATGTATCTATAGTAGTAGTAGTAGAATGAATGTATCTATAGTAGTAGTAGTAGTAGAATGAATGTATCTATAGTAGTAGTAGTAGTAGTAGTAGTAGAATGAATGTAGTAGTAGTAGTAGTAGTAGTAGTAGTAGTAGAATGAATGTATCTATAGTAGTAGTAGTAGTAGAATGAATGTATCTGTTGTAGTAGTAGTAGTAGTAGTAGTAGAATGAATGTATCTATAGTAGTAGTAGTAGTAGTAGAATGAATGTATCAGTAGTAGTAGTAGTAGTAGTAGAATGAATGAATGAATGAATGAATGAATGTAGTAGTAGTAGAATGAATGTAGTAGTAGTAGTAGTAGTAGTAGTAGTAGTAGTAGAATGAATGTATCTATAGTAGTAGATGAATCGATAGAAGCTGTCGGTGTCTATTTATAGTCTTTGTCAGGCCGTGTTAATCCGTTGCCCTCTGGCATTAGTCCTTTTTAATGTCGTAAATTTAGTGTAGATTTGTGGCTTTGCTGTCTCTGCCGCTCCCAGAGGCTCACATGCCTTCATGGTGATGCAAATCCAACCGAAAGGGTCGGGTCAAGGTGATGTCACTGTTACCCCCAGCCACAGACCCAGCCCCAGGCCCAGCCACAGGCCAATCCATAGAGAAGCCACAGGCCCAGCCACAGAGAAGCCACAGGCCCAGCCACAGAGAAGCCACAGAGAAGCCACAGGCCCAGCCACAGGCCCAGCCACAGAGAAGCCACAGGCCCAGCCACAGAGAAGCCACAGGCCCAGCCACAGAGAAGCCACAGGCCCAGCCACAGAGAAGCCACAGGCCCAGCCACAGAGAAGCCACAGGCCCAGCCACAGAGAAGCCACAGGCCCAGCCACAGGCCGAGCCACAGGCCCAGCCACAGGCCGAGCCACAGGCCGAGCCACAGGCCAAGCCACAGAGAAGCCACAGGCCCAGCCACAGGCCAAGCCACAGAGAAGCCACAGGCCCAGCCACAGGCCGAGCCACAGGCCCAGCCACAGAGAAGCCACAGGCCCAGCCACAGAGAAGCCACAGGCCCAGCCACAGAGAAGCCACAGGCCCAGCCACAGGCCCAGCCACAGGCCGAGCCACAGGCCCAGCCACAGAGAAGCCACAGGCCCAGCCACAGAGAAGCCACAGAGAAGCCACCATGACTTCCCCTCCTCCTGAGACTCATGTGATTCACTGCTGGCAGGAAGTTCTGTGCTGGACTGGTTGGAGATTCCAGTGAAAGAGCAGAGGCTGGAGGGTAGGCAGGGAGTGTGGGGTGGGTAGGGTAGGGAGTGCCAGGGGTAGGTAGGGTAGAGCTGAGGGTACACTGGGCAGCGCAGGCTTGACTGTCTGTTCCCAATATTGCTGGCTTGACAGTCTGTTCTCAGTACTGCTGGCTTTATTATGTGTTCCCAATAATGTGTTGCTTTGTTTCATACTCTGCTGTAAGCCCTAGCCTACCTACTAACCTACTTATTTTATACTCCGCTATAAAGCCTTTCTACTCACCTACTTATTTTATACTCTGCTATAAGGCCAAGCCTTTCTACCTACCTACTTATTTTGTACTCTGCTCTAAAGTCTAGTCTACCTACTTGTTTTAATCTCTGCTGTAAGGCCTAGTCTACCTACTTGTTTTAATCTCTGCTGTAAACCCTAGCCTACTTGTTTTAATCTCTGCTGTAAACCCTAGCCTACTTGTTTTAATCTCTGCTAGTCACATTCCTCCCTATTCTTCCTATAAATTACATTCTGATCTACAGTTTAGTTAGTTAGAGGGGTGTAGCTGGCAATTATGTCACCCCAGCTTCTCCACACCCAGCTTCTCCACACCCAGCTTCTCCACCCCCAGCTTCTCCACCCCCAGCTTCTCCACCCCCAGCTTCTCCACCCCCAGCTTCTCCACACCCAGCTTCTCCACACCCTGCTTCTCCACACCCAGATTCTCCACACCCAGCTTCTCCACACCCAGCTTCTCCACACCCAGCTTCCAAAATACATTTCTACTGCTGACTGAGTTAGGTGTTTAAATGGGCCATCTATTGGTCAACTTAATATCCACCAGTAGCCACCTTCCCACCAACAGGTTTTGTCTGGTGTAAGTAGGTCTACTTCCTGATTTTTCTCACGATGAAAGTAACAGTAGGTTATTTGAAGAGCTTGTGTTGTTGTGAGGTGTAGTCTACATGTTCTGTGTTGTTGTGAGGTGTAGCCTACATGTTGTTGTGAGGTGTAGCCTACATGTTGTTGTGAGGTGTAGCCTACATGTTGTTGTGAGGTGTAGCCTACATGTTGTTGTGAAGTGTAGCCTACATGTTGTTGTGAGGTGTAGCCTACATGTTGTTGTGAGGTGTAGCCTACATGTTGTTGTGAGGTGTAGCCTACATGTTGTTGTGAGGTGTAGCCTACATGTTGTGAGGTGTAGCCTACATGTTGTGAGGCGTAGCCTACATGTTGTGAGGCGTAGCCTACATGTTGTGAGGCGTAGCCTACATGTTGTTGTGAGGCGTAGCCTACATGTTGTTGTGAGGCGTAGCCTACATGTTGTTGTGAGGCGTAGCCTACATGTTGTTGTGAGGCGTAGCCTACATGTTGTTGTGAGGCGTAGCCTACATGTTGTTGTGAGGCGTAGCCTACATGTTGTTGTGAGGCGTAGCCTACATGTTGTTGTGAGGCGTAGCCTACATGTTGTTGTGAGGCGTGGCGTAGCCTACATGTTGTTGTGAGGCGTAGCGTAGCCTACATGTTGTTGTGAGGCGTAGCCTAGCCTACATGTTGTGTGTGATGTTGTGAGGCGTAGCGTAGCCTACATGTTGTGAGGCGTAGCCTACATGTTGTGAGGCGTAGCCTACATGTTGTGAGGCGTAGCCTACATGTTGTGAGGCGTAGCCTACATGTTGTGAGGCGTAGCCTACATGTTGTGAGGCGTAGCCTACATGTTGTGAGGCGTAGCCTACATGTTGTTGTGAGGCGTAGCCTACATGTTGTTGTGAGGCGTAGCCTAGCCTACATGTTGTGTGTGATGTTGTGAGGCGTAGCCTACATGTTGTGAGGCGTAGCCTACATGTTGTGTGTGTTGTTGTTAGGCGTAGCCTACATGTTGTGTGTGTTCCATGTCAGATTAATCATCCAGTCAGGTGAGCTGAGTGTCTCTCTGTTACATGGAAAAGGAGCCTGATTGGCTTTCGGCAGATTAAACCTATAGATACATACATCCAACCTTTTTCCATAAATGTTTCACTGGCAGCCTATGTTGTCATGTCAAGGTTCGGTCCCAGATCCCTGACTCTCCTCTGAGCCCTGTGTCCCCCCCCTTACTCTCCTCTGAGCCCTGTGTCCCCCCCCTTACTCTCCTCTGAGCCCTGTGTCCCCCCCCTTACTCTCCTCTGAGCCCTGTGTCCCCCCCCCTACTCTCCTCTGAGCCCTGTGTCCCCCCCCTACTCTCCTCTGAGCCCTGTGTCCCCCCCCCTACTCTCCTCTGAGCCCTGTGTCCCCCCCCCCCGACTCTCCTCTGAGCCCTGTGTCCCCCCCGACTCTCCTCTGAGCCCTGTGTCCCCTCTCTTCTGAGCCCTGTGTCCCCCCCCCTTCTCTCCTCTGAGCCCTGTGTCCCCCCCCTACTCTCCTCTGAGCCCTGTGTCCCCCCCCTACTCTCCTCTGAGCCCTGTGTCCCCCCCCTACTCTCCTCTGAGCCCTGTGTCCCCCCCCCTACTTTCCTCTGAGCCCTGTGTCCCCCCCCCGACTCTCCTCTGAGCCCCGTGTCCCCCCCCCCTACTCTCCTCTGAGCCCCGTGCCCCCCCCCCCCTACTCTGTGGGCTCAGAGGAGAGTAAGGGGGGGGGACACAGGGCTCAGAGGCTTTATTATGTGTTCCCAATAATGTGTTGCTTTGTTTCATACTCTGCTGTAAGCCCTAGCCTACCTACTAACCTACTTATTTTATACTCTGCTATAAAGCCTTTCTACTCACCTACTTATTTTATACTCTGCTATAAGGCCAAGCCTTTCTACCTACCTACTTATTTTGTACTCTGCTCTAAAGTCTAGTCTACCTACTTGTTTTAATCTCTGCTGTAAGGCCTAGTCTACCTACTTGTTTTAATCTCTGCTGTAAACCCTAGCCTACTTGTTTTAATCTCTGCTGTAAACCCTAGCCTACTTGTTTTAATCTCTGCTAGTCACATTCCTCCCTATTCTTCCTATAAATTACATTCTGATCTACAGTTTAGTTAGTTAGAGGGGTGTAGCTGGCAATTATGTCACCCCAGCTTCTCCACCCCCAGCTTCTCCACCCCCAGCTTCTCCACCCCCAGCTTCTCCACCCCCAGCTTCTCCACCCCCAGCTTCTCCACACCCAGCTTCTCCACACCCAGCTTCTCCACACCCTGCTTCTCCACACCCTGCTTCTCCACACCCAGATTCTCCACACCCAGCTTCTCCACACCCAGCTTCTCCACACCCAGCTTCCAAAATACATTTCTACTGCTGACTGAGTTAGGTGTTTAAATGGGCCATCTATTGGTCAACTTAATATCCACCAGTAGCCACCTTCCCACCAACAGGTTTTGTCTGGTGTAGGTAGGTCTACTTCCTGATTTTTCTCACGATGAAAGTAACAGTAGGTTATTTGAAGAGCTTGTGTTGTTGTGAGGTGTAGTCTACATGTTCTGTGTTGTTGTGAGGTGTAGCCTACATGTTGTTGTGAGGTGTAGCCTACATGTTGTTGTGAGGTGTAGCCTACATGTTGTTGTGAGGTGTAGCCTACATGTTGTTGTGAGGTGTAGCCTACATGTTGTTGTGAGGTGTAGCCTACATGTTGTTGTGAGGTGTAGCCTACATGTTGTTGTGAGGTGTAGCCTACATGTTGTTGTGAGGTGTAGCCTACATGTTGTTGTGAGGTGTAGCCTACATGTTGTTGTGAGGTGTAGCCTACATGTTG
>NC_034174.2:3859968-3943281 GCF_002021735.2 Oncorhynchus kisutch
GGTCTAGGATGTGTTGTAGGTAGGCTGCACAATAATATTCTAACATACCAATTTACCCTTCATTTCTTCTTTTTGATTTATCGTTCGATTCTTTTTTCCCATCTTGAATTTTTTTTGCTCAATTTAACTTTGTTGTTGCCTGTAATATCTGTCATTTTAAAACAAAAGCTGTGTGTCTATAGATGCTGACGTTAAGAGCCTCATAACTTTTAATTTGCCCTAATGCTTTTATGACATTTAATTTGTAAGATTTGTCTTTTGGCTGTTTGGTTCACAACGGCAAGGAGGAGGGATGCATTCGTTCTATTAGACTAAGCTTTGTTCAACTCTGTTCAAACTTACTCATGACCTGTTTCTGTCTTTCTATTGTTTGTTCTCTCTCTCTCATCATTCCCTTTAGACATATTTGTAGGTTATAAAAATAAAAAAAACGTAAAAACTTTCTGAGATAAAGAGCTCAGCGGAAGAAGTAAGTCAGGATGCGTAAAACTGAAGTCACATTCATATCGAACAGAAAGACACGAGAACATTAGGCTTTTAAAAATAATTAGATGCCAGAGTTTCCATTATAAAAAAAAAAGCTATATGGCCCACGCAGATCATTCATCAACATATTCAGCTATATGGCCCACGCAGATCATTCATCAACATATTCAGCTATATGGCCCACGCAGATCATTCATCAACATATTCAGCTATATGGCCCACGCAGATCATTCATCAACATATTCAGCTATATGGCCCACGCAGATCATTCATCAACATATTCAGCTATATGGCCCACGCAGATCATTCATCAACATATTCAGCTATATGGCCCACGCAGATCATTCATCAACATATTCAGCTATATGGCCCACGCAGATCATTCATCAACATATTCAGCTATATGGCCCACGCAGATCATTCATCAACATATTCAGCTATATGGCCCACGCAGATCATTCATCAACATATTCAGCTATATGGCCCACGCAGATCATTCATCAACATATTCAGCTATATGGCCCACGCAGATCATTCAACACCATATTCAGCTATATGGCCCACGCAGATCATTCATCAACATATTCAGCTATATGGCCCACGCAGATCATTCATCAACATATTCAGCTATATGGCCCACGCAGATCATTCATCAACATATTCAGCTATATGGCCCACGCAGATCATTCATCAACATATTCAGCTATATGGCCCACGCAGATCATTCATCAACATATTCAGCTATATGGCCCACGCAGATCATTCATCAACATATTCAGCTATATGGCCCACGCAGATCATTCATCAACATATTCAGCTATATGGCCCACGCAGATCATTCATCAACATATTCAGCTATATGGCCCACGCAGATCATTCATCAACATATTCAGCTATATGGCCCACGCAGATCATTCATCAACATATTCAGCTATATGGCCCACGCAGATCATTCATCACCATATTCAGCTATATGGCCCACGCAGATCATTCATCAACATATTCAGCTATATGGCCCACGCAGATCATTCATCAACATATTCAGCTATATGGCCCACGCAGATCATTCATCAACATATTCAGCTATATGGCCCACGCAGATCATTCATCAACATATTCAGCTATATGGCCCACGCAGATCATTCATCAACATATTCAGCTATATGGCCCACGCAGATCATTCATCAACATATTCAGCTATATGGCCCACGCAGATCATTCATCAACATATTCAGCTATATGGCCCACGCAGATCATTCATCAACATATTCAGCTATATGGCCCACGCAGATCATTCATCAACATATTCAGCTATATGGCCCACGCAGATCATTCATCAACATATTCAGCTATATGGCCCACGCAGATCATTCATCAACATATTCAGCTATATGGCCCACGCAGATCATTCATCAACATATTCAGCTATATGGCCCACGCAGATCATTCATCAACATATTCAGCTATATGGCCCACGCAGATCATTCATCAACATATTCAGCTATATGGCCCACGCAGATCATTCATCAACATATTCAGCTATATGGCCCACGCAGATCATTCATCAACATATTCAGCTATATGGCCCACGCAGATCATTCATCAACATATTCAGCTATATGGCCCACGCAGATCATTCATCAACATATTCAGCTATATGGCCCACGCAGATCATTCATCAACATATTCAGCTATATGGCCCACGCAGATCATTCATCAACATATTCAGCTATATGGCCCGTGCAGATCATTCATCAACATATTCAGCTATATGGCCCACGCAGATCATTCAACACCATATTCAGCTATATGGCCCGTGCAGATCATTCATCAACATATTCAGCTATATGGCCCACGCAGATCATTCAACACCATATTCAGCTATATGGCCCACGCAGATCATTCATCAACATATTCAGCTATATGGCCCACGCAGATCATTCAACACCATATTCAGCTATATGGCCCACGCAGATCATTCATCAACATATTCAGCTATATGGCCCACGCAGATCATTCATCAACATATTCAGCTATATGGCCCACGCAGATCATTCATCAACATATTCAGCTATATGGCCCACGCAGATCATTCATTAACATATTCAGCTATATGGCCCACGCAGATCATTCATCAACATATTCAGCTATATGGCCCACGCAGATCATTCATCAACATATTCAGCTATATGGCCCACGCAGATCATTCATCAACATATTCAGCTATATGGCCCACGCAGATCATTCATCAACATATTCAGCTATATGGCCCACGCAGATCATTCATTAACATATTCAGCTATATGGCCCACGCAGATCATTCATCAACATATTCAGCTATATGGCCCACGCAGATCATTCATCAACATATTCAGCTATATGGCCCACGCAGATCATTCATCAACATATTCAGCTATATGGCCCACGCAGATCATTCATCAACATATTCAGCTATATGGCCCACGCAGATCATTCATCAACATATTCAGCTATATGGCCCACGCAGATCATTCATCAACATATTCAGCTATATGGTCCATGCAGATCATTCATCAACATATTCAGCTATATGGTCCATGCAGATCATTCAACACCATATTCAGCTATATGGTCCATGCAGATCATTCAACACCATATTCAGCTATATGGCCCACGCAGATCATTCAACACCATATTCAGCTATATGGTCCATGCAGATCATTCAACACCATATTCAGCTATATGGTCCATGCAGATCATTCATCAACATATTCAGCTATATGGCCCGTGCAGATCATTCATCAACATATACAGCTATATGGCCCACGCAGATCATTCATTAACATATTCAGCTATATGGTCCATGCAGATCATTCATCAACATATTCAGCTATATGGCCCGTGCAGATCATTCAACACCATATTCAGCTATATGGCCCATGCAGATCATTCAACACCATATTCAGCTATATGGTCCATGCAGATCATTCAACACCATATTCAGGTATATGGCCCGTGCAGATCATTCATCAACATATTCAGCTATATGGCCCGTGCAGATCATTCATCAACATATTCAGCTATATGGCCCGTGCAGATCATTCAACACCATATTCAGCTATATGGCCCATGCAGATCATTCAACACCATATTCAGCTATATGGTCCATGCAGATCATTCAACACCATATTCAGGTATATGGCCCGTGCAGATCATTCATCAACATATTCAGCTATATGGCCCGTGCAGATCATTCATCAACATATTCAGCTATATGGCCCGTGCAGATCATTCAACACCATATTCAGCTATATGGCCCATGCAGATCATTCAACACCATATTCGGCTATATGGTCCATGCAGATCATTCAACACCATATTCAGGTATATGGCCTGTGCAGATCATTCATCAACATATTCAGCTATATGGCCCGTGCAGATCATTCAACAACATATTCAGCTATATGGCCCGTGCAGATCATTCATCAACATATTCAGCTATATGGTCCATGCAGATCATTCAACAACATATTCAGGTATATGACTCATGCAGATCATTCAACAACAAATGCAGGTATATGACTCATGCAGATCACGACACTAGTCACCGCTTCACTAAGCCCAATCCAGATGGGATGGCGTATTGCTGCATAATGCTGTGGTAGCCATGCTGGTTAAGTGTGCCTTGAATTCTAAGTAGATCACTGACAGTGTCACCAGCAAAGCACCACCATCACACCTCCTCCTCCATGCTTCACAGTGGGAACCACACATGCAGAGATCATTCATTCACCTACTCTGCGTTTCACAAAGACATCAGACCAAAGGACAGATTTCCACCCGTCTAATGTCCATTGCTCATTGGCCAAAGCAAGTCTCTTCTTCTTATTGGTGTCCCTTAGTAGTGTTTTCTTTGCAGCAATTGGACCATGAAGGTCTGATTCACCCAGTCTCCTCTGAACAGTTGATGTTGAGATGTGTCTGTTATTTGAACTCTGTGAAGCATTTATTTGGGCTGCAGTTTGAGGCTGGTAACTCTAATGATCTTATCCTCTGCAGCAGAGGTAACTCTGCGTCTTCCATTCCTGTGGCGGTCCTCATGAGAGACAGGTAACTCTGGGTCTTCCATTCCTGTAGCGGTCCTCATGAGAGACAGGTAACTCTGGGTCTTCCATTCCTGTGGCGGTCCTCATGAGAGACAGGTAACTCTGGGTCTTCCATTCCTGTGGCGGTCCTCATGAGAGACAGGTAACTCTGGGTCTTCCATTCCTGTGGCCGTCCTCATGAGAGACAGGTAACTCTGGGTCTTCCATTCCTGTGGCGGTCCTCATGAGAGACAGGTAACTCTGGGTCTTCCATTCCTGTGGCGGTCCTCATGAGAGACAGGTAACTCTGGGTCTTCCATTCCTGTGGCGGTCCTCATGAGAGACCGGTAACTCTGGGTCTTCCTGTTCTGTGGCGGTCCTCATGAGAGACAGGTAACTCTGGGTCTTCCTGTCCTGTGGCGGTCCTCATGAGAGACAGGTAACTCTGGGTCTTCCTGTCCTGTGGCGGTCCTCATGAGAGACAGGTAACTCTGGGTCTTCCATTCCTGTGGCGGTCCTCATGAGAGACAGGTAACTCTGGGTCTTCTTGTCCTGTGGCGGTCCTCATGAGAGACAGGTAACTCTGGGTCTTCCTGTCCTGTGGCGGTCCTCATGAGAGACAGGTAACTCTGGGTCTTCCTGTCCTGTGGCGGTCCTCATGAGAGACAGGTAACTCTGGGTCTTCCTGTCCTGTGGCGGTCCTCATGAGAGACAGGTAACTCTGGGTCTTCCTGTCCTGTGGCGGTCCTCATGAGAGACCGGTAACTCTGGGTCTTCCATTCCTGTGGCGGTCCTCATGAGAGACAGGTAACTCTGGGTCTTCCTGTCCTGTGGCGGTCCTCATGAGAGACAGGTAACTCTGGGTCTTCCTGTCCTGTGGCGGTCCTCATGAGAGACAGGTAACTCTGGGTCTTCCTGTCCTGTGGCGGTCCTCATGAGAGACAGGTAACTCTGGGTCTTCCTGTCCTGTGGCGGTCCTCATGAGAGACAGGTAACTCTGGGTCTTCCTGTCCTGTGGCGGTCCTCATGAGAGACAGGTAACTCTGGGTCTTCCTGTCCTGTGGCGGTCCTCATGAGAGACAGGTAACTCTGGGTCTTCCTGTCCTGTGGCGGTCCTCATGAGAGACAGTTTAGTGCTCTATGGTTCTTGCGACTGCACTTGAAAAATCTTTCAAAGTTCTTTACATTTTCCAGATTGATTGACCTTCATGTCTGAAAGTAGTGATGGACTGTTGTTTCTCTTTGCCTATTTGAGCTGTTCTTACCATAATATGGACTTGGTCTTTAACCAAATAGGGGTGTCTTCTGTATACCACCCCTACCTTGTCACAACACAACTGATTGGCTCAAACACATGAAGACATTTTTATGGAAATAAAATCCACAAATTAACTTTGAACAAGAGACGCATGTTAATTGAAATGCATTCCAGGTGACTACCTCATGAAGCTGGTTGAGGGAATGCCGAGAGTGTGCAAAGCTGTCATCAAGGAAAAGGGTGACTACTTTGAAGATTCTAAAATATATTTGATTTGTTTAACACTTTCTTTGGTTACTACATCAGCTTTATGATTATTATTCTACAATGTAGAAAATGGTTTTTTTTAATAAGAAAAACCCTTGACTGATACTGTATGACATTTGTTAGGTTATTGTGATCTGTAATAAAGGTCAACTACTGGAGACGCTCATCTGTCTATACCTGCTGAACTGGGTTTACAAAACATTTTGATTGTTCAGGTTCACCATCAGTAATAGTTTTGCTTCAAATGATCAGTGTGTATATGGTCATTTTTTAGATATAAAGGGTAAATAATTAAATGATGAGAACAGAAAACACTTGTTTTGGTAGTGGGGTGGTAGATGTCTAGTCTCCTTCTGATAGTGGTAGTGGGGTGGTAGATGTCTAGTCTCCTTTATGGCTCTAATCTGATAGTGGTAGTGGGGTGGTAAATGTCTAGTCTCCTTTATGGCTCTAATCTGATAGTGGTAGTGGGGTGGTAGATGTCTAGTCTCCTTTATGGCTCTAATCTGATAATGGTAGTGGGGTGGTAGATGTCTAGTCTCCTTTATGGCTCTAATCTGATAGTGGTAGATGTCTAGTCTCCTTTATGGCTCTAATCTGACAGTGGTAGTGGGGTGGTAGATGTCTAGTCTCCTTTATGGCTCTAATCTGATAGTGGTAGTGGGGTGGTAGATGTCTAGTCTCCTTTATGGCTCTAATCTGATAGTGGGGTGGTAGATGTCTAGTCTCCTTTATGGCTCTAATCTGATAGTGGTATATGCCTAGTCTCCTTTATGGCTCTAATCTGATAGTGGTAGTGGGGTGGTAGATGTCTAGTCTCCATTATGGCTCTAATCTGATAGTGGTAGTGGGGTGGTAGATGTCTAGTCTCCATTATGGCTCTAATCTGATAGTGGTAGTGGGGTGGTAGATGTCTAGTCTCATTTATGGCTCTAATCTGATAGTGGTAATGGGTTGGTAGATGTCTAGTCTCCATTATGGCTCTAATCTGATAGTGGTAGTGGGGTGGTAGATGTCTAGTCTCATTTATGGCTCTAATCTGATAGTGGGGTGGTAGATGTCTCCTTTATGTCACTAATTTGATAGTGGGGTGGTAGATGTCTAGTCTCCTTCTGATAGTGGTAGTGGGGTGGTAAATGTCTAGTCTCCTTTATGTCTCTAATCTGATAGTGGTAGTGGGTTGGTAGATGTCTAGTCTCCTTTATGGCTCTAATCTGATGTCTAGTCTCCATTATGGCTCTAATCTGACAGTGGTAGTGGGGTGGTAGATGTCTAGTCTCCTTTATGGCTCTAATCTGATAGTGGTAGTGGGGTGGTAGATGTCTAGTCTCCTTTATGGCTCTAATCTGATAGTGGTAGTGGGGTGGTAGATGTCTAGTCTCCTTTATGGCTCTAATCTGATAGTGGGGTGGTAGATGTCTAGTCTCCTTTATGGCTCTAATCTGATAGTGGTATATGCCTAGTCTCCTTTATGGCTCTAATCTGATAGTGGTAGTGGGGTGGTAGATGTCTAGTCTCCATTATGGCTCTAATCTGATAGTGGTAGTGGGGTGGTAGATGTCTAGTCTCCATTATGGCTCTAATCTGATAGTGGTAGTGGTGTGGTAGATGTCTAGTCTCATTTATGGCTCTAATCTGATAGTGGTAATGGGGTGGTAGATGTCTAGTCTCCATTATGGCTCTAATCTGATAGTGGTAGTGGGGTGGTAGATGTCTAGTCTCATTTATGGCTCTAATCTGATAGTGGGGTGGTAGATGTCTCCTTTATGTCACTAATTTGATAGTGGGGTGGTAGATGTCTAGTCTCCTTCTGATAGTGGTAGTGGGGTGGTAAATGTCTAGTCTCCTTTATGGCTCTAATCTGACAGTGGTAGTGGGGTGGTAGATGTCTAGTCTCCTTTATGACTCTAATCTGATAGTGGTAGTGGGGTGGTAGATGTCTAGTCTCCTTTATGTCTCTAATCTGATAGTGGTAGTGGGGTGGTAGATGTCTAGTCTCCTTTATGGCTCTAATATGATAGTGGTAGTGGGGTGGTAGATGTCTAGTCTCCTTTATGGCTCTAATCTGATAGTGGTAATGGGGTGGTAGATGTCTAGTCTCCCTTATGGCTCTAATCTGATAGTGGTAGTGGGGTGGTAGATGTCTAGTCTCCCTTATGGCTCTAATCTGATAGTGGTAATGGGGTGGTAGATGTCTAGTCTCCATTATGTCTCTAATCTGATAGTGGTAGTGGGGTGGTAAATGTCTAGTCTCCTTCTGGTAGTGGTAGTGAGGTGGTAAATGTCTAGTCTCCTTTGTGTCTCTAATCTGATAGTGGTAGTGGGGTGAAAGTTCATTTGTGGAATTTATTTCCATAAAAATGTCTTCATGTGTTTGAGCCAATCAGGGCTGACATTACAGGGAGTGTTCTCTCTCTCGACAGGGCTGACATTACAGGGGGTGTTCTCTCTCTCTCTTGACAGGGCTGACATTACAGGGAGTGTTCTCTCTCTCGACAGGGCTGACATTACAGGGAGTGTTCTCTCTCTCTCTTGACAGGGCTGACATTACAGGGAGTGTTCTCTCTCTCTCTCGACAGGGCTGACATTACAGGGAGTGTTCTCTCTCTCGACAGGGCTGACATTACAGGGAGTGTTCTCTCTCTCGACAGGGCTGACATTACAGGGAGTGTTCTCTCTCTTGACAGGGCTGACATTACAGGGAGTGTTCTCTCTCTCTCGACAGGGCTGACATTACAGGGAGTGTTCTCTCTCTCTTCACAGGGCTGACATTACAGGGAGTGTTCTCTCTCTCTCTTGACAGGGCTGACATTACAGGGAGTGTTCTCTCTCTCTCTTGACAGGGCTGACATTACAGGGAGTGTTCTCTCTCTCTCGACAGGGCTGACATTACAGGGAGTGTTCTCTCTCGACAGGGCTGACATTACAGGGAGTGTTCTCTCTCTCGACAGGGCTGACATTACAGGGAGTGTTCTCTCTCTCGACAGGGCTGACATTACAGGGAGTGTTCTCTCTCTCGACAGGGCTGATACTACAGGGAGTGTTCTCTCTCTCTCGACAGGGCTGACATTACAGGGAGTGTGATGTGAGGATGTTATAACTATAATTATTAACCAGGTGGTTTGGGTCCTCAATGCCGATCGGCTGAAAGCTGTGGTATATCAGACATTATAAACAGGGTGGTTCGAGCCCTGAATGCTGATTGGTATATCAGACCGTATACCACAGGTATGAAAAAACCTGTATTTGTTCTGCCCTAATTACATTGGTAACCAGTTTATAATAGCAATAGGGCAACTCTGGGATTTGTGGAATATGGCCAATGTACCACGGCTAAGGGCGTTGCCTCATGCCTACAACCATCCCTTAGCCGTGGTATATTGGCTGTATTCCACACCCCCTCTGGCCTTAGTGCTTAACTATAGCATTATACATTCATATTATTTTAGTTTTATTTAACCTTTATTTTAACAGGGGAAAAGTTATTGAAACCTAGGTCTCTTTTACAATCTGTCCCTCATACTAACATGGCCACCTAATAATCCTCCGTTTACAATTGGCTCATTCGCCCACCTCCTCTCCCCTGTAACTATTCCCCAGGTCGTTGCTGTAAATGAGAATGTGTTCTCAGGTAATTTACCTGGTAGAATAAGGGCTAAATAAATACATATATTAAATACAGATGTGCCCTGTATATACAACACAAATGTTACATTATGCCTAAATATACACTACCATTCAAAGGTTTGGGGTCACTTTGAAAGAAAAGCTAATTAAATAGTACCTGCAAAACACCAGTCTCATCGTCAACAGTGAAGAGGCGACTCCGGGATGCTGACCGTCTAGGCAGAGTTCCTCTGTCGTGTCTCATCGTCAACAGTGAAGAGGCGACTCCGAGATGCTGACCGTCTAGGCAGAGTTCCTCTGTCCAGTCTCATCGTCAACAGTGAAGAGGCGACTCCGAGATGCTGACCGTCTAGGCAGAGTTCCTCTGTCCAGTCTCATCGTCAACAGTGAAGAGGCGACTCCGAGATGCTGACCGTCTAGGCAGAGTTCCTCTGTCCAGTCTCATCGTCAACAGTGAAGAGGCGACTCCGGATGCTGACCGTCTAGGCAGAGTTCCTCTGTCCAGTCTCATCGTCAACAGTGAAGAGGAGACTCCGGGATGCTGACCGTCTAGGCAGAGTTCCTCTGTCCAGTCTCATCGTCAACAGTGAAGAGGCGACTCCGAGATGCTGACCGTCTAGGCAGAGTTCCTCTGTCCAGTCTCATCGTCAACAGTGAAGAGGCGACTCCGGGATGCTGACCGTCTAGGCAGAGTTCCTCTGTCCAGTCTCATCGTCAACAGTGAAGAGGCGACTCCGAGATGCTGACCGTCTAGGCAGAGTTCCTCTGTCCAGTCTCATCGTCAACAGTGAAGAGGAGACTCCGAGATGCTGACCGTCTAGGCAGAGTTCCTCTGTCCAGTCTCATCGTCAACAGTGAAGAGGCGACTCCGGGATGCTGACCGTCTAGGCAGAGTTCCTCTGTCCAGTCTCATCGTCAACAGTGAAGAGGCGACTCCGGGATGCTGACCGTCTAGGCAGAGTTCCTCTGTCCAGTCTCATCGTCAACAGTGAAGAGGCGACTCCGAGATGCTGACCGTCTAGGCAGAGTTCCTCTGTCCAGTCTCATCGTCAACAGTGAAGAGGCGACTCCGGGATGCTGACCGTCTAGGCAGAGTTCCTCTGTCCAGTCTCATCGTCAACAGTGAAGAGGAGACTCCGAGATGCTGACCGTCTAGGCAGAGTTCCTCTGTCCAGTCTCATCGTCAACAGTGAAGAGGCGACTCCGAGATGCTGACCGTCTAGGCAGAGTTCCTCTGTCCAGTCTCATCGTCAACAGTGAAGAGGAGACTCCGAGATGCTGACCGTCTAGGCAGAGTTCCTCTGTCCAGTCTCATCGTCAACAGTGAAGAGGCGACTCCGAGATGCTGACCGTCTAGGCAGAGTTCCTCTGTCCAGTCTCATCGTCAACAGTGAAGAGGCGACTCCGGGATGCTGACCGTCTAGGCAGAGTTCCTCTGTCCAGTCTCATCGTCAACAGTGAAGAGGAGACTCCGAGATGCTGACCGTCTAGGCAGAGTTCCTCTGTCCAGTCTCATCGTCAACAGTGAAGAGGAGACTCCGAGATGCTGACCGTCTAGGCAGAGTTCCTCTGTCCAGTCTCATCGTCAACAGTGAAGAGGCGACTCCGGGATGCTGACCGTCTAGGCAGAGTTCCTCTGTCCAGTCTCATCGTCAACAGTGAAGAGGCGACTCCGAGATGCTGACCGTCTATTTTAATAGTAAAAAAAATTTGCTTTTCTTTCAAAAACAAGGACATTGCTAAATGACCCAAAACTTTTGAAAGGTAGTATACATAGACATGGAACACGGATCCCTTTAATAATGGAACACGGATCCCTTTAATAATGGAACACGGATCCCTTTAATAATGGAACACGGATCCCTTTAATAATGAACACGGATCCCTTTAATAATGGAACACGGATCCCTTTAATAATGGAACACGGATCCCTTTAATAATGGAACACGGATCCCTTTAATAATGAAACACGGATCCCTTTAATAATGGAACACGGATCCCTTTAATAATGGAACACGGATCCCTTTAATAATGGAACACGGATCCCTTTAATAATGGAACTCGGATCCCTTTAATAATGGAACTCGGATCCCTTTAATAATGGAACACGGATCCCTTTAATAATGGAACACGGATCCCTTTAATAATGGAACACGGATCCCTTTAATAATGGAACACGGATCCCTTTAATAATGGAACACGGATCCCTTTAATAATGGAACACGGATCCCTTTAATAATGGAACACGGATCCCTTTAATAATGGAACACGGATCCCTTTAATAATGGAACACGGATCCCTTTAATAATGGAACACGGATCCCTTTAATAATGGAACACGGATCCCTTTAATAATGGAACACGGATCCCTTTAATAATGGAACACGGATCCCTTTAATAATGGAACACGGATCCCTTTAATAATGGAACACGGATCCCTTTAATAATGGAACACGGATCCCTTTAATAATGGAACACGGATCCCTTTAATAATGGAACTCGGATCCCTTTAATAATGGAACTCGGATCCCTTTAATAATGGAACTCGGATCCCTTTAATAATGGAACACGGATCCCTTTAATAATGGAACACGGATCCCTTTAATAATGGAACACGGATCCCTTTAATAATGGAACACGGATCCCTTTAATAATGGAACACGGATCCCTTTAATAATGGAACACGGATCCCTTTAATAATGGAACACGGATCCCTTTAATAATGGAACACGGATCCCTTTAATAATGGAACACGGATCCCTTTAATAATGGAACACGGATCCCTTTAATAATGGAACACGGATCCCTTTAATAATGGAACACGGATCCCTTTAATAATGGAACACGGATCCCTTTAATAATGGAACACGGATCCCTTTAATAATGGAACACGGATCCCTTTAATAATGGAACACGGATCCCTTTAATAATGGAACACGGATCCCTTTAATAATGGAACACGGATCCCTTTAATAATGGAACACGGATCCCTTTAATAATGGAACACGGATCCCTTTAATAATGGAACACGGATCCCTTTAATAATGGAACACGGATCCCTTTAATAATGGAACACGGATCCCTTTAATAATGGAACTCGGATCCCTTTAATAATGGAACACGGATCCCTTTAATAATGGAACACGGATCCCTTTAATAATGGAACACGGATCCCTTTAATAATGGAACACGGATGAAACGTTTGAACGGTGAAATACATGGGAAGCACAAATAAAACATCACCTTTAAGTCCTGAATCAATACTTTATATTATATAGAAATATGTATTTATATATTCTATTGCCCGAACGGCACATCAGGATGAAATGGATTTAGAATTTTGTTCCAGCCATATGGTGCATTAAAACTAAAAGCAGATTTGCTCGGTGGAGACCCCCCCCCCCCCCCCAGGAACGTCAAGCGTTAACCAATCCTGTGAACGTGTTAGGCAGTGTGTCAGTGGATTAGACAGACGGAGCCAAGCCATTAACATGGAGAGAGCAGGAAGAGAGAGGAAGTGTTTAAAACAGAAACACTGTTTCACTGTCTTAGCCTGGTGCCAGATCGGTCTTGTTGTCAGATCCAATGACTAGGAGTTTGCAAGATGGTACAAACAGATATGAAACCAGGCTACAGTGTCCTGCTCTGCTATTTATCATAGATTAAGAGGAGGAGACAGGAAGTGGTTAAAACACCAAACGAGAGCAGCACCCTGCCAGCCAGCGACCTGTGTTTGGGACGGCATCGTTTGGTGTAATCAATCATGTGGAGTTGGACAGTTTATAAAAAGACCTGGGTTCCTGTTGGAGGAGGCCTGTTACATCTCCTAGACTTTAATTAGCCAATGGACTGTTCTCTTTGTTTCCCTGACAGATTACATCATGTTCATACACGAAACTACACTGACTGCACAAAACATTAGGAACACCTGCTCTTTCCATGACATTGACTGACCAGGTGAATCCAGGTGAAAGCTATGATCCCTTATTGATGTCACTTGTTAAATCCACTTCAATCTGTGTAGATGAAGGGGAGGAGACGGGTTTAAAGAAGGATTTTTAAGCCTTGAGACAATTGAGACATGGATTGTATATGTGTGCCATTCAGAAGACCAAATATTTAAGTGCCTTTGAACGGGATATGGTATTAGGTGCCAAGCACACCGGTTTGTGTAAAGAACTGCAGCGCTGCTGGCTTTTTCACACTTAACAGTTTCCTGTGTGTATCAAGAATGGTCCACCACCCAAAGTACATCCAGCCAACTAGACACAACTGTGGGACCTGCCGCCTCTACACTCTAACCACTAGACTACCTTCCGCCTCTACACTCTAACCACTAGGCTACCTGCCTCTCCCCTCTAACCACTAGGCTACCTGCCGCCTCTCCCCTCTAACCACTAGGCTACCTGCCGCCTCTCCCCTCTAACCACTAGACTACCTGCCGCCTCTCCCCTCTAACCACTAGACTACCTGCCGCCTCTCCCCTCTAACCACTAGACTACCTGCCGCCTCTCCCCTCTAACCACTAGACTACCTGCCGCCTCTCCCCTCTAACCACTAGACTACCTGCCGCCTCTCCCCTCTAACCACTAGGCTACCTGCCGCCGCTACACTCTAACCACTAGGCTACCTGCTGCCTCTCCCCTCTAACCACTAGACTACCTGCCGCCTCTCCCCTCTAACCACTAGGCTACCTGCCGCCTCTCCCCTCTAACCACTAGGCTACCTGCCGCCTCTCCCCTCTAACCACTAGACTACCTGCTGCCTCTCCCCTCTAACCACTAGACTACCTGCCGCCTCTCCCCTCTAACCACTAGGCTACCTGCCGCCGCTACACTCTAACCACTAGGCTACCTGCCGCCTCTCCCCTCTAACCACTAGGCTACCTGCCGCCTCTCCCCTCTAACCACTAGACTACCTGCTGCCTCTCCCCTCTAACCACTAGACTACCTGCTGCCTCTCCCCTCTAACCACTAGGCTACCTGCTGCCTCTCCCCTCTAACCACTAGACTACCTGCTGCCTCTCCCCTCTAACCACTAGACTACCTGCTGCCTCTCCCCTCTAACCACTAGGCTACCTGCTGCCTCTCCCCTCTAACCACTAGGCTACCTGCCGCCGCTACACTCTAACCACTAGGCTACTATACATATGGAGTGGGTGACTCTCTTTGTTTTTATAGCTTCCAGTTTCTTCTCCATTACTCAAATCAAATCTATTTTTATTTGTCACAGTAAAATACAACAGGTGTAAACTTTACAGGGAAATGCTTATCTACAAGCCCTTAATTAACCAACAATGCTTCAAGAACTTAAGAAAAATATCTAAGTGTGAAGTAAAAACATAGATAAGGCCAGACTAAATTAATTCACTGTTTAAGAAGCATATTGGACCTCGACTTGGCGCTCCGGTACCGCTTGCCGTGGTAACAGAGAGAACAGTCCATGACGAGTGTCGTGGTAATTTCCTGTATTACTAAACATTGAGAGAGCAAACCACACACAAGTCAGTAATATTATAAAGTCCATCTTTAATTATATATGAGCTTCACTATAGCCCTGTGACTCTCAGATCAATTCAGTGTCTATAAATGAATTCTCTGAGAGTCCTTACAAAACAATCTTAGTAACATTTATAGCCCAGACACACCCCTCTCAACTCGCATGACAAATAGCAGATCTTAGGAACATTACAAAGGAAGACTTTTAATTGAGAGAGGAGCATCCCATAGCCACACAGCATTAGCTATAAATCATTGTTCAGTTTGGTCTCTTTAGGCGAGATTCTAATCTTCTTGGTACCACTTAGGACCAAAACATTACCTCATTCGATGGCATATATCAATTGTCAATTCTAGATACCCTCATCTCAAATCCAATCTCTCCTGGACAAGCTCACGGAGACAGTGAGCCTCTTAGGTCATATACTAGATCAAGATAAGGGCAACCTCAGAGGGGACATACAATAGTTACAGACACATTCCCATAAGAAGACAAGCCTCCATTCTGTCCTCCTCCCCTTCTGATATTCTTCATAGCATCACATGGTTTAACAGATACATTGACATATGAAGACAAGCCTGACCTCTCTGGGCCCCAAGTGACTGAGCACTAGCTGAGAAGGGATAACTGCAACTGCCAACATTATAGTCCAACGATAAGATAAGATAAAACATCTTGTTATGTTACCTAACTAATTGTGATTCAGCCACGACACTAGGGTGGCTGGAGTCTTTGACAATTGTTATTGCCCTCCTCTAACACCGAATAGAGGTCCTGGTTGGCAGGAAGCTTGGCCCCAGTGATGTACTGGGGCATACACACTACCCTCTGTAGTGCCTTGCGGTCGGAGGCCGAGCAGTTGCCATACCAGGCAGTGATGCAACCACTCAGGATGCTCTCGATGGTGCAGCTATAGAACCTTTTGAGGATCTGAGGACCCATGCCAAATCTTTTTAGTCTCCTGAGGGGGAATAGGCTTTCTCATGCATTCTTCTTCACGGCTGTCTTGGTGTGTTTTGGACTATTCTAGTTTGTTGGTGATGTGGACACCAAGGAACTTGAAGCTCTCAATCTGTTCTACTACTGCCCCGTCGATGAAAATGGGGTTGTGCTCGGTCCTCCTTTTCCTGTAGTCCACAATCATCTCCTTTGTCGTGATCACATTGAGGGAGAGGTTGTTGCCCTGGCACCACACGGCCAAGTCTCTGACCTCCCTATAGGCTGTCTCATCGTTCTCAGTGATCAGGCCTACCACTGTTGTGTCATCGGAAAACTTGATGATGGTGTTGGAGTCATGCCTGGCCATGCAGTCCTGAGTGAACAGGGAGTACAAGAGGGGACTGAGCGTGCACCCCTGAGGAGGTGATGAGATGAGGATCAGCGTGGCGGATGTGTTGTTCCCCACCTTTACCACCAGGGGGGGGACCTGTCAGGAAGTCCAGGATCCAGTTGCAGAGGGAGGTGTTTAGACCCAGGGTCCTTAGCTTAGTGATGAGCTTTGAGGTCACTATGGGGTTGAAGGCTGAGCTGTAGTCAATGAATAGCATTCTCACATAGGTGTTTCTTATGTCCAGGTGTGAAAGGGCAGTGTGGAGTGCAATAGAGAGCGTGATCACACAGTCGTCCGGAACAGCTGGTGCTCTCATGCATGTTTCAGTGTTACTTGCCTCAGTTTTTATAGAAGTAGTTTAGCTTGTCTGGTTGGTTTGTGTCACTGGGCAGCTCGTGGCTGTGCTTCCCTTTGTAGTCTGTAATAATTTTCAAGCCCTGCCACATCCGACGAGCATCGGAGCCGGTGTAGTACGATTCAATTGTTGTCCTATATTGGAGCTTTGCCTGTTTGATGGGTCATCAGAGGGCGTAGTGGGATTTCTTATAAACTTCCGGGTTAGAGTCCCGCTTCATTGACTTGAATGGAGAGGTCTGTTCTAGTGAGGATGGATGGGTAGGTTGATGGATGGATGGATGGGTAGGTGGATGGGTGGGTAGATGGATGGATGGATGGATGGATGGGTAGGTGGATGGATGGATGGATGGCTGGGTAGGTGGATGGCTGGGTAGGTGGATGGATGGGTAGGTGGATGGGTGGGTGGGTAGATGGATGGATGGGTAGGTGGATGGGTGGGTGGATGGATGGATGGCTGGGTAGGTGGATGGATGGTTAGATGGATGGATGGGTATATGGATGGATGGATGGATGGATGGATGGCTGGGTAGGTGGATGGCTGGGTAGGTGGATGGATGGGTAGGTGGATGGGTGGGTGGGTAGATGGATGGATGGGTAGGTGGATGGATGGGTAGGTGGATGGGTGGGTGGGTAGATGGATGGATGGGTAGGTGGATGGATGGGTGGGTGGATGGATGGATGGATGGATGGATGGATGGGTGGATGGATGGATGGGTAGATGGATGGATGGGTATATGGATGGATGGATGGATGGATGGATGGATGGATGGGTGGGTGGGTGGATGGGTAGATGGATGGATGGATGGATGGGTAGGTGGATGGATAGATGGGTAGATGGATGGGTGGATGGATGGATGGATGGATGGATGGGTAGGTTGGTGAATGGCTGGATATGTAGGTAGGTAGGTAGGTAGGTAGGTAGGTAGGTAGGTAGGTAGGTAGGTAGGTGAATTTGGTTGAACTAGAACCTTTCTTCAGGACTCTACATCACCTCTTCACCCATCTGAGAGGATGGATAAAATGGGAACCAGTCACTGTGTAATCCTGCTGAACAACCAGCTACAGGCTACACACACACACACCACTGGTCTGACATCAGCCCTTTCTCCATTCATTAGCAGTGTTGTGGCCTGGCTGCTGATGACCTCACCGAGTGATCAGAGAGCTCTAAAAGCCTTAGCTGCTTCCATCCATCCGCCTGTCTGTCCATCTGTATGTCCATCCGTCCGTCCGTCCGTCTACCCATCCATCTGTCTACCCATCCTCCCGTCCGTCCGTCTACCCATCCATCCATCAGTGTGCCCATCCATCTGTCTACCCATCCATCCATCAGTGTGCCCATCCATCTGTCTACCCATCCTCCCGTCCATCCGTCCGTCCACCCATCCATCCATCCATCCGTGTGCCCATCCATCTGTCTACCCATCCATCTGTCTAACCATCCATCTGTCTACCCATCCTCCAGTCCGTCAGTCCATCCATCTGTCTACCCATCCATTTGCCCGTCCGTCTGTCTGTTTACCCGTCTGTCTGTCTATCTGGACGGACGGATGAGTAGACGGATGGATGGGTAGACAGACGGGCAGACGGAGTCAGCAGGAGAGGATGGGTAGACAGGCGGGCAGACGGAGTCAGCAGGAGAGGATGGGTAGACAGGCGGGCAGACGGAGTCAGCAGGAGAGGATGGGTAGACAGGCGGGCAGACGGAGTCAGCAGGAGAGGATGGGTAGACAGGCGGGCAGACGGAGTCAGCAGGAGAGGATGGGTAGACAGGCGGGCAGACGGAGTCAGCAGGAGAGGATGGGTAGACAGGCGGGCAGACGGAGTCAGCAGGAGACGATACGAGAGTGTGCAGGCTGGTTGGTCTGTTAGACACTGGCCCTCATTTTATAGCAGGTAGCAATGTAGCGCCCTGCCAACCCACAGCTCTCTGTGTCCTCCCCCAACAGGACGGGAAGCCTACTCTCACCAGAGAGATCTTTGACATTTTTTACATTTAGTCAGGAAATGCAGCTCTGTCTCAGGTTCTGCTGTTGTGCAGTGGTTGCACAGCCTTTCCTCTACAGGGAGCCTGTGTCTACCCTTCTCAATGGCAAGACTGTGCTCACTGAGCCTGTACTTTGTCAAGGGTTTTCTAAGGTTTTGATCAGTAACCATGGTCAAATAGTTTGCCAGATAGAACTGCATTTTACTTTGTGCTTGTGTTTCCCAATAAGCGATGTAGTTTTGTTTTGACTGTGTTGTAATTTGTTTTATTCTGATTGATTGGATGTTCTGGTCCTGAGGGTTCAGTGTGTTAGTAGAACAGGTTAGTGAACTCAGCCCCAGGACCAGCTGGATGAGGGGACTGAGGCTTCAGTGTGTTAGTAGAACAGGTTAGTGAACTCAGCCCCAGGACCAGCTGGATGAGGGGACTGAGGCTTCAGTGTGTTAGTAGAACAGGTTAGTGAACTCAGGGCCAGCTGGATGAGAGGACTGAGGCTTCAGTGTGTTAGTAGAACAGGTTAGTGAACTCAGGGCCAGCTGGATGAGAGGACTGAGGCTTCAGTGTGTTAGTAGAACAGGTTAGTGAACTCAGGGCCAGCTGGATGAGAGGACTGAGGCTTCAGTGTGTTAGTAGAACAGGTTAGTGAACTCAGGGCCAGCTGGATGAGAGGACTGAGGCTTCAGCGTGTTAGTAGAACAGGTTAGGGAACTCAGCCCCAGGACCAGCTGGATGAGGGGACTGAGGCTTCAGTGTGTTAGTAGAACAGGTTAGTGAACTCAGCCCCAGGACCAGCTGGATGAGGGGACTGAGGCTTCAGCGTGTTAGTAGAACAGGTTAGGGAACTCAGCCCCAGGACCAGCTGGATGAGGGGACTGAGGCTTCAGTGTGTTAGTAGAACAGGTTAGTGAACTCAGGACCAGCTGGATGAGAGGACTGAGGCTTCAGCGTGTTAGTAGAACAGGTTAGTGAACTCAGGGCCAGCTGGATGAGAGGACTGAGGCTTCAGCGTGTTAGTAGAACAGGTTAGGGAACTCAGCCCCAGGACCAGCTGGATGAGGGGACTGAGGCTTCAGTGTGTTAGTAGAACAGGTTAGTGAACTCAGGGCCAGCTGGATGAGTGGACTCTTTTCATTGCTCAGCTCTTGGCATTGCAGGGTTTGGTAAAGATATGACAGGGTCACTGTGTTTTACATGTTTCCAAAACTGAATTGCTGTTTTTTATGTTTTATTATTAGTGGATATTGGCCTAATTCTGCCCTGCATTCACTGTTTGTAGTTTTCCTCTAGACAGGTAGAAGAATCTTACAGAACTCTGTATGCAGGGTTTCAATGGGGTGTTTGTCCCATTGGGTGAAATCTTGTTTTGCAAGTGGACTCCACACCTCGCTGCCATAAAGTGAAATTGGTTCAATGACACATTCCATTAGTTTTATCCACATTTGAATAGGTATTTCAATTTTAAATCATTTTTAATGGCGTAGAATGCCCTGCGTGCTTTCTCTCTCAGTTCATTCACTGCCTCATTAAGGTGTCCAGTTCAGCTTATTTTAAACCTCAGTAATTGTAGTGTGTGCTGTACTCTATATATTTAAACCTCAGTAATTGTAGTGTGTGCAGTACTCTATATATTTCGTACCAACTGAGAACTTTGGTCTTATTCCCTGAGATCTGGATATTCTCTGGAAAATCATTATTTTAGTATTTTTGAGGTTTACTGCCAGGACTAACACCAGGGGCTGAGGATTCGTCTAGAATAGTGGCCAATTCGTTGTAAATACTGAAATGTGCAGGGCTCAGATTACAACCCTGGCGAAGGCCCCGCCCCTGGTTAAAGAATTCTGTTATTTTCTTCCCAATTGTGATGCTGCACGTATTACCAGCATTCAATGATTTAATTATGTCATGTTTTACCCCCTACACCACTTTCAATAACTTTGTAGAACAGTCCTGTATGCCAAATAGAATCAAATGTTTTAAAGCCAGGTCTTATGGTTTATCTATCGGGGTGTGTAGGGTGGAAATATGATCAGGTAATGTTTTGGTCAATTTGGCTTTGACTCAAGACATTGTGCTTACTTTCTGAAGAGCTAATGACTGTCTACCCCTTTGTGCAGCCAGTTAGAGATGCCGATACAGTTATTTCTAAAGGCTTTCCCATCAAACTTTCAAAAGGAAATGAAATGACTACAAACTTCTGAGATTTCCATACCCAACTATAAAATCTTCCGTCAAGATAGAACTGCCAAAGGGGGAGGAGTTGCAGTTTACTGCAGAGATAGCCTGCAAAGTAATGAGATAATAGAAGATAATAGCTCTACAAACTAGCTACAAACTACAAACTTGACTTACCGGGCAGAATGATATGATATCATGATGATTTGTATCAATCGGGTGTTTTTTGTTTTGCTAACTCTACTATTACTCATGCAGAACATAAACACAGCCTTTTTTAATTAAAAAAAAATTTGGTGTCACTTAGAAATGTCCTTGTTTTTGAAAGAAAAGCACCGTTTTTTTTGGTCCATTTAAAATAACATCAAATTGATCATAAATACAGTGTAAACATTGTTCATGTTGTAAATGACTATTGTAGCTGTTTTTTGACAAACTATCTTGTTGGAAAGGTTGGCATCCTATAATGGTGCCTCGTTGAAAGTCTCTGAGCTCTTCAGTACAGGCCATTCTACTGCCAATGTTTGTCTGTGGAGATTGCATGGCTGTGTGCTCAATTGTATTCACCTGTCAGCAACGGGTGGGGCTGAAATACCCGAATCAACTCATATATACTTTTGTATATATAGTGTATCTCAAAGCTGTCGTGAGAAAATAAATCTTCTTCCTGGCAGTGTTTTTTCCTCTAGCGGAAGGTGTCTGACAATACCTTGCTCTGTGATGTCACCTTGCTCTGTGATGTCACCTTGCTCTGTGATGTCACCTTGCTCTGTGATGTCACCTTGCTCTGTGATGTCATCTATGGTCTCCAATTGCTTTGAATTTGAATTAGTACATGGTAGACCCAATGGCATAGAATGGCTGGTACAATTGTGCTTTGTCTTTGTCTGGTACCAACCTCCTCATACAACACTGAAACACCTTTTGAAATTACTCTCTCCCTCTTTCTCCCTCTCTCAGGGATGTGCTTCTTCCTGATTAATCAGGAAATCTAGCCTTTTCTGACATTTGTCCTCCGTTCGTTTCTGAAACGGACCTATCCCCTTTGCCAAAATCCTGTTATTGTTGTGCCGATCATATCCCTGCTCTTTGCTCCTCCAGGCATGGTGTTGGTATGTTTCGAGGGGGACATAGACGGCTACATCAACCTGGTGGCGTACCCATACGTGGAGAGCGATGGCCTGGACCACGAGGACCTCCCGGAGAGGGACCAACCCCGGAGGAAACACTCCCGACGGAGCCTCCTCCGCTCCACCTCTGAGATCAAGGAGGAGAGGCTACCACACGAGAGTGACAGCACTGAGAAGTGAGTAGAGCAGTGGGGATAGGGAATGGTGTGTGTCTACCTCTGAGATCAAGGAGGAGAGGCTACCACACGAGAGTGACAGCACTGAGAAGTGAGTAGACCTGTGGGGATAGGGAATGGTGTGTGTCTACCAGAGGGATAAAAGAGGACCGGCCCCGCACACCGAAGCGACAGTACTGAGAAATGAGTGAGAAGCCGTGTGTGCGTGTGTGTGTGTTTATGCAATAATCAATAACTCATCAAATCAAATGCTTCTTAAACAACAGGTGTAGACTAACAGTGAAGGGCTTACTAACAGGCCCTTCCCAAAAAAATGAAGTAAGAAAGAGATAGCACAAGATAATCTAAGATACAATATAATAAAATACAAGATATAAATACAATGAGTAGCGATAACTTGGGTGTATGCAGTGTATTCAGACCCCTTCCCTTTTTCCACATCTTGTTACTTTACAGCCTTATTCTACAATTGATTAACTTGTATTTTTTACCTCATCAATCATTTTGGTTTGTAACCCTGAAGAAAAAAAAATGGCAAACTATAAGGCCCCGTTTCAAATCATCTCTCTTTGACTAGTTTCAGA
Source organism: Oncorhynchus kisutch (assembly GCF_002021735.2). NCBI lineage: Eukaryota > Metazoa > Chordata > Actinopteri > Salmoniformes > Salmonidae > Oncorhynchus > Oncorhynchus kisutch. The sequence continues at coordinate 3,882,905 of NC_034174.2, forward strand.
CATGCAAGATGCACATCACTTCAACTGGCAATGTTTTTTAATTAGATATAATAAAAATAAAATTAAAATTCTGTTATATGTTTTATTTATTAATTTTTTGCTCTATAAATAGTTGTCTTGACTGTGATAAGGGCTCGGGAATTAAGAGTGTTATAAAATATAAGGCCATGCCATTGCACAGGCATAGGCTTATCTACAAGCAAGCATCACTGTTGAGTTTACTGCCTTCTTGAAGATTGTGTTCCACGATATAATATAACCAGTTGATATTACGGTTTTAATAAGTGTTTTCTATAATTAATTAATTAATAATTGTTTTCTATTGACTGAATATATATATATACGAGCCATTTCAGCATTTATCATTTCTTATCTGTAATGTTTATGATACTTTAGATATTGTTGTACACTGCTGGCCTATCGATAAAGTGCACATCTTTTTTGGCAGTGCGGGCCGGGCCTTGTGTTCAAATTATACTTTTTTTCTCATTCTGAATACTCGACAACCACAAAAAAATATGTGACTACTCCAATAGTCAAAAATGTAAAATGCCTATCCCACAAGGTTTTCTAAACTTTAGACTCCCTTAACTACAGCTAGTGCGCAAACTCTGTTAACAAAGAGACACACCTCTCCCCCCCTCATCTTATCTGACTTGTTAAAGTATAAATTGTCTTCCAAATTGAGGTTAGTGATCGCTGTTCTGATCTCCAGAAGCTGTTTTCAGTCACAGGAAATGATAAGGGAGACATTATGTACCAAAAAAGTTAAGATCAGTGTAAAAAAACAACACACAAAATGGCAGAATTGGTAGCAGGTCTTTGGTAGGATCAGGTATTTTTTTGCCATTTAACTACCCATCCTGATAGCGGGATAATTGTCATCACCAACCGCTGAATAGCATAGCGCCACAGTCAAATAATATTACTAGAAAATATTCATATTCATGAAATCACAAGTGCAATATAGGAAAACACAGCTTAGCCTTTTGTTAATCCACCTGTCGTCTCAGATTTAGAAATTATGCTTTACAGCAAAAGCAATCCAAGCATTTGTGTAAGTTTATCCATAGCATAACATTATGTACACTAAGTACACTATAAGTAGCTAGGTCACGAAAATCAGAAAAGCAGTCAAAAAAATGGTTTACCTTTGATGATCTTCGGATGTTTTCACTCACGAGACTCCCAGCTACACAACAAATGTTCCTTTTGTTCCATAAAGATTATTTTTAGACCCAAAATACCGACGTTTGTTTGTCGCGTTATGTTCAGAAATCCACAGGAAAGAGCGGTCACCACAACGCAGATGTTCCAAATAATATCCATAATGTCCACAGAAACATGTCAAACGTTTTTTATAATCAATCTTCAGGTAGTTTTTAAAATATATATTCGATAATATATCAACCGAGTGAGTAGCTTTTTCAATAACAGTGGGAGGAACAATGGCGGCTTTACTCAATTGCGCACAAACTCACTCTGAGAGCCCCCACCTATCCACTTACGCAATGTGATCGCTCATTTTTCTAAATAAAAGCCTGAAACTATGTCTAAAGACTGTTGACACCTTAGGGAAGCCATAGAAAAAGGAATCTGGTTGATATCCCTTTAAATGGATGATAGGCATGCATAGGAACACAGAGGTTTCAAAATAAGAGCCACTTCCTGATTGGATTTTGCCCAGGCTTTCACCTGCAAACTTTACAGTGTTTTCTATCCTAATCTGACAATTATATGCATATTCTAGTTTCTGGGGCTGAGAAATAGGCAGTTTCAAATGGGTACGTTTTTTAGTCAAAAACAAAAATACTGCCCCCTACACTCAACAAGTTAAATCCTTGAGCGGGCCGCCTGAGAGTGTTATCGGGCCGCCTGAGAGTGTTATCGGGCCGCCTGAGAGTGTTATCGGGCCGCCTGAGAGTGTTATCGGGCCGCCTGAGAGTGTTATCGGGCCGCCTGAGAGTGTTATCGGGCCGCCTGAGAGTGTTATCGGGCCGCCTGAGAGTGTTATCGGGCCGCCTGAGAGTGTTATCGGGCCGCCTGAGAGTGTTATCGGGCCGCCTGAGAGTGTTATCGGGCCGCCTGAGAGTGTTATCGGGCCGCCTGAGAGTGTTAACCGGCCGCCTGAGAGTGTTATCGGCTAGTTGACCTGTGGTGCCCTGGCTGTGTTTGTTTTGGTGCCCTTGGTTAGTTTGTTGACCTTTTTAAAACAAGGGTTTCTGGGTAAACCCAGAAGGATTTAGAATGAAACTGTTTTGTATTAGTAGACCTTCCTTTGTGTTGTCCCAGAGAGGATTTACTCTGCCCGAGAATCACTCCACGTGACATAAGCAGACCAAGTGGGGATTTTTTTGTATGGAGGTCTATGAGAAAGTGTCGAATTATCGAATTATCTGAGGCTTATTTGATTGAATAGAATGTTTAGGCTGTTAGAGCGGTCACTCGACTATCTTGTCAATATATTGTCCTCCCCGTCCAGTCTCCTGAAGAGTACTCGTCCAGATCTCCAGATCCACAGTGACTTGTTGTGGTGCTTTAGTTAACTTTTTAGTCAACCTGTTAGTCAACCTGTTAGATAACCTGTGCCCTCTCTCCTGTGTTAACCCTGTTGTCCCTGTGTCCTCTCCCTCCAGTCTCCAGGAGCTGAAGAGTCCTCGTCTAGAGCTCCAGATCTACAGTGATATTCCCTTCCAGATGCTGGATAACAACAGCGGCCTGGGCTCAGAGAAGATCAGCCACAACCCCTGGAGCCTCCGCTGTCACAGGCAGCAGCTCAGCCGCATGAGATCAGAGTCCAAGGACAGGAAGCTCTACAGTATCCATTTTCTCAGGTCGTTTTACCAACACGATAAGACAGGAGTCAGGAGTACTGCTGGAAGCTCAGCAGAATCACATACAGTCCTAATGGGTGAATGTGGAAAAACAGGATACACTATCAATCTAGGGATCAGCATTGAACTTCATAATAAGGACTCTGAGACTGGCTGACCGAGTCAACCAATGAGGGAAAACATCAGTCTTCCGTGTACACAACCAGATAAATAGAAACGGCCAAAAGGTATATTAACAAGAGGGGAAAGAGTTGACCACGTTAAGTTATTAAACACTATCCATGATGAGGTGCTTGGGACTGTTTCCCTCATTGATTTAGTTATTTCAGTTCTCTAGTCACACGTAACCTAACCAGATGTAGAAGGAAGGTGATCAACATAAACACCGTCTTCATTACCCTCAGAAAGACATTGGTCAAGGTTAGTGTCACAACACTGCCGTCATAACATGAACAACAGAGATCCCGGAATGCTCTGATGCTCTGACCTGTCAGAATAGCCTGTGGGGAAAGAGGCAACGTTCCTGTCCCAAACAGAACCCTGTTCCCTGTCTAGTGCACGACTTCAGATCTCTGGTCAAAAAAAGTAGTGCGCTATATATATATATTTTTTTACCTTTATTTAACTAGGCAAGTCAGTTAAGAACAAATTCTTATTTTCAATGACGGCCTAGGAACCGTGGGTTTAACTGCCTGTTCAGGGGCAGAACGAAAGATTTGTACCTTGTCAGCTCGGGGATTTGAACTTGCAACCTTTCGGTTACTAGTCCAATGCTATAACCACTAGGCTACCCTGCCTATAGGTCATAGGGTGTCATTTGGGATGCAGCAATGACTCTGTGTAGCCGACTCGTTTCAGGAACCAAGGCGTATGTCGCACATCATTACGTCCCTGGAGAGGCATTTGAACGTAAGCATTTATCATCAAATGTGCTTTTTGTCAGAAATGTCTTCTGGAACATGTTAACTTTCATTAATAATGAACTAGTATTCCATCTGTAAATACCAATAACATTGTTAAATTACGAGCCTAGTTGGTTGAGCCACTGACCTTCCCCGCTAGCCATGATTGGCTGAGATAATGAGTGGGCTGGACATGCAGAGAGATGAGTTTGGATTGGTCTGCCATGTATCATCGCTTCTGTCTATAACGTGAGCTGTTCAGTATGTGTTGACAGTCCTTTCTTAACCACGCCATTTTGAAAAGATATAACGTTTGCCATCGAGAACTGCATACGTTTGGCTACTTTTATCAACAACATTAATGCCCCGAATGTAGTAGGCGCTATCGACAAAGATCAGTTGGAAAAAGTGATGGGCTACTATCTGCACACGCCACGGTCAGTGTGAACCGGAGTGACTTGACACAACGCTGACCAAACAAGACGGAGTTAAATGGTTCCAGTCTGTCGTGAAGCGCTCATCCGTGTATACGGTTAAGAGTCTAGCGACAATTTCAGATTGAACATTTTCCTTGCAGGGTAAAGTGTACTGTTTGCTAGCTAGTGAACGTTAGCTTGCTGGCTCGCTAGCTAATGTTACTTGTATGATCTGTAGACTAACTTTAACTTTGACACTTGTCAACGTCGTGCCAGGTTCTCCCCTTTACTGTCAATGTCGTGCCAGGTTCTCTCCTTTACTGTCAAAGTAGTGCCAGGTTCTGCCCTTTACTGTCAACGTCGTGCCAGGTTCTCCCCTTTACTGTCAAAGTAGTGCCAGGTTCTGCCCTTTACTGTCAACGTCGTGCCAGGTTCTCCCCTTTACTGTCAACGTCGTGCCAGGTTCTCCCCTTTACTGTCAAAGTAGTGCCAGGTTCTCCCCTTTACTGTCAAAGTAGTGCCAGGTTCTCCCCTTTACTGTCAAAGTAGTGCCAGGTTCTCCCCTTTACTGTCAACGTAGTGCCAGGTTCTCCCCCGACCGTATCAAGACAGACCACAGGAACCAAATATTATCAGAAGAAATGTTGTACTGCACATTCTCAGTGTTGGGAACGGAATGTGATGTCCTCGACTTATGTGTCTGGTCAAAAGTAGTGCACAGTAGGGAATAGGGTGCCATTTTGGCCACAACCTTAGTCTCTGTCTCCAGTGGCCTAGGAGTGGGTGGTTGAGGCGTTTAGATCAAGTTCACTGTGTACCTGACTGTCTATCTCTACTGCATCCCAAATGGGACCCAATTTCCCAATGGTTCCTGGTCTAAAGTAGTGCACCCTATTCCCTATTGGCCCTGGTCTAAAGTAGTGCACCCTATTCCCTATTATCCCTGGTCAAAAGTAGTGCACCCTATTCCCTATTGGCCCTGGTCTAAAGTAGTGCACCCTATTCCCTATTGGCCCTGGTCAAAAGTAGTGCACCCTATTCCCTATTGGCCCTGGTCAAAAGTAGTGCACCCTATTCCCTATTGGCCCTGGTCTAAAGTAGTGCACCCTATTCCCTATTGGCCCTGGTCAAAAGTAGTGCACCCTATTCCCTATTGGCCCTGGTCAAAAGTAGTGCACCCTATTCCCTATTGGCCCTGGTCTAAAGTAGTGCACCCTATTCCCTATTGGCCCTGGTCTAAAGTAGTGCACTATGAGAGAGGGTGCCATTTCTGACACAGACTCTGTCTTTTTACTTTGTTTAAAGAAAGAACTGCGACTGGATACTTTGCAGTAAACCTTTTTTTCTAATTAGTTTGAAATCCTTAATAGACATGAGCCCCTCCCATGTTAAAGGAAAACCCCGTCCCTCAGTCTGACACGTACAGCTGCAACGTAAGTAGAAACTACACACGTCAAGGGCAGATTACAATTTCCACTGTGCTCACACATTCCTGCTCAGCGTTCTACCCAGTGAGAGGAAAATGGGACATTTTACTGTGACTTGACTCCTACACTTGGGTTCAAAGCTAAGATCCTCAAATAATAATAATTAAATCTTCAATTGACATAATATAACTTTAAAGTATGCATTAATATACTTGGAAAAATAGAATGTAGACAAACCGTGTACTTCTATAGCGTTCAAAATAAGTACATTAAAATGTGTCTTCAAAACAGCGCCCCCTGTCAGTCATCTAGGGTTCATACACTCAATTAGTCTCACCATGCCATCTGTTTTGTAGATCCAGCTGCATGGGCCAATCCAGAATGACCTATAGAATTACCCCTAAAGATATGACTGTTGTTCAAAGAATGCTGGAAGGTTCTGGACAAATTGGATTGAACTAGCAGATCAGAAGGAGTTTTATAGAGGTTTGGCTGCACAGCTGTGATATAAGAGAAGATAAACAGCAGCTGGGAGGGTGTTATAATGACTGTATAGCATTACGATGACTGGGTGTTATCCACTGTGGTATTAAGATGGCTGGGTGTTATCCACTGTGGTATTAAGATGGCTGGGTATTATCCACTGTGGCATTAAGATGGCTGGGTGTTATCCACTGTGGCATTAAGATGGCTGGGTGTTATCCACTGTGGCATTAAGATGGCTGGGTGTTATCCACTGTGGTATTAAGATGGCTGGGTGTTATCCACTGTGGTATTAAGATGGTTGGATGTTATCCACTGTGGTATTAAGATGGCTGGGTGTTATCCACTGTGGTATTAAGATGGCTGGGTGTTATAATGACTGTATAGCATTAAGATGGCTGGGTGTTATCCACTGTGGCATTAAGATGGCTGGGTGTTATCCACTGTGGCATTAAGATGGCTGGGTATTAACCACTGTGGTATTAAGATGGCTGGGTGTTATCCACTGTGGTATTAAGATGGCTGGGTGTTATCCACTGTGGCATTAAGATGGCTGGGTGTTATCCACTGTGGTATTAAGATGGCTGGGTGTTATCCACTGTGGCATTAAGATGGCTGGGTGTTAACCACTGTGGTATTAAGATGGCTGGGTGTTATAATGACTGTATAGTATTAAGATGACTGGGTGTTATCCACTGTGGTATTAAGATGGCTGGGTGTTATCTACTGTGGTATTAAGATGGCTGGGTGTTAACCACTGTGGTATTAAGATGGCTGGGTGTTATCCACTGTGGTATTAAGATGGCTGGTTGTTATAATGACTGTATAGTATTACGATGGCTAGGTGTTATAATGACTGTATAGCATTAAGATGACTGGGTGTTATCTACTGTGGTATTAAGATGGCTGGGTGTTATCCACTGTGGCATTAAGATGGCTGGGTGTTATAATGACTGTATAGTATTAAGATGGCTGGGTGTTAACCACTGTGGTATTAAGATGGCTGGGTGTTATAATGACTGTATAGCATTGATGACTGGGTGTTAACCACTGTGGTATTAAGATGGCTGGGTGTTATCCACTGTGGTATTAAGATGGCTGGGTGTTATCCACTGTGGCATTAAGATGGCTGGGTGTTATCCACTGTGGTATTAAGATGGCTGGGTGTTATCCACTGTGGTATTAAGATGGCTGGGTGTTATCCACTGTGGTATTAAGATGGCTGGTTGTTATCCACTGTGGTATTAAGATGGCTGGGTGTTATCCACTGTGGTATTAAGATGGCTGGGTGTTATCCACTGGAGGATAGTTGGTATTAGAGGATAGTTGGTATTACTATCCTCTACACATCTACAGCTTACGGACTTAGTTATTGGTATTCAAAATCCGTCTTCAAAGTTCAAAGCAACTTGACACTCAGTGGGGGAGTGTTTGAGTTAGTTGTGTGTAGATAGTCTGTAGATTTTTTTTATTTTTTTATTTTACCTTTATTTAACTAGGCAAGTCAGTTAAGAACAAATTCTTATTTTCAATGACGGCCTAGGAACAGTTGGTTAACTGCCTGTTCAGGGACAGAACTACCCATCCCGGATCCGGGAGCGTTGTCATCAACTACAGTAATTAGCATAACGCAACGGACAAAAAAACGGACAAAAAATATTTTCTAGAAAATATTCATATTCATGAAATATAGTGAAACAGAGCTTAGCCTTTTGTTAATCACCCTGTCATCTCAGATTTTGAAATGATGCTTTACAGCCAAAGCAAGACAAGCATTTGTGTAAGTTTATCGATAGCCTAGCATAGCATTATGCCTAGCTAACAGCAGGCAACCTGGTCACGAAAATCAGAAAAGCAATCAAATTAAACCGTTTACCTTTGATGAGCTTTGGATGTTTTCACTCACGAGACTCCCAGTTAGATAGCAAATGTTCCTTTTTTCCAAAAATATTATTTTTGTAGCCGAAATAGCTCCGTTTGTTATTCACGTTTGGCTGAGAAATCGACTGGAAATTGCGGTCACGAAAACGCCAAAAAATATTCTAAATTAGCTCCATAATATCGACAGAAACATGGCAAACGTTGTTTATAATCAATCCTCAAGGTGTTTTGCAAATATCTATTAGATAATATATCCACCGGGACTATTGGTTTTTCAGTAGGAGCGAAAGGAAAAATGGCTACCTATGTCTATTACGCAAGAATTACTCTGAGAGCCCTCAGCCGGACACTTACGCAATGTAGGCGCTTACGCTCAATCTTCAACTACGTCAAAATGCTGTAAACACCTTAGGGAATACGTAGAAAAAGGAATCTGGTTGATAGCCCATTCACTGCTCAATAGGGACGCATCGGAACGCAGAGTTTTCAAAACATGAGTCACTTCCCGATTGGATTTTTCTCAGGCTTTCGCCTGTAATATCAGTTCTGTTATACTCACAGACAATATTTTTACAGTTTTGGAAACTTTAGAGTGTTTTCTATCCTAAGCTGTCAATTATATGCATATTCTAGCATCTTGTCCTGACAAAATAGCCTGTTTACTTTGGGAATGTTATTTTTCCAAAAATGATAGATTCAACACGTTATTAAGAACAAATTCTTATTTTCAATGACAGCCTAGAAACAGTGGGTTAATTGCCTGCTCAGGGGCAGAACGACAGATTTGTACCTTGTCAGCTCGGGGATTTGAAACCTTCCAGTTACTAGTCCAACGCTCTAACCACTAGGCTACCCTGCTGTTCGGACTTACACTATTTCTACAAAGTGTTTGAGTCAGTAAGCTCTGAACCCAGGAAGATATGTGCTCTAATAGATACACCGTCAGAGGAAGAGGAAATGCCCTCTTGGACCGAGGGTGACACGGATTTAACCCTGTTGTCCCTGTGTCCTCTCCCTCCAGTCTCTCACTATCTCATAACGTGAGTCCAACTCACCTCCTCCACAGGACCTCTCTCCTGACTGAACGTTACTGTGACTGTTTAGCTAATTCCTTGTTCACGAAGAGAGAGAGAGAGAGCGTTGTTCTCCTTGACCTCTGACCCCTCCTAGAGTTCCTGCTCCTGGAAAACGTGGTCCATCACTTCAGCTACCCGTGCATCCTGGACCTGAAGATGGGCACGCGGCAGCACGGGGATGATGCCTCGGAGGAGAAGGCAGCCAGGCAGATGAAGAAGTGTGAACAGAGCACCTCCGCCACGCTGGGGGTGCGAGTCTGTGGAATGCAGGTGAGGCCTGTCCTACTTCTTGTTTGTTTACCATTTGTTAATATTGATGTTTTTCCACTAAAGGCTTTCAGACAGCTGAAGCAAACACCCACATTTTCTTCAGGAAATTGTGACCTTCTGTTAAACTTTATTTCACATGGAAGTCTCATTGAGGTTAGGTCTTATTGGGGGATACTGTCAACGAACAATCATGCTCCCTAACATTCAATGGATGCATTATGCTTAAAATATGTACCATCAATTATATACAGTGGGGCAAAAAAGTATTTAGTCAGCCACCAATTGTGCAAGTTCTCCCACTTAAAAACATGAGAGGCCTGTATTTGTCATCATAGGTACACTATGACAGACAAAATGAGAAAAAAAAATCTGGAAAATCACATTGTAGGATTTTTAATTAATAAAGATGGGCCAGAAGTATACAGAATGGTGTCGTCTGCGTAGAGGTGGATCAGAGAATCACCAGCAGCAAGAACAACGTCATTGATGTATACAGAAAAGAGAGTCGGCCCGAGAATTGAACCCTGTGGCGCCCCCATAGAGACTGCCAGAGGTCCGGACAACAGGCCCTCCGATTTGACACACCAAACTCTATCAGAGAAGTAGTTGGTGAACCAGGCGAGGCAGTATTTTGAGAAACCAAGGCTGTTGAGTCTGCCAATAAGAATGTGGTGATTGACAGAGTTGAAAGCCTTGGCCAGGTCCATGAAGACTGCTGCACAGTAATGTCTCTTATTGATGGCGGTTATGATATTGTTTAGAACCTTGAGCGAGGCTGAGGTGCACCCATGACCAGCTCTGAAACCAGATTTCATAGCAGAGAAGGTACGGTGAGATTCGAAATGGTGGGTAATCTGTTTGTTAACTTGGATTTCAAAGACCTTAGAAAGACAGGGTAGAATAGATATAGGTCTGTAGCAGTTTGGGTCTAGAGTGTCTCCCTTTGAAGAGGGGGATGACCGCGGCAGCCTTCCAATCTTTGTGAATCTCAGACGATACGAAAGAGATGTTGAACAGGCTAGTAATAGGGGTTGCAACAATTTCAGCAGATCATTTTAGAAAGAGAGGGTCCAGATTGTCTAGCCCGGCTTAATTGTAGGGGTCCAGATTTTGCAGCTCTTTCAGAACATCAGCTATCTGGATTTGGGTGAAGGAGAAATGGGGTTTGTCTTGGGCGAGTTGCTGTGGGGAGTGCAGGGCTGTTGACCGGGGTAGGGGTGGCCAGGTGGAAAGCATGGCCAGCCGTAGAAAAATGCTTATTGAAATTCTCAATTATAGTGTAGGCCTACATTCCATGAGACTTTTGAAAAAAAAACACGCAGGGCTTGACATTAACCTATTTGTCCTTCAGACAAGGTGATTGAAAATGTTGTTGGATGCAAGAAACCACTTTACAAAATAAAATGCATTATTATTCCCTTACCATTATTACAGAGAATCAGACATGATGCTAAGACCTACTGACAATGCATTACTATTCCCTTACCATTATTACAGAGAATCAGACATGATGCTAAGACCTACTGACAATGCATTACTATTCCCTTACCATTATTACAGAGAATCAGACATGATGCTAAGACCTACTGACAATGCATTATTATTCCCTTACCATTATTACAGAGAAATAGACACATGATGCTACCCTCTGCCTATTAGCTACTTAGCTTATTCAATCCGGTCTCAAAATACAACACGCAAGCTCTTTACCTGACTCGCTTTTCAATGAAATGCACATTTTGTGCACTTGTAGGAAGCAATCACTCCCATTGCTGATTAGATTATCTATAACTGGGCTAATTTAAAAAAATATATATATATTTTACCTTTATTTAACCAGGCAAGTCAGTTAAGAACAAATTCTAATTTTCAATGACGGCCTAGGAACAGTGGGTTAACTGCCTATTCAGGGGCAGAACGACAGATTTGTACCTTGTCAGCTCGGGGATTCGAACTTGCAACCTTTCGATTACTAGTCCAACGCTCTAACCACTAGGCTACCCTAATAATAATAACTCACTAACTAGCAACAGATATGAACAAAATGTGCAGACATGGCTACATGCAGCTCTCACTATGATCTCAAAACAAGCACAACTACTCATCTAATCACGACCACTCATGCTGTAAACACAGTCCAGTTCATCTAATCACGACCACTCATGCTGTAAACACAGTCCAGTTCATCTAATCACGACCACTCATGCTGTAAACACAGTCCAGTTCATCTAATCACGACCACTCATGCTGTAAACACAGTCCAGTTCAAAGTAAATGGCACAGATCCATTTTTGACAATGGTCAATTTGCATATAGGCCTACTGCAAATCTGATTGGTTAGCTGCACCGGTCTGTGTAGTGTATGGGCCAGGTTCTGTGGTCCACGTGTAACCTCTGTTCTTTCTGTGGTTCTATGGTCCAGGTGTACCAGATGGATACGGGCCACTATCTGTGCAGGAACAAGTACTACGGCCGCAGCCTGTCCATCGAGGGATTCCGCCACGCTCTCCACCAATACCTGCACAACGGGGCGTCGCTCAGGAAGGACCTGTTTGAGCCCATGCTGTGTAAACTACGCAGCCTGAAGGCCGTTCTGGAGAAACAGACCACCTACCGCTTCTATTCATCCTCCCTGCTAATCATCTATGAGGGGAAGGAGCCTGAGCTGGCCCACGTCTGGCAGAAAGCACCACGGCTTGTACCAGAGCCAGCCGCTGAGATGCCCTCAGAGAAGGAGGAGGTGGTGCTGGTCAACCCAGGAGTAGGAACGGGTGTCCAGGGACCGGGTTTAGTATTGGGTCTCCAAACGGTCCAGAGACCGACCGAAGAACCCCTCCAGCTCCCCCAGGCTCTCCTACCACCACCACACTGCCCCCCCACCCCTCCACAGCCACAGCAGCCTCCCTCGGACCCTCACGGCCCCCCTCGTCCTCCACCCCGCCCCTCCAGCCCCAGCATCAGTGTGGACGTCCGCATGATAGACTTTGCCCACAGCACCTTCAAAGGTTTCCGTGACGACCAGACAGTGCACGACGGGCCGGACCGAGGCTACGTGTTTGGATTGGAGAGCCTCATCAAGATCCTGGAGGGCATAAGGGAGGAGAACCTGTAGCGGTAGAACCTGGGACTGACACATAGGATGTGTCTCAAATGGTATCCCCCATTCCCTTTATAGTGCACTACTTTTGACCAGGGCCCACAGGGCTCTTTGACCAGGGCCCATAGGGCTCTTTGACCAGGGCCCACAGGGCTCTTTGACCAGGGCCCATAGGGCTCTTTGACCAGGGCCCACAGGGCTCTTTGACCAGGGCCCACAGGGCTCTTTGACCAGGGCCCACTTGTCTCTTTGACCAGGGCCCACTTGGCACTTTGACCAGGGCCCACAGGGCTCTTTGACCAGGGCCCACAGGGCTCTTTGACAAGGGCCACAGGTCTCGGGTCAAAATAAGTGCACTATGTAGGGAATAGGGTGCCATTTGGGATGTATCGATGGCCATCTTTCAGGAGAAGAGAACCTGTAGCTGTAACCTGACACATCTTCATCCTGCGTCTTCAGATCTCTCCACCCTCCTCATCCTCCTCCTCTCCCTAAGTGCTACTACCCTGTCCTTCATGATTATATTTGGAGAAAGAAAGAAAAGCTCAGAATTAATATGAAACTAGAAGAACCTGAGTGATGGAGTGGAAGGCTACTGTCTTGACTGTAAAGGTTAAAGGTCATGACCCTAGGCTGTAAAGGTCACTCTCTGACTGTTGTGCTCCTTCTAGGGTAGACTCATGAGAAATGTACAGGGAGCATCTACAGTCCTGTTATATCCTCTCTGTTAGGGTAGACTCATGAGAAACGTACAGGGGGCATCTACAGTCCTGTTATATCCTCTCTGCTAGGGTAGACTCATGAGAAACGTACAGGGGGCATCTACAGTCCTGTTATATCCTCTCTGCTAGGGTAGACTCATGAGAAACGTACAGGGAGCATCTACAGTCCTGTTATATCCTCTCTGCTAGGGTAGACTCATGAGAAACGTACAGGGAGCATCTACAGTCCTGTTATATCCTCTCCTCCTGGACAGAGATGGCTGCCATTCCTCTGAAGGAAAACAGAGGGGCAATGTCTGTTTGCCTTGTGGGTTTGTCGCTGCTATGTGGCCAGCTGAAGTATTGCAGGGTTTGGTAAAGCTGCCACTGCTTAGGGCAAGTCCAGGTCCTTGTCTTTGTCCCAAATGTCAACCTATTCTCTTTATAGTGCACTACTTTTGGACCAGGAGCCATAGGGAAACCCATAAGGCTTTGTTCTAAAGTAGTGAACTATATAGGGAATATTGCCATTTTAGCCTGTCTCCGGTGTGGGACTGGTACAGGGAAGAGGGATCCGTCTATCTGTGTGTGTTGAGGGTTGATGGGGACAGTGTGTGGGTGGGTTGGGTTAGGGTGAGGTCTTGGGGACTTAGCTAAGTCCCTTATAGCAGTATTCCTATCAGGGCTTCAAAAGAAGAGCAGCTTTCTTCCACGCTGCTGTGAGTGATGAGGGTTGGTGGGGACAGTGTGTGGGTGGGTTGGTTAGGGTGAGGTCTTTCTTACAGGCTGCTGTGAGTGATGAGAGCTTTACTGTAAAAACAAAGAAGTGGGCTAAACGGAAAATACTTGGCTTTGCCTCTTGATTACAATAAGTAGAAAAATAAATACAACCCACGTGTGTGTGGCTGAAATAGCACCCTGTTCCCTATCTAGTGCACTACTTTAGACCAGAGCCCTATGGAACCCTATTCCCTATCTAGTGCACTACTTTAGACCAGAGCCCTATGGAACCTGGTTATAAGTAGTGACCTACATGGGGAATAGTGTGCTATTAAGGGATGCAACCTTCAGGCTGAAATACCACACAGCTCTGTCTGTCTGTCTCTGTGTCTGTCTGTCTCTGTCTGTCTGTCTCTGTCTGTCTGTCTGTCTGTCTGTCTGTCTGTCTGTCTGTCTGTCTGTGTCTCTGTCTGTCGGTCTGTGTCTCTGTCTGTCTGTCTGTCTCTGTCTGTCTCTGTCTGTCTGTCTGTCTGTCTGTCTGTCTGTCTGTCTGTCTCTGTCGGTCTGTGTCTCTGTCTGTCGGTCTGTGTCTCTGTCTGTCGGTCTGTGTCTCTGTCTGTCTGTCTGTCTGTCTGTCTGTCTGTCTGTCTGTCTGTCTGTCTGTCTGTCTGTCTGTCTGTCTGTCTGTCTGTCTGTCTGTCTGTCTGTCTGTCTGTCTGTCTGTCTGTCTGTCTGTCTGTCTGTCTGTCTGTCTGTCTCTGTGTCTGTCTGTCTGTGTCTCTGTCTGTCTGTCTGTCTGTCTCTGTCTGTCTCTGTGTCTGTCTGTCTCTGTGTCTGTCTGTCTGTCTCTGTGTCTGTCTGTCTGTGTCTGTCTGTCTGTGTCTGTCGGTCATCTAATTTAGAAACCGATCCGTTATATATTGTTGCTTTTTATACTCCTCTCTCTTATTCAGTTCCAAAAACCGACCGTTTCATTTAAAGTTGTAGAATGTTATTATTTAAATATACTTTGTTCCTGATCCTGGTCAGTCCCTCCCTCTACCAGTGTCTGGTATTTAGGCCGGTCCCAGCCCAGGTATGTCTGGGCCATGTCCCATTAGGACTCCCATCATCCTTACAACTTTCTCAGATTTTTCTCTCCTTTAAAAATAAATAAATTGCACTGTAGAAGGTGAATTGAAAGCATCAAAGCATGATTATTATTATTATTTAATGTTACTTATTTTCTTCTGGTGGCGTTTAAGTCACGTCAAGGGGCGGACTACTCGCCAGACCTGGATTCAAATCATTTCAGATACTTTAAGCAGGGCTTGATTGAGCTTGCATGGCAAAATGAAACAAATAGAATAGTCACAAAACTGCAAATCCTCCTGTCCGTGATCTGGAACAACAGGCACACTGAAGTCAACCCTCAAAGCATTTAAAAGATTTTGAGAAACGTACAGGGAGCATCTACAGTCCTGTTACATCCTCTCTGATTTTGAAGTAGTATTTGAACCCAGGTCTGCTACTCTCTCACCACCGATACACAGTGAACCCTTGGTCCTCCATTTTAACACATGTAGCAGAAAGTTAGTAAGAGATTGTCCACTCTTCCTCCACCACACTCTTCCTCTTCTGTGTCCTCCCTTTGTCCCCCAGCCTACTCACCGTGGAGTGAGAGGCAGTCATTTGGGTTAGGGTGTTTCTCTGTGTAGATTGGTTGTAGAATGTTGCACTGTAGCCATAAATCATAACAGTTCATGTGGATAATTTTTTTCCCCTCCTCTGCTGTTAGAGATGAGAGTTTTTATTGTAAAACAAAGAAGAGCAGCTTGCTCTGGCAGGATGCAGGTCTGGTCTCTTTTTTTCAGTTGAATATCACTGATAGGTGTGTGTACACTTTCTGGTAACATTCCCCAAATGTGTAAAGTACAGGAAGGCCCTCACACTGTTGATGCTCCACACGCTTCAATCCGACACAGCCCAGTAACAACGTTTTTAAGGACGTGCGTATGATCACACAACCTTTCTAACAAATACAAATAAACCTTCCCAAAATTCCCAGGTTTTATTGAGAAACCCCAGTTGGAAGGTTCCCAGAATCATGGATGGCGTAAAGCAGGAAATCCGGAATCCTTCTATCAATAGTTCTGGAAAAACCTATGGGTTTTTGGGGGGGAAGTTACCAGAACTTTGCAACCCTACTCTGACTAAAAGCACTATGCTATAATATTTTATCTTTAATAAGTCTATCTATGTTCTAATTCTACACAAGCACATGAACTGACTTTTTAGATGTGGCCAGAATTATAAAACCACTTATTACTACTGCAGTCAGATTAGCTCAACATAGCAAAACTGTTGAATGACTGACTTAAGGTTTAGAGATGTATCTACTACATTCTATTCGGTTCTAGAACCAATTCTATTCGGTTCTAGAACCAATTCTATTCGGTTCTAGAACCAATTCTATTCGGTTCTATTTGTGTTTCCATTTGTGCTTCCTTGTTTCTGGATATTGGCATTTATGGAGAAAATAGTTTCCAGTATCACTCTCCTACACAACTATTTAAAAAAGCCAAGTCACTCTCCTCCACAACTATTATTTAATAAGTTGTGTTGTCGTCTGCTGACACCGAGAGTTCCAAACTCATTCTTATTTATTGATACATTTCTTTTCTTTACTCTTATTAATATGGAAAAAATATGATAATGGCATTTCCACCTAGTTGGTGAAGGAAGACCTTTCTATCAGTCTACTTGGCAGGGCTTAGTAATGTGTTATTGTCCAGAAATGCATTGTTCTGGTTAATTAACAACGGAGAAATGCTTTGGAGGAATAAAATAGGTTTAGATGGAAGGAAAAAACTATTTCAAGATGCCCAAAGAAATGTATTTTCAAAGCAACTTGCTAGACATGTATTACCATCTTAAAACAAAACTGAAAAAGCGTTATCTTAATTTGTTTTAACCTTTTTAAAAAAGGGGGCATTTGCCTAAAATGAAGTTTCCTAAAGGAAAATGTGTTTTAGTTTGCGGCCAAACAAACCACCAGAGATGACATCTGCATCCCAAATGGCACCCTATTCCTTATAGTGCACTACTATAGACCAGGGCCCTATTCCCTATGTAGTGCACTACTTTAGACCAGAGCCCTATGGCACCCTATTCCCTATATAGTTCACTACTTTAGACCAGAGCCCTATTCCCTATGTAGTGCACTACTTTAGACCAGAGCCCTATGCCACCCTATTCCCTATATAGTTCACTACTTTAGACCAGAGCCCTATGGCACCCTATTCCCTATGTGGTGCACTACTTTAGACCAGAGCCCTATGGCACCCTATTCCCTATAGTGTACTACTTTAGACCAGAGCCCTATTCCCTATAGTGTACTACTTTAGACCAGAGCCCTATTCACTATAGTGTACTACTTTAGACCAGAGCCCTATTCCCTATAGTGTACTACTTTAGACCAGAGCCCTATTCCCTATAGTGTACTACTTTAGACCAGAGCCCTATTCCCTATAGTGTACTACTTTAGACCAGAGCCCTATTCCCTATAGTGTACTACTTTAGACCAGAGCCCTATTCCCTATAGTGTACTACCTTAGACCAGAGCCCTATTCCCTATAGTGTACTACTTTAGACTAGAGCCCTATTCCCTATAGTGTACTACTTTAGACCAGAGCCCTATTCCCTATAGTGTACTACTTTAGACCAGAGCCCTATTCCCTATAGTGTACTACTTTAGACCAGAGCCCTATTCCCTATAGTGTACTACTTTAGACCAGAGCCCTATTCCCTATAGTGTACTACTTTAGACCAGAGCCCTATTCCCTATAGTGTACTACTTTAGACCAGAGCCCTATTCCCTATAGTGTACTACTTTAGACCAGAGCCCTATTCCCTATAGTGTACTACTTTAGACCAGAGCCCTATTCCCTATAGTGTACTACTTTAGACCAGAGCCCTATTCCCTATAGTGTACTACTTTAGACCAGAGCCCTATTCCCTATAGTGTACTGCTTTAGACCAGAGCCCTATTCCCTATAGTGTACTACTTTAGACCAGAGCCCTATTCCCTATAGTGTACTACTTTAGACCAGAGCCCTATTCCCTATAGTGTACTACTTTAGACCAGAGCCCTATTCCCTATAGTGTACTGCTTTAGACCAGAGCCCTATTCCCTATAGTGTACTACTTTAGACCAGAGCCCTATTCCCTATAGTGCACTACTTTAGACCAGAGCCCTATTCCCTATAGTGTACTACTTTAGACCAGAGCCCTATTCCCTATAGTGTACTACTTTAGACCAGAGCCCTATTCCCTATAGTGTACTACTTTAGACCAGAGCCCTATTCCCTATAGTGTACTACTTTAGACCAGAGCCCTATTCCCTATAGTGTACTACCTTAGACCAGAGCCCTATTCCCTATAGTGTACTACTTTAGACCAGAGCCCTATGGCACCCTATTCCCTATAGTGTACTACTTTAGACCAGAGCCCTATTCCCTATGTAGTGCACTACTTTAGACCAGAGCCCTATGGCACCCTATTCCCTATAGTGTACTACTTTAGACCAGAGCCCTATTCCCTATAGTGTACTACTTTAGACCAGAGCCCTATTCCCTATAGTGTACTACTTTAGACCAGAGCCCTATGGCACCCTATTCCCTATGTAGTGCACTACTTTAGACCAGAGCCCTATGGCACCCTATTCCCTATGTAGTGCACTACTTTAGACCAGAGCCCTATGGCACCCTATTCCCTATGTAGTGCACTACTTTAGACCAGAGCCCTATTCCCTATGTAGTGCACTACTTTAGACCAGAGCCCTATGGCACCCTATTCCCTATGTAGTGCACTACTTTAGACCAGAGCCCTATGGCACCCTATTCCCTATGTAGTGCACTACTTTAGACCAGAGCCCTATGGCACCCTATTCCCTATGTAGTGCACTACTTTAGACCAGAGCCCTATGGCACCCTATTCCCTATGTAGTGCACTACTTTAGACCAGAGCCCTATGGCACCCTATTCCCTATAGTGTACTGCTTGTATTTTTATTAATACTTATTTAACTAGGTAAGTAAATTAAGAACAAATTATTTACAATGATGGCCAAAACCGGACGACGCTGAGCCAATTGTGTGCCGCCCTTTGGGACTCCCAATCGCGGCCGGTTGTGATACAGCCTGGAATCGAACCAGGGTCTGTAGTGACACCTCTAGCACTGATATGCAGTACCACTCGGGAGCCCAATGGTCCCTGGTCAAAAGTAGTGCACTATATAGGGAATAGGGTGCCATTTTGAACAAAGATAATGGAATATACTAATAAAATGTTACAAAAGATGAAAAGGACAATCCACAGGAGTCAATAAAGGGATCTGGAAGAAGTGGGAATTCTTCCTCTGTGGTTGATGTTATCAGTGTTTCCATAGATCTGAGAAATTACTTGTAGAAGAAAAAATATATATATATATATTACCCGAGAGTATCTTTTTCCTTTTGTTGTTGTTGCATGGATGGATATTTTTTTAAGAATTATAATATGACATCTTTATGACAACTTTGAATGTGAGCTATAAAACCTTTATTTAAGAAAGAAATGTTTCTGTGTCTGGTTTTTTTCCGTCTCTTATTTTGTATTTCATTCTTACGGTCTAAAAACAACTGCAACATGTTTCAACTGCTAGTCTTCTTCGTCCTGCTAGAGTCTTCTTCGTGCTGCTAGAGTCTTCTTCGTCCTGCTAGAGTCTTCTTCGTCCTGCTAGAGTCTTCTTTGTGCTGCTAGAGTCTTCTTTGTGCTGCTAGAGTCTTCTTTGTGCTGCTAGAGTCTTCTTCGTGCTGCTAGTGTCTTTGTGTTGCTAGAGTCTTCTTCGGGCTGCTAGAGTCTTCTTCGGGCTGCTAGAGTCTTCTTCGGGCTGCTAGAGGCTTTACTTCCTGACTGATGTCTTGAGATGTTGCTTCAATATATCCACATAATTGTCCAACCTCATGATGCCATCTATTTTGTGAAGTGCACCAGTCCATCCTGCAGCAAAGCACTCCCACAACATGATGCTGCCACCCCCGTGCTTCACGGTTGGGATGGTGTTCTTCGGCTTGCAATCCTCCTCCTTTTTCCTCCTAACATAACAATGGTCATTATGGCCAAACAGTTCCATTTTTGTTTCATATGACCAGAGGACATTTCTCCAAAAAGTACCATCTTTGTCCCCATGTGCAGTTGCAAACCGTAGTCTGGCTTTTTTATGGCGGTTTTGGAGTAGTGGCTTCTTCCTTGCTGAGCGGCCTTTCAGGTTATGGTGATATAGGACTCGTTTTACTGTGGATATAGATACTTTTGTACCTGTTTCCTCCAGCATCTTCACAAGGTCCTTTGCTGTTGTTCTGGGATTGATTTTTCACTTTTCGCACCAAAGTACATTCATCTCTAGGAGACAGAACGAGTCTCCTTCCTGAGCGGTATGACGGCTGCGTGGGTCCATGGTGTTTATACTTGCTTACTATTGTTTGTACAGATGAACATGGTACCTTCAGGCATTTGGAAATTGCTCCCAAGGATGAACCAGACTTGTGGAGGTCTGCAGTTTTTCTTTCTGAGCACTTGGCTGATTTCTTTAGATTTTCCCATGATGTCAAGCAAAGAGGCACTGAGTTTGAAGGTAGGCCTTGAAATACATCCACAGGTACACCTGCAATTGACTCAAATGATGTCGGTTAGCCTATCAGAATCTTCTCAAGCCATGACATAATTTTCTGGAATTTTCCAAGCTGTTTAAAGGCATAGTCAACTTAGTGAATGTAAACTTCTGACCCACTGGAATTGTGATACAGTGAATTATAAGTGAAATAATCTGTAAACAATTGTTGGGAAAATGACTTGCATCATGCACAAAGTAGATGTCCTAACCGACTTGCCAAAACTATAGTTTGTTAACAAGAAATGTGTGGAGTGGTTGAAAAATGAGTTTTAATGACTCCAACTTAAGTGTATGTAAACTTCCGACGCTGTATATCATATTAAATATGCCACAGGCTAATCTGATCCTTCTAGAAGTATCCTGATTAAGCAATAATGCATGAGGCCATTCATGAAATGTCATTCTTTCACCAGAACATATAGTCTAGGAGGTATTAAGAAAGGTAGAGTCAGTCAGAGTAACCAGGCGGGGTTTTGTTTTGATTTCTTCTCGATAGAGCAGAAGAAGAAAGGCATAATCAGGATCTGAATCGGAGAACTTTGATAAAAGCAAAGCACCAATAAAAGGTGTTATATCTTAACTTAACCTCTGACCCCCTGGAGTCTTGTTGGACATTGTGACTATGTGACCAAGCAGATTCCAGTAGTGGTTGGAGCACCAACAAAAACCTTGTCAGCTCAGGGTTTCTGATCCACCTTTCAGTTATTGGCCCAACTCTCTACCCACGTTTACACACTATTCACAATTCTTCAAGCTCTTATAAATTGGTTGTTGATCATTGCTAGAAAACCTTATTCAGGTCTTGCCATTCATTTTCAAGTAGATTTATGTCGAAACTGTAACTCGGCCACTCAGAAAATTCACTGTCTTCTTGATAAGCATCTCCAGTGTAGATTTGGCCTTGTGTTTTAGGTACTGTCCTTTTAAAAAAAAAATGTTTTTACCTTTATTTAACTAGGCAAGTCCGTTAAGAACAAATTCTTATTTTCAATGACTGCCTAGGAACAGAGGGTTAACTGCCTGTTCAGGGGCAGAACGACAGATTGGTACCTTGTCAGCTCAGGGATTTGAACTTGAAACCTTCCGGTAACTAGTCCGACGCTCTAACCACTAGGCTACCCTGCCGCCCCAGGTTACTGTCTTGTGTTTTAGGTTACTGTCCTGCTGAAAGGTGAATTTATCTCCCAGTGCCTGGTGAAAAGCAGACTGAGCCATGTTTTCCTCTAGGATTTTGCCTTTGCCATTCCGTTTATTTTTTATCCGGAAAACCTCAAACACAATTTTTAGAACGATATTACAGTATTTCAGTTTGTAATTTGGGAATGTTTTTGTTTGTTGCTGCTCTAAATTACTATGAGTCATAATACCCATAGAACGTAGCGGTCAAATCGTTTTTCCACAATAGACGTTATAGTGGATTTAGAAACACTGCCAAATGAGGGCTGTGTTTCGTGTTCCCTGGTGTGAGGTTTTGATAACTGTGTAAATCTCTCTCGGACAAGGTGACTATTAAAGTGGACGCCGCCACAAATACATTTTTTTTTTTTTTAAATAAAGAAATGCTTATGTGGCTGTCATACAAAACTACAAATGCTTCGTCACCATGACGATCTGGACGAGAATCTGCTGAATCGAGGCAAATGTTTAAAAAAAATCTCTGGATTTTATTTATTTTTTCTATCTAAATTTATTAGTAATAAATGTATTGGCTAAATTTGTTAAATGTACCTTTCTGTGAACTGTCTTACATACATTTACACAATACACTCTTAACTAGCTAACTAGCTCATGGTTAGCTACAGCAGCTTGTTAGCAACATTAGCTAGCCTGGCTAAATGGCTACATCAGCCATATCAACTCAGCTAATAAAGAAACGTCCTCTCACTGTCAACTGTTTATTTTCAGCAAACTTAACATGTGTAAATATTTTATGAACATAAGATAAAACAACTGAGACAAACTGAACCACAGTTCCACAGACATGAACAAGTTCCATAGACATTCCACAGAAATTGAATCATTTTTCTCTGAACAAAGGGGGGGTTCAAAATCAAAAGTAACAGTCAGTATCTGGTGTATCCGCATTAAGTACTGGAGTGCATCTCCTCCTCATGGACTGCACCAGATTTTCCAGTTCTGGCTGTGAGATGTTACTCCACTCTTCCACCAAGGCACCTACAAGTTCCTGGACATTTCTGGGGGGAATAGCCCTAGCCCTCACTCTCCGTCCAACAGGTCCCAGACGGGCTCAATGGGATTGAGATACGGGCTCTTCGGTGGCCATGGCAGAACACTGACATTCCTGTCCTGCAGGAAATCCCGCACAGAACGAGCAGTATGGCTGGTGGCATTGTCATGCTTTAGGGTCATGTCAGGATGAGCCTGTAGGAAGGGTACCACATGAGGGAGGAGGATGTCTTCCCTGTAACGCACAGCGTTGAGATTGCCTGCAATGACAACAAGCTCAGTCTGATGTATTGATGGCAGCATTCGTGTGAAACTGAAAGCACGAACCACTGCTTTTAATCAGGGCAAGGTGTCTGGTAACATGACCGAATACAAACAGTGCAGCTATTCCCTCCGCAAGGCTATCAAACAAGCTAAGCGCCAGTACAGAGACAAAGTAGAATCTCAATTCAACGGCTCAGACACAAGAGGCATGTGGCAGGGTCTACAGTCAATCTCGGACTACAGGAAGAAATCCAGCCCAGTCACGGACCAGGATGTCTTGCTCCCAGGCAGACTAAATAACTTTTTTGCCCGCTTTGAGGACAATACAGTGCCACTGACACGGCCTGCAACGAAAACATGCGGTCTCTCCTTCACTGCAGCCGAGGTGAGTAAGACATTTAAACGTGTTAACCCTCGCAAGGCTGCAGGCCCAGATGGCATCCCCAGAGCATGCGCAGACCAGCTGGCCGGTGTGTTTACGGACATATTCAATCAATCCCTATACCAGTCTGCTGTTCCCACATGCTTCAAGAGGGCCACCATTGTTCCTGTTCCCAAGAAAGCTAAGGTAACTGAGCTAAACGACTACCGCCCCGTAGCACTCACATCCGTCATCATGAAGTGCTTTGAGAGACTAGTCAAGGACCATATCACCTCCACCCTACCTGACACCCTAGACCCACTAGACCCACTCCAATTTGCTTACCGCCCAAATAGGTCCACAGACGATGCAATCTCAACCACACTGCACACTGCCCTAACCCATCTGGACAAGAGGAATACCTATGTGAGAATGCTGTTCATCGACTACAGCTCGGCATTCAACACCATAGTACCCTCCAAGCTCGTCATCAAGCTCGAGACCCTGGGTCTCGACCCCGCCCTGTGCAACTGGGTACTGGACTTCCTGACGGGCCGCCCCCAGGTGGTGAGGGTAGGCAACAACATCTCCTCCCCGCTGATCCTCAACACTGGGGCCCCACAAGGGTGCGTTCTGAGCCCTCTCCTGTACTCCCTGTTCACCCACGACTGCGTGGCCACGCACGCCTCCAACTCAATCATCAAGTTTGCGGACGACACAACAGTGGTAGGCTTGATTACCAACAACGACGAGACGGCCTACAGGGAGGTGGTGAGGGCCCTCGGAGTGTGGTGTCAGGAAAATAACCTCACACTCAACGTCAACAAAACTAAGGAGATTGTGGACTTCAGGAAACAGCAGAGGGAACACCCCCCTATCCACATCGATGGAACAGTAGTGGAGAGGCTAGCAAGTTTTAAGTTCCTCGGCAAACACATCACAGACAAACTGAATTGGTCCACTCACACAGACAGCATCGTGAAGAAGGCGCAGCAGCGCCTCTTCAACCTCAGGAGGCTGAAGAAATTCGGCTTGTCACCAAAAGCACTCACAAACTTCTACAGATGCACAATCGAGAGCATCCTGGCGGGCTGTATCACCGCCTGGTATGGCAACTGCACCGCCCTCAATCGTAAGGCTCTCCAGAGGGTAGTGAGGTCTGCACAACGCATCACCGGGGGCAAACTACCTGCCCTCCAGGACACCTACACCACCCGATGCTACAGGAAGGCCATAAAGATCATCAAGGACATCAACCACCCGAGCCACTGCCTGTTCACCCCGCTGTCATCCAGAAGGCGAGGTCAGTACAGGTGCATCAAAGCTGGGACCGAGAGACTGAAAAACAGCTTCTATCTCAAGGCCATCAGACTGTTAAACAGCCACCACTAACATTGAGTGGCTGCTGCCAACACACTGTCAATGACACTGACTCAACTCCAGCCACTTTAATAATGGGAATTGATGGGAAATGATGTAAATATATCACTAGCCACTTTAAACAATGCTACCTTATATAATGTTACTTACCCTACATTATTCATCTCATATGCATACGTATATACTGTACTCTATATCATCGACTGCATCCTTATGTAATACATGTATCACTAGCCACTTTAACTATGCCACTTTGTTTACATACTCATCTCATATGTTATACTGTACTCGATATCATCTACTGTATCTTGCCTATGCTGCTCTGTACCATCACTCATTCATATATCCTTATGTACATATTCTTTATCCCCTTACACTGTGTATAAGACAGTAGTTTTTTGGAATTGTTAGTTAGATTACTTGTTTGTTATTACTGCATTGTCGGAACTAGAAGCACAAGCATTTCGCTACACTCGCATTAACATCTGCTAACCATGTGTATGTGACAAATAAAATTTGATTTGATTTGATGATGCTGTAAAACACCGCCCAGACCATGAAGAACCCTCCACCTCCAAATCGATTCCGCTCCAGAGTACAGGCCTCGGTGTAACGCTCATTCCTTCGACGATAAACGCGAATCCGACCATCACCTCTGGTGAGACAAAACCGTGACTCGTCAGTGAAGAGCACTTTTTTGCCAGTCCTGTCTCTGGTCCAACAACGGTGGGTTTGTGCCCATAGGCGACGTTGTTGTCGGTAATGTCTGGTGAGGACCTGCATTATAACAGGCCTACAAGCCCCTCAGTTCAGCCTCTCTCAGCTTATTACGGACAGTCTGAGTACTGATGGAAGGATTGTGCATTCCTGGTGTAACCCGGGCAGTTGTTGTTGCCATCCTGTACCTGCCCCGCAGGTGTGATGTTCGGATGTACCGATCCTGCCAAATTGCAAATGTTATTTGCACCTTGTCTATACCAGAACCAATGGGGAGGACAGCCTCACCTCTCAACTAGGGGTGGTATTTCCTCCATATTGCTGTGCTCTGGTTGGCTTGGTGGTATTTCCTCCATATTGCTGTGTTCTGGTTGGCTTGGTGGTATTTCCTCCATATTGCTTTGCTCTGGTTGGCTTGGTGGTATGTCCTCTATATTGCTGTGTTCTGGTTGGCTTGGTGGTATGTCCTCCATATTGCTGTGTTCTGGTTGGCTTGGTGGTATGTCCTCTATATTGCTGACACCTTATCCTTCCTTTCAGATCTACACAAGTGTGGAAGGATTAGAGGCTAGGGGTTGTTTCTGAATATGCACTAGTAGACGGAGGTAGAAGGTTTCAGGCCCATACACACTGTAACCACACATTTACACATACGTCCCACAAGAGGGCGCCTCAGGACCAGCAGAAGAACAGGACTTCACACGCAGTAGGAATCCAGAGCATCAGCTTTGCCTTTTAGATCAAAATGAATACGATTCTATGGACAGGACCTGATCCTAGATCAGGTTTATGAATACATGCCCTATTTTAACCTGATTTTATATGGACAGGACCTGATCCTAGATCATGTTTATGAAAACATGCCCTGTTCTAGCCTGTCATTGCTCTGTGTCTCTCCAGGACCTTACAGCCCCGATAGGGGAGAACTGCACCATCGAGCCCAACGTGACCATCGGGGGGGGGGGGTGTCAGAAAAAAGAGGTGTACGATACTGAAAGGGTCAAGGGTCAGGTCACACAAAACATTTAAGGACACCTTCCTAATATTGAGTTTCACCCCTTGTTTTCCGTCAGAACGACCTCAATTCGTCAGGGCATTGGACTCTACAAGGTGTCGAAAGCGTTCCACAGGGATGCTGGTCCATGTTGACCATGCTTCCCACAGTTGTGTCCAGTTGGCTGGATGTCCTTTGGGTGGTGGACCATTCTTGATACACACAGGAAACTGTTGAGTGTGAGAAATCCAGCAGCATTGCAGTTCTTGACCCAAACCGGTGTGCCTGGCACCTAATACCATATCCCGTTCAAAGGCACTTAAATATTTGGTCTTGCCTATTCACCCTCTGAATGTCACACACAGACAATCCATGTCTCAATTGTCTCAAGGCTTAAAAATCCTTCTTTAACCCGTCTCCTCCCCTTCATCAACACTGATTGAAGTGGATTTTACAAGTGACATCAATAAGGGAACATAGCTTTCACCTGGATTCACCTGGTCAGTCAATGTCATGGAAAGAGCAGGTGTTCTTAATGTTTTGTCACACTATACATACAGCATGTGAGCCAGGTCTGATTGATCTATAACTGAATATCTAGCCAAATAAAACTGAAAATATTATATGTCTGTGTGTCATCCCTGAAAGAGCTTTCTGTCCCTCATTGTTCTTGAAATCATTTTGAAAATATTTCCCGTAATGTCCAGTATGTGACCCCCGGGTCGGGGAGTAACCAGGTCGGGGAGTAACGGGACCCCCGGGTCGGGGAGTAACGGGACCCCTGGGTCGGGGAGTAACGGGACCCCCAGGTCGGGGAGTAACCAGGTCGGGGAGTAACGGGACCCCCGGGTCGGGGAGTAACCAGGTCGGGGAGTAACGGGACCCCTGGGTCGGGGAGTAACGGGACCCCTGGGTCGGGGAGTAACGAGGTCGGGGAGTAACGGGACCCCCGGGTCGGGGAGTAACCAGGTCGGGGAGTAACGGGACCCCTGGGTCGGGGAGTAACGGGACCCCTGGGTCGGGGAGTAACGGGACCCCTGGGTCGGGGAGTAACGGGACCCCTGGGTCGGGGAGTAACCAGGTCGGGGAGTAACGGGACCTCCGGGTCGGGGGGTAACGGGACCCCTGGGTCGGGGAGTAACCAGGTCGGGGAGTAACGGGACCCCCGGGTCGGGGAGTAACGGGACCCTTGGGTCGGGGAGTAACGGGACCCCTGGGTCGGGGAGTAACCAGGTCGGGGAGTAACGGGACCCCCGGGTCGGGGGGTAACGGGACCCCTGGGTCGGGGAGTAACCAGGTCGGGGAGTAACGGGACCCCTGGGTCGGGGAGTAACCAGGTCGGGGAGTAACGGGACCCCCGGGTCGGGGAGTAACCAGGTCGGGGAGTAACGGGACCCCCGGGTCGGGGAGTAACCAGGTCGAGGAGTAACGGGACCCCCGGGTCGGGGGGTAAAGATAACTCCCAACATCAAGCCAAATCATCAAATGCACCTCATCTCAAACACTTTAAATATAAATATATTCTATCAATATATGTATTGGATGCATATCTACAGTATGTGACTCAGGTGTGTGTATGTCTTCTCTCCCAGGTGTGTGTATGTCTCTCTCCCAGGTGTGTGTATGTCTTCTCCTCCCAGGTGTGTGTATGTCTTCTCTCCCAGGTGTGTGTATGTCTTCTCTCCCAGGTGTGTGTATGTCTTCTCTCCCAGGTGTGTGTATGTCTTCTCTCCCAGGTGTGTGTATGTCTTCTCTCCCAGGTGTGTGTATGTCTTCTCTCCCAGGTGTGTGTATGTCTTCTCTCCCAGGTGTGTGTATGTCTTCTCTCCCAGGTGTGTGTATGTCTTCTCTCCCAGGTGTGTGTATGTCTTCTCTCCCAGGTGTGTGTATGTCTTCTCTCCCAGGTGTGTGTATGTCTTCTCTCCCAGGTGTGTGTATGTCTTCTCTCCCAGGTGTGTGTATGTCTTCTCTCCCAGGTGTGTGTATGTCTTCTCTCCCAGGTGTGTGTATGTCTTCTCTCCCAGGTGTGTGTATGTCTTCTCTCCCAGGTGTGTGTATGTCTTCTCTCCCAGGTGTGTGTATGTCTTCTCTCCCAGGTGTGTGTATGTCTTCTCTCCCAGGTGTGTGTATGTCTTCTCTCCCAGGTGTGTGTATGTCTTCTCTCCCAGGTGTGTGTATGTCTTCTCTCTCAGGTGTGTGTATGTCTTCTCTCCCAGGTGTGTGTAGTCTTCTCTGTGTGTATGTCTTCTCTCCCAGGTGTGTGTATGTCTTCTCTCTCCAGGTGTGTGTATGTCTTCTCTCCCAGGTGTGTGTATGTCTTCTCTCTCAGGTGTGTGTATGTCTTCTCTCCCAGGTGTGTGTATGTCTTCTCTCCCAGGTGTGTGTATGTCTTCTCTCTCAGGTGTGTGTATGTCTTCTCTCCAGGTGTGTGTATGTCTTCTCTCCCAGGTGTGTGTATGTCTTCTCTCCAGGTGTGTGTATGTCTTCTCTCTCAGGTGTGTGTATGTCTTCTCTCCCAGGTGTGTGTATGTCTTCTCTCCCAGTGTGTGTATTCTTCTCTCTCAGGTGTGTGTATGTCTTCTCTCCCAGGTGTGTGTATGTCTTCTCTCCCAGGTGTGTGTATGTCTTCTCTCTCAGGTGTGTGTATGTCTTCTCTCCCAGGTGTGTGTATGTCTTCTCTCCCAGGTGTGTGTATGTCTTCTCTCTCCAGGTGTGTGTATGTCTTCTCTCCCAGGTGTGTGTATGTCTTCTCTCTCCAGGTGTGTGTATGTCTTCTCTCTCAGGTGTGTGTATGTCTTCTCTCCCAGGTGTGTGTATGTCTTCTCTCCCAGGTGTGTGTATGTCTTCTCTCCCAGGTGTGTGTATGTCTTCTCTCCCAGGTGTGTGTATGTCTTCTCTCCCAGGTGTGTGTATGTCTTCTCTCCCAGGTGTGTGTATGTCTTCTCTCCAGGTGTGTGTATGTCTTCTCTCCCAGGTGTGTGTATGTCTTCTCTCCCAGGTGTGTGTATGTCTTCTCTCTCAGGTGTGTGTATGTCTTCTCTCCCAGGTGTGTGTATGTCTTCTCTCTCAGGTGTGTGTATGTCTTCTCTCCCAGGTGTGTGTATGTCTTCTCTCCCAGGTGTGTGTATGTCTTCTCTCTCAGGTGTGTGTATGTCTTCTCTCCCAGGTGTGTGTATGTCTTCTCTCCCAGGTGTGTGTATGTCTTCTCTCCCAGGTGTGTGTATGTCTTCTCTCCCAGGTGTGTGTATGTCTTCTCTCCCAGGTGTGTGTATGTCTTCTCTCCCAGGTGTGTGTATGTCTTCTCTCTCAGGTGTGTGTATGTCTTCTCTCCCAGGTGTGTGTATGTCTTCTCTCCCAGGTGTGTGTATGTCTTCTCTCCCAGGTGTGTGTATGTCTTCTCTCCCAGGGTGTGTATGTCTTCTCTCCCAGGTGTGTATGTCTTCTCTCCCAGGTGTGTATGTCTTCTCTCCCAGGTGTGTGTATGTCTTCTCTCCAGGTGTGTGTATGTCTTCTCTCCTCAGGTGTGTGTATGTCTTCTCTCCCAGGTGTGTGTATGTCTTCTCTCCCAGGTGTGTGTATGTCTTCTCTCCCAGGTGTGTGTATGTCTTCTCTCCCAGGTGTGTATGTCTTCTCTCCCAGGTGTGTGTATGTCTTCTCTCTCAGGTGTGTGTATGTCTTCTCTCCCAGGTGTGTGTATGTCTTCTCTCCCAGGTGTGTGTATGTCTTCTCTCTCAGGTGTGTGTATGTCTTCTCTCCCAGGTGTGTGTATGTCTTCTCTCCCAGGTGTGTGTATGTCTTCTCTCTCAGGTGTGTGTATGTCTTCTCTCTCAGGTGTGTGTATGTCTTCTCTCTCAGGTGTGTGTATGTCTTCTCTCCCAGGTGTGTGTATGTCTTCTCTCTCAGGTGTGTGTATGTCTTCTCTCCCAGGTGTGTGTATGTCTTCTCTCCCAGGTGTGTGTATGTCTTCTCTCTCAGGTGTGTGTATGTCTTCTCTCCCAGGTGTGTGTATGTCTTCTCTCCCAGGTGTGTGTATGTCTTCTCTCTCAGGTGTGTGTATGTCTTCTCTCTCAGGTGTGTGTATGTCTTCTCTCTCAGGTGTGTGTATGTCTTCTCTCCCAGGTGTGTGTATGTCTTCTCTCTCAGGTGTGTGTATGTCTTCTCTCCCAGGTGTGTGTATGTCTTCTCTCCCAGGTGTGTGTATGTCTTCTCTCTCAGGTGTGTGTATGTCTTCTCTCCCAGGTGTGTGTATGTCTTCTCTCCCAGGTGTGTGTATGTCTTCTCTCTCAGGTGTGTGTATGTCTTCTCTCTCAGGTGTGTGTATGTCTTCTCTCTCAGGTGTGTGTATGTCTTCTCTCCCAGGTGTGTGTATGTCTTCTCTCTCAGGTGTGTGTATGTCTTCTCTCCCAGGTGTGTGTATGTCTTCTCTCTCAGGTGTGTGTATGTCTTCTCTCCCAGGTGTGTGTATGTCTTCTCTCCCAGGTGTGTGTATGTCTTCTCTCCCAGGTGTGTGTATGTCTTCTCTCTCAGGTGTGTGTATGTCTTCTCTCCCAGGTGTGTGTATGTCTTCTCTCCCAGGTGTGTGTATGTCTTCTCTCCCAGGTGTGTGTATGTCTTCTCTCTCAGGTGTGTGTATGTCTTCTCTCTCAGGTGTGTGTATGTCTTCTCTCCCAGGTGTGTGTATGTCTTCTCTCCCAGGTGTGTGTATGTCTTCTCTCTCAGGTGTGTGTATGTCTTCTCTCCCAGGTGTGTGTATGTCTTCTCTCTCAGGTGTGTGTATGTCTTCTCTCCCAGGTGTGTGTATGTCTTCTCTCTCAGGTGTGTGTATGTCTTCTCTCTCAGGTGTGTGTATGTCTTCTCTCTCAGGTGCATGTGGAGAATGTGACGGTCCTGGGGGAGAATGTTATCGTGAACGATGAGCTCTACCTCAACGGTGCCAACGTGCTTCTTCAGAAGTCAATCCCCGACTATGTCTGAACCTCATCGCATCATCATGTAGTTCTTCATGTCACTTGTTAAATCCACTTCAATCAGTGTAGATGAAGAGGAGACGGGTTTAAATGAGGATTTTCAAGCCTTGAGGCAATTTGCCTTGGAGTTTTTACTGTTTTTAAATGTTTCTGTTGTCTTTATTGTCCTCTTTCCAAATGGCACCCTATTCCCTATGCAGTGCACTACTGTTGGGCCCTGGTCAAAAGTAGTGCACTATATAGGGAATATGGTGCTGTTTAGGATGCGATCTTTATGCTCTGATGCCAACCTCTTGTTCTGTTGCCAGTGGCTTATCTCTATTGCTTCGGACCATCATTGGTCGAAACAATAGAAGACTGTTTAGATCGGATGGGTTCTGTTGAAGTCTGTTTAGATCGGATGGGTTCTGTTGAAGTCTGTTTAGATCGGATGGGTTCTGTTGAAGAATGTTTAGATCGGATGGGTTCTGTTGAAGACTGTTTAGATCGGATGGGTTCTGTTGAAGAATGTTTAGATCGGATGGGTTCTGTTGAAGACTGTTTAGATCGGATGGGTTCTGTTGAAGAATGTTTAGATCGGATGGGTTCTGTTGAAGACTGTTTAGATCGGATGGGTTCTGTTGAAGACTGTTTAGATCGGATGGGTTCTGTTGAAGAATGTTTAGATCGGATGGGTTCTGTTGAAGACTGTTTAGATCGGATGGGTTCTGTTGAAGACTGTTTAGATCGGATGGGTTCTGTTGAAGACTGTTTAGATCAGATGGGTTCTGTTGAGCTGGTGTTTTAGTCCAACAGTGTCTGAAACCTTCACTTACCAGCCATTCTTGATTTCCTGATCCAAAAAGGATACATCTTTAAAAACATCTTTCCTGTCGCACATGTTTGAGAAAAAGCTGAGCAGAAGATGTGAGAGCTAAATCAAGGGGAAATATCATTTGAGATTCATCCCGTCTCCTCAACATCTTTTCAGAAGCCAATAGTGAAGAGTGAGCCAATAGGTGAGGGATTTTTTTGTGAAGAGTTCAATGTACAGAATCCCGTGTATAACTGGAGATTGACACAATCGCCATGTCGCCAAAGCAAAGCAGTGGACCTTTCAATCAATTACCGTATTGATGATACCGCTGACGTGTCCATGTCCAATCGAAGCCAACTCTTTATTGTTCAATTTTGGTTTAAGTTTTCTATACAATGCAACTTTTTCATGACTTTGTGGTGATATGATCTATATCAATAATATCATAAGCATTGGTCTCAAAAGTGTCGCTCAAACATTTTAAATAAATCTGCCGTACCTTCTTTGAGGCCGTGTCTTATCTCTGGAAAGTTCTCTGAATGAATGGGTCATCCTGTACGACAATATACTTGTGGTAGAACAATTGTATGGCTTTGTATGCAATGTGGGGCTCAGTCACAGATGTTTGAAAAACACAACGTTGGAATGAGGTTATAATAATGTATCATTACTAGAGTTTCTGTGCATGACTGTCTCGACCGGGCAACCTGTAATTTAACTTCAGTGTGTGTGTGTGTGTGTGCTGGTGTGGCCCAACAATCTAAACTGCTGAGCATTGGTTTGGGTCTGTACTCCTGTTCCCCCACTTCCATAAAAAGGCCAAATAAAGCTGTTTGGTTTAAACGCACAGGAAACATCTCCCTAACAGCAAGAGATCACAACTATTAAGGTGTCCCAATTAAGCACCCTAGTCTCTACGTTAGGAGCCTATGGGCTGTGGTCAAAGTAGTGCACTGTGTAGGGGGGGGGGGGGCAGGGTGCCTCTTGGGACGGGTACTATGTGACTAGCACATTCCTGGGGCCTGATATTGTATCCTCACTCACCAGTGAGGTCATGTCTCTATCTGTTCCAGACAATGGGTGTTCCCAATTTGTAGGAAAGAGAGAGGGGGGAAAAAGAGGGAAAAAAAGTGGGAGGAGGAGGGGAAAATACCACTGGAATTCTATTGGTTGTGGGGTGTTTTACTTTGCTGTGATTGGGTTGGCACCAGTGTTCCAGGGAATCCCAGTGGCCAGTCATTTAAGCCTTCTTTGTGAGACTGGTGTGCAGCAGAAAAGCATAGTGGTGCAGTGGAGTTCACCACAGTTCTCTGAAGAGAGCAGAGCTATCCAACACACCTTCAGATAGGCTCCATTTCTCTTTGGACTGGTATCTCAGCCCTACAACTTGAGAACTATGGATTTGACCTCTGGGGTAGAGAAGGTGAGTGAAACACACTTGTAAATGTTTTCGTCAGCAACAACAACAAAAAAATAAGTGTTAAAAAAAAATATAATTGTAGCAGCAACCACAAAATCTATGCATAATCTTCCATATTTCCTGTTGTGTTTTCCATTGCTGTTCTGTACTAGTCTGTTTTTGTGTGGAATGGTGGTGAGGGTTTCTTATAGGAATGCAAAACTTTATATTCTGACCAGTAATCCTCTAAAAACCCTTCTTTTTTTAAATAAACCTCAGTCGATCTCCCTGCATTTCTGAAATCATTTAGCCCCCTTCGCCACATGTTGTTACGTTACAGCCATTTCTTTCCCATTTCTTTCCCCCTCATCAGTCTACACACACTACCCCCCCATAATGACAAAGCGAAAACACAGAAATACCTTTTTTTATTTATTCAGACCCTTTGCTATGAGACTTTAAATTGAGCTCAGGTGCATCCTGTTGCCATTGATCATCCTTGAGATGTTTCTACAACTTGACTGGATGAGATGTTTCTACAACTTGATTGGATGAGATGTTGATGCAACTTGTTTGGAGTCCACCTGTGGTAAATTATATTGATTGGACATGATTTGGTAAGGTGCAGACACCTGTCTATATAAGGTCCCACAGCATGTCAGAGCAAAGACCACGGTGAAGCATGGTGGTGGCAGCAGCATTATGTTGTGAGGATGTTTTTCAGTGTCAGGGACTGGGAGACTAGTCAGGATGGAGGGAAAGATGAATGGAGAAAAGTAAAGAGATCCTTGATGAAAACCTGCTCCAGAGTGCTCAGGACCTCAGACTAGGGTGAAGGTTCACCTTCCAACAGGACAACGACCCTAAGCACACAGCCAAGACAACGCAGGAGTGTCTTCAATACAAGTCTCTGAATGTCCAGACAGAGCCCGGACTTCAACCCGGGCGAACATCTCTGGAGAGACCTGAAAATAGCTGTGGAGCGACGCTTCCCATCCAACCTGACAGAGCTTGAGAGGACCTGCAGAGAAGAATGGCAGACACTCCCCAAATCCTCAAATACAGGTGTGTCAAGCTTGTAGCGTCATACCCAAGAAGACTTGAGACTGTAATCGCTGCCAAAGTAGTGAGTAAAGGGTCTGAATACTGATCATTCTGTTATTTTATATATTTGCAAAACTGTATGAACTAGTTTTTTTTCTGTAATTACTGGGTAGATTAATGAGGGGGTGGAGAGAAACAATTCCACTTTTAGAATAAGGCTGTAACTTAACAAATTGTGTAAGTCATGGGGGTCTGAGTACTTTCTGTGCATTTTGTTTTGACCTGACCCCTATGGGTCATTTCAGCTTATCTTTAATGGAAGGCTAAAAGAAAGTGTGCTACTTTTTGACTGCCCACGGTATGCATGTGTTAAACGATGACATCGTAGTAAAGGCCTGAGGGCACACCGTATGTTGTGAAATCTGTCAATGTATTGTAATGTTTTTAAAATGGTATAAACTTGCTTTCATTTACCTGGGCCCAAAGGAAGAGCAATGGGGATCTCATAATAAATACACATATTGTCCTCTAACAAAGACTTTCCACTGGCGACGGTGTGTCTGTCCTCTGACATTCACCTGTCTATGTTGAGCTGCTTTAGACCGTTGGAAATACCAAGACTAAGCCACGACCTTTCTAAAATCATCTCTGAAATAGCTTGACCGTCTCTCTCTCTCTCTCATAAGCTTACTTGACCGTCCCTATGGATGTAACCTGAATTCACACATTGTTGTGCTGCAGATGATGCCATTCAAAAAATACCTCTCCCTCCCCGTGGGAGGTGCCCTACTATTGACTAGAGCCCTATGGGTCCTGGGTAAAGAAGTAGTGTGCTAGATAGGGAATAGGGTGCCTTTTTGGGATAGCGTCTAGTCTGTCTCTGTCACAGCTATTCCTCCTGTCACACTAGAGACTAAGACGGATCACATCAATTCAACAGGACAGGCCCGTTAAAATACTTATCCAAATCTGTTCTTGTACTCTCAAAATGTTGTCAAATTGACGAGTGACCCATTTGACTCTGGAAACGGTTCTGAACCCCACGCTGAACTCCTCGACTCCACAATAGGGAAGGAACGGATCACGAACGACCCTCAGTGTTTCAGAAACTAAGTATTCCACAGTCCAATCAATAAACTGAGTTTTTGATGAACAGGAAGCTAGAATAAATATATGTTACTACAAAATAACAGTGTGGTATTTTATTAATCTACAATCGTCTCTCTATAGTTGATTGGATGTGTCAGCGTGTGCTTATTGGACACTAGAGGCCCTTGAGCTGACCCACTTCAGTTTAGATGTGGCCTCCTCCATCCAAGTCTTTCCTATGAGTTATTAGGCCCTTCAGTTCCCCACCCGGCTCTGGCTGAGTTCCTAACTTCATACTTAACGTGTTTAGAATGACAGAGCTGTTAAAACATGACAGCCCTTGTCCTTTACAACGAAACAACGATCCTCCACACTTCCTTTGCTCACTCTTCCCGTCCTACTAAAGCAACATTGGTTTTAAGGCAGCACACCATTTTTCTTATTTTCACACCCTGATGTGGTGTGCAATAAGTCCATTTACTTTATTTTTTTTTCATAAAATATTTACAGAGAAATATGTAGCCAACATCTCATTATTTGCGCAGAAATATGTAGCTAGCATATCTCACTATTTATGGACAAATATGTAGCTAGCATATCTCACTATTTAGGCAGCAAAATGTTCCTAGCATATCTCACTCGTTATGTATTTATACTCCAAGCATAAAGACTGACTGGGTTATTGTGGCTCTATAAATCACTTTTTTTCTGGTTTGAGAGAACCTGCAGGGTGTGTGTGTGAAATCGTATAAGTTGTGTGTGCGCCACCTCCTGAACAACATTGTCATTCAGGCAGTTGTTTACTTTGGCGGTCTCATTAGTGCATAACAGACTCCGAAGTGGCTGCCTCACCCTGCCTGCGTTGACACCTATTTACCCTGACCGACGGCCATCAGAGCTGTGGATTATAAAAGGGATTTGATACCATGGTTGCCCTGCTAGTTTGTTTTGTTGCTCTCCTCTCTAATGCTGTCTGCTTAACCTTTTCAACAGACACCTTTCAGAACAGGACTGCTTGGGGTTGGCACCCCTATGATCTCTGGCCAAAAGTAGTGCCCTATATAGGGATTAGGGTGCCAGCCCTGGTCTAATGTAGTGCCTTATATAGGGATTAGGGTGCCATTTTGGACGGGTCCTCTGTCCTGTGTGTCCTTCGAGTCCCCTGTCTCTGTCGTGTCTCTTCTCTGTATTCCTGTGACGGACAGCGTGATCGATGATGGTGCTTTGTACATAAAGCAGAGCTGGCTTTGGCAGTCCACTCTGTAACATCATGGATTATAAATAGACCAGAGTCAGGCGCACGATGCTCTACTCATTGGTGCCTCTTCAGAAAAGTGTCTCAGAGTAGGAGTGCTGATCTTGGATGAGTTTTTTTTGCCTTTTAGATCTCAATGAATGAGTACAGTGGCTAGTGAAAGTATTCATTGGCATTTTTCCTATTGTGTTGCCTTACAACCTGGAAGGGGGGGGGGTTTGAATCATTTAATTTACTCAACATGCCTACCACTTTGAAGATGCTAAATCTTTTTCTTGTGAAACTAGAAATAAGACAAAAAAACAGAACTTGAACATGCATAACTATTCACCACCCTACTTTGTAGAGCCACCTTTTGCAGCAATTACAGCTGCAAGTCTCTTGGTATGTTTCTATCAGCTTGGCACACCTAGCCACTGGGATTGTTGCCCATTCTTCAAAGCAAAACTGCTCCAGCTCCTTCAAGTTGGATGGGTACCGCTGGTGTACAGCAATCTTTAAGTCATACCACAGATTCTCAATTGGATTGAGGTCTGGGCTTTGACAAGGCCATTCCAAGACATTTAAATGTTTCTTTGTTGCCTCTGCTTAATGCCCTCCTTGCCTGGTCTGTGAGTTTTGGTGGGCGTCCCTCTCTTGGCAGGTTTGTTGTGGCGCCATATTCTTTACATTTTTTTTATAAAGGATTTAACGGTGCTCTGTGGGATGTTCAAAGTTTCGGCTTTGTTTTTATAACCCAACCCTGATCTGTACTTCTACACAACTTTGTTCCTGACCTGTTTGGAGAGCTCCTTGGTCTTCCTGGTGACACTTGCTTAGTGGTGTTGCAGACTCTGGGGGCCGTTCAGAACCGGTGTTGCAGACTCTGGGGGCCGTTCAGAACCGGTGTTGCAGACTCTGGGGGCCGTTCAGAACCGGTGTTGCAGACTCTGGGGGCCGTTCAGAACCGGTGTTGCAGACTCTGGGGGCCGTTCAGAACCGGTGTTGCAGACTCTGGGGGCCGTTCAGAACCGGTGTGTTTTTTTAAATATTTCTATATATTACTGAGATCATGTGACACTTAAATTGCACACAGGTGGACTTTATTTAACTAATTCTGTGACTTCTGAAGGTAATTGGTTGCACCAGATCTTATTTAGGGGCTTCACAGTAGAGGGAGTGAATACATATGAACCACTTGAGTTTAAAAAAAAAATGTATTCTCTGAAACAAGTTTTTTTTCTTGCATTTCACTCCACCAATTTGGACAATTTGTGACATGAAATCCATTCCAATTACAGGCTGTAAGGGGAAAAATAGGAAAAATGCCACGGTGGGTGAATACTCTTGCAAGGCAATGTATATGAGGGGGGGGGGGGGGATTCTAGATCAGTACGCTTTGTGAATAAGGGCCATAGTCTCTCAGAACAAGGAACCCCCCCACCCACCCATCAGGCTTTGTCCAACAGAGAGAGACTAAAACAACCTGGCTCAGGTCCCAAGTTAAAATAAACATCTTCAAGTCTATTCTAAGCCGTTCATTCATGAGCTTGTTGTTTAGACTGAGTTGAAGCATTTAAGGAAGAGTTGGCTTATAGTCCGACCACACACTGCAGATACTGGAGGATCACACGTTCAGACACACGGTGTGTAAGCAATAAGGCACCTCGGGGAGTTAGCACGCTGCTGCAGGAGACACAGGACAGGGCTGCTTCATCAACGGGATCGTCCCACGGTGTGTAAGCAATAAGGCACCTCGGGGAGTTAGCACGCTGCTGCAGGAGACACAGGACAGGGCTGCTTCATCAACGGGATCGTCCCACGGTGTGTAAGCAATAAGGCACCTCGGGGAGTTAGCACGCTGCTGCAGGAGACACAGGACAGGGCTGCTTCATCAACGGGATCGTCCCACGGTGTGTAAGCAATAAGGCACCTCGGGGAGTTAGCACGCTGCTGCAGGAGACACAGGACAGGGCTGCTTCATCAACGGGATCGTCCCTGTACAAACTGCATACAGATTAACACACAGTTTGCGGGAAGTTCTTTTTTTCCTCAATGCTTTCAGGTTACTATTGGATATAATTGTGTCAACAGTCTTTTTTTTTTTTTTCAGTCTCGATGACATCATTCTAGACGTGGTGTATATGTAATCCGTGACATCACTCTGCTCAACCTTCTAATGTTTTAGGAGTCTAAAATGGTGGCTGTAAAAAATGTTAAATATATATTTTGTTTTCTTAAACATTTTTTGTTGTTGGTTACTGCATGATTCCATATGTGGTATTTCATAGTTTTGATGTCTTCACTATTAATCTGTGTGTGTACGGCCCTGTGAGTGTGTGTTCTATATGATCTGCCAATGGTATTAAACAACGCATGTGTCCATGTCCACTGATGATTCAACCGTAAAGATGGGGAGAGGTCTGTCCGTAATAAAGAGATGCTCTGCATTCCACAAAGCAAGTTCCTGCAGTCTCTAATTTCATCTTGATAATTCCCAGGTCCAGTGTTGCAAGGAAAGACCTAGTGATACTGCAGCTGGCCCAGAACAGAGCGGCACGTTTGGGCTCTTTATTGTAAACAGAGGGCTGTACATCAAGGAAATGTACAGTATTTTTACAGAGCCATGAATTGCATGGAACTCCCATATGATATAATGTGACCTACTTGTGTGTGTGTACAGTATTTTTACAGAGCCATGAATTGCATGGAACTCCCATCTGATATAATGTGACCTACGTGTGTGTGTGTGTGTGTACTGACATGTAGCTGATAGATGCACACACATGTTATTGTTGTTAAACATATGTAAAGTATGTTTTGTTGTGACCCCAGTAAGACCAGCTGTTTATTTATTTTTATTTAACCAGGGATGTCAGTTGAGAACAAGTTCTCATTTACAACTGCGACCTGTTTATGAGTTGAGGCTACGAAGCTTTCAAAGGGCTCTGAGGCTCAAGTCCACTGAGTGTTTCCCTCCCTGTATTACTTGTCTAATCATTTGTCCCCCTTCTCTCTCTGTCGGTCTCCTCTCTCTCTCCCCAGATGTGGTCAGCGGCTGTAGTAGGGAAGGGTGCAACGTGTCTGTCATGTAAAGGGATCTGCTCTGGATTCCTCCCCCATTCCTGGAGGTAATTTATCCCCAACGTTAAAACACACACACACACACACACACAAGCAGTGGTGTAAAGCAGGATTGCTTTCTAGTTCCCTTTAGTTCTCCCCTAACTGTTCTGGAATGTTTTGCTCCATTTGTCTCGACTGCCTCGCTGCCGCCGATGGCCATAATGGAGTGTTTTTGTTTGGAGTTATATATAGTGGAAGACGAATGGTCCTGAAATTTTGTCCTTTAACCAAATGGCACCCTTTCCTTAGACTACTTCTGACCAGAGCACCCCTAAAGGGCTGGGGAGGGGGAACCACTGTTTGCCCCCCCCCCCCCCCCAATGGGCCAGCCAAACAGTGGTGCATTATATAGGCAACGGGGCTATTTGACACTCCACTGACTAATCGATGATATACACACTGTTCTAAAACTGACCAGAATCCACTGCTCCCATTCAACTCTTCCTAGGAAGTATTTTATGTGTTTATTATTTTTAGCTTTGGGGCTAAACTACTTTTGATAGTAGTTCAGCTGAACCAAACAAAAATAGATTTTGTTTTATTGCTGTGGATATGGAGAGGTACTTCCTGTAGATCTTTTAGTTGGAAAACTTGAAGGATGAGTCCAGAATGCTTCTAATATCCCATAACTCTTTGCATGAATGAGGAAAATTCTAGACATGAATCAGTTTATTTTCCAAAGCTTGTGAATGACTCGTTCTAACCTATGTCTCCAACCTAGGCCGTGGTATTGAAATCCTACCCTATGTTCCGGAGCACTGCTGGTTTTCTGTTCTACTTGATAATAAATTACACCCACCTGGTGTCCCAGGTCTAAATCAGTCCCTGATTAGAGAGGAATCACCCACCTGGTGTCCCAGGTCTAAATCAGTCCCTGATTAGAGGAACAATCAGAACCGAGCACACACCAATCCATCACAAAGAGTAGAAGTGTTTTGTACAAGAATGTATGTTAGCTATTTTGTATCATCACCTGTTCTACTCTGCCCTGCCCCCCCCCCCCCCAATCAGGAAAGCATGCAGGGTGTCCAGACCCTGGAGGATGACTTTACCTTTTCATATGACCTATTCTCTGCCTCCAGAAAAGCCTGTACCCAGTGTGGGTGCGGTGTGGAAGACCACGGTCACAGCTCAGACCTGGAGGACGATCACAAGATGGGTCGTCTCCTCGCCAACTCCAAATACGTCCACCTGACAGCCAAGGTTGTCTTTTGATTTGATGCTTTTGAACATTTTCAAAACCACAATTCAGGTGGATTCACTGCATTTCATATCTTCAAGGAGATTAAGTTGTTCTGCATCCCTGGTAAAAGACGTCTTCTGACGTCAATGGGACTTCATCAAATAAATCAATCATGTCATTTTATTGGATAGAATAGAGCAGGTCTGGGCAATTCCAGTCCTCGGGGGGGTCTGATTGGTATCATCCCCCCATCCCTAGCAAACACACCTGATTTTTAAACTATTTGCATATTTAACTGCAGAACACGAATAGTTGATTTTTGGCGTTAAGTGTGTTGGATAAAAAGTGACTGCAGTCAGTCCCCCCCCCCCCCCCTTGAGGAGTTACCCAAGCCTGGATTAGAGAGACATGAAGGATAGAGGAGAACTAGCACAGGGGGTCAGTGTGGAACCCAGCTACAACAGGATGTGTATTCTGGAGCCATCAGTTTTAGACCCTCTGACCACCTGAAGGTCATAAATCCATTTCCATTTCCGTTGTGTAACAGGTGAAGGGCATCCGAGTGTACAAACGTAACCGTATGGTCATCACCAACCCTGTGGTGTCCAGGAAGGACCCCACCTTCAACACCATCACCTACGACTGGGCACCGCCAGGACTCACACAGAAACTGGTGAGGAGGAAGGGAGGGAGAGAGGGAGAGAGGGAGAGGGAGGGAGAGAGGTGGAAGGAGAGGGAGAAGAGGAGAGGGAGGGGGAGAGGGAAGGGAAGGGGAGAGAGGGAGGAAGGGAAGGGGAGAGAGAGAGGGAGGGAGGGAGGAAGGGGAGGGAGAGAGAGAGGGAGGGAGGAAGGGGAGGGAGAGAGAGAGGGAGGGAGGAAGGGGAGGGAGGGAGGAAGGGGAGGGAGAAGAGGAGGGAGAGAGGGAAGGGGAGGGAGAGAGGGAAGGAGAGGGAGAAGAGGAGGGAGAGAGGGAAGGGGAGGGAGAGAGGGAAGGGGAGGGAGAGAGGGAAGGGGAGGGAGAGAGGGAAGGAGGGAGAGAGAGGGAGGGAAGGAGAGAGAGAGGAAGGGAGGGAGGGGGAGGGAGAGAGGGAAGGGAGGGAGAGAGAGGGAAGGGGAGGGAGAGAGGGAAGGGAGGGAGAGAGAGGGAAGGGGAGGGAGAGAGGGAAGGGGAGGGAGAGGGAGAGAGGGGAAGGGGAGGGAGAGAGGGAAGGGGAGGGAGAGGGAGAGAGGGGAAGGGGAGGGAGGGAGAGAGAGGGAGGGAGAGAGAGGGAGGGAGAGAGGGGAAGGAGAGGGAGGAGAGGAGAGGGAGAGGGAGAAGAGGAGGGAGAGAGGGGAAGGGGAGGGAGAGAGGGAAGGGGAGGGAGAGAGGGAAGGGGGGGGGAGGGAGAGAGGGAAGGAGGGAAGGAGAGAGAGAGAGGGAGGGAAGGAGAGAGAGGAAGGGAAGGGAAGGGAAGGGAAGGGAAGAGACCACTTTACCTGTTGGATTGAGTTAGTAAAAGTGCGTAGTTATACTGCATTGAATTTTAATTCCATGGTGGAGGACAGAAGCCTGTCCCATTCTGGCGCTCGGGGAGGAAACTGAAGCCACAGCAGCTGAAATTAAATAATATTTTCACGTCACCCTGACACACAGTGGGCACACTTCCTGCATGTCAGACGACGGAAGAACCACAAGGTTTATTTCCAGACCTTATGTCTTTCTGTCCTGCTAACGCGCTCCTCTCTGCTCTGACACGAGGCCTCAAGGGTCCCTGTGGACAAAAGGCCTGGTGCGGACCTGGTCCAGCTCCTACATTTTTAAAGAATTCCATTAAAGATATGCTCTCTTCCAGAAGAGGTCCTGACTGTAACAGCAGTGAGCCTCAGCCAGAGGCAGCATTGAGGTGTGATGTCGTAGAGGTCAACACGGTTCCAGGCATTTCCCACCTTTAGTCAATCAGAACTGATGGTCCGTCCACAGCCACCATCACCACAGAGCCGTATGTTTAGAGTTCGGCTCTTTTAGATTAGTTTTCTTCTTATTCTAGATATTTAGTTACGTAGCATGTTTGATTTTCTGCTTATTGTCCCTGAATAAGAAGAAACATGCTACATACCTGAATAAGAAGAAACATGCTACATACCTGAATAAGAAGAAACATGCTACATACCTGAATAAGATGAAACATGCTACATACCTGAATAAGAAGAAACATGCTACATACCTGAATAAGAAGAAAAACAAACATGCTATGTACCTGAATATCTAGCATGTTTGTTTCTATTCTAGATATTCAGGTACGTAGCATGTCGTATTGTAGATATTCCGGTACGTAGCATGTTTGTTTCTATTCCCCATTTAATGTTAATGGGGAGCTCAGTGGTAGATAAAGTACCCTGTTATATACACCATAAACTCAAGTATTTGATCAGTTAAGTTGGCTGATGTTGAT
Source organism: Oncorhynchus kisutch (assembly GCF_002021735.2). Classification (NCBI taxonomy): domain Eukaryota; kingdom Metazoa; phylum Chordata; class Actinopteri; order Salmoniformes; family Salmonidae; genus Oncorhynchus; species Oncorhynchus kisutch. Next base: position 3,926,578 of record NC_034174.2, read on the forward strand.
CAACATTTCTCTGGCTAGCTAACGGAGAATGTAATCTAGCTAGCAAGATGCCTAAAAATTCTCAGTTTTTCGGGTTACAGCTCATGAAGTATGGTTCATCACCTTCTCACCCCCGGTCTCTGTGGTCAGGCATCTCACCTCTCCGTTATCGTTCATGGGACGCGTTGCTGTAATTGACACGCTGTCTTTCCAGAGCCCTGATGCTGTAACTAGCACATCGGTTGTCTCTTCTCTCTTCAGTCGTGTGCTGCGTTCTGTTATGTAAACGATTGGCTGAGCCTTGGATACAGCCAGTAGTGATCCAAACGCATCACTCGTTCGCTTACAGCCAGTAGTGATCCAAAGCCCCCCCCCCCCCCCCCTTCTCATGGGATCTACGCGAAATACCAAGATCACCTATTTGTTATTTTTTTATTTTTTTTTAAAATGCCGAATGTCACCGAAAGGTGACCAGTTCGCTTCCCTGACGGATACCCTTACAAAAACTACTTAAGTTAAAAAATACTTTGAAGTACTACGCAAGTACTTTATACCACTGGGGAAGCTAACATGGCTGCTATAGAATGTTGTAGTGTCATGTTAATGGGGTTCTAACATGGCTGTTATAGAATGTTGTAGTGTCATGTTAATGGGGTTCTAACATGGCTGCTATAGAATGTTGTAGTGTCATGTTAATGGGGTTCTAACATGGCTGATATAGAATGTTGTAGTGTCATGTTAATGGGGTTCTAACATGGCTGTTATAGAATGTTGTAGTGTCATGTTAATTGGGTTCTAACATGGCTGCTATAGAATGTTGTAGTGTCATGTTAATGGGGTTCTAACATGGCTGTTATAGAATGTTGTAGTGTCATGTTAATGGGGTTCTAACATGGCTGCTATAGAATGTTGTAGTGTCATGTTAATGGGGTTCTAACATGGCTGTTATAGAATGTTGTAGTGTCATGTTAATGGGGTTCTAACATGGCTGTTATAGAATGTTGTAGTGTCATGTTAATGGGGTTCTAACATGGCTGTTATAGAATGTTGTAGTGTCATGTTAATGGGGTTCTAACATGGCTGATATAGAATGTTGTAGTGTCATGTTAATGGGGTTCTAACATGGCTGATATAGAATGTTGTAGTGTCATGTTAATGAGGTTCTAACATGGCTGCTATAGAATGTTGTAGTATCATGTTAATGGGGTTCTAACATGGCTGCTATAGAATGTTGTAGTGTCATGTTAATGAGGTTCTAACATGGCTGCTATAGAATGTTGTAGTGTCATGTTAATGAGGTTCTAACATGGCTGCTATAGAATGTTGTAGTGTCATGTTAATGAGGTTCTAACATGGCTGCTATAGAATGTTGTAGTGTCATGTTAATGAGGTTCTAACATGGCTGCTATAGAATGTTGTAGTGTCATGTTAATGAGGTTCTAACATGGCTGCTATAGAATGTTGTAGTGTCATGTTAATGGGGTTCTAACATGGCTGTTATAGAATGTTGTAGTGTCATGTTAATGGGGTTCTAACATGGCTGCTATAGAATGTTGTAGTGTCATGTTAATGGGGTTCTAACATGGCTGTTATAGAATGTTGTAGTGTCATGTTAATGGGGTTCTAACATGGCTGTTATAGAATGTTGTAGTGTCATGTTAATGGGGTTCTAACATGGCTGCTATAGAATGTTGTAGTGTCATGTTAATGGGGTTCTAACATGGCTGCTATAGAATGTTGTAGTGTCATGTTAATGGTTCTAACATGGCTGTTATAGAATGTTGTAGTGTCATGTTAATGGGGTTCTAACATGGCTGTTATAGAATGTTGTAGTGTCATGTTAATGAGGTTCTAACATGGCTGCTATAGAATGTTGTAGTGTCATGTTAATGGGGTTCTAACATGGCTGCTATAGAATGTTGTAGTGTCATGTTAATGGTTCTAACATGGCTGTTATAGAATGTTGTAGTGTCATGTTAATGGGGTTCTAACATGGCTGCTATAGAATGTTGTAGTGTCATGTTAATGGAGAAACCTTAATGTTCCAACTGGGCTCTGCATCACCTAGTCTGACCTACACAACAGAAAACCACATCGGATCGAGTTTCATTTAGTCTGTAATATGATCTAAGTGTAGTCTTTGCTATGCATTTTATTTCTGACACTGTACAGCTGATGTGTATTTCTGTTAGTGGTACAGTGAATATTAGTGGTCTCTCTATAAGAATACCTCAGTTGTATGATGCAGCGAGAAACAGGATCCAGCCTGCCTGTGTGTGTGTGTGTGGGCCTCTCTCCTGCTTGTCTCCCTCATGCTCTTAAAGCCAGGGCTGGCCTTCCAGGAATCCTTCATCAGGACACACTAATGACAGGCATGAGTGATGAGCTTTACCCCAGGATTGTAGAGTGGTGGAATGGTGAGTGGTGAGCTTTACCCCAGGATTGTAGAGTGGTGGAATGGTGAGTGGTGAGCTTTACCCCAGGATTGTAGAGTGTGAGGCAGACAGAGAGTAGTGAGCAGAGCTTACCCCTTAAAGAGCGCTGTAGCCCACCCTATCCATCCTAGATGTGCTTACAAAGAAAACCTCAGTCACATTGGGTTTTCTGACAGACGTTTACTATTTACAGAGGCTGTTAGGAATGTGTTTGACATCTGTTATTAGGGGAGAGATGAAGGATGATTGGCTGTTTTGAGAGACTAGCTAGATACGTTTTTGTTAGAGATGGAGAGACGAGGAATAGAGTGGTGTGCCAGGACACAGAGTGCTGACAGAAGAGAAGCAGGGTTGTCCTAGGTCACAGCTGTGGTTTGGTAGGCCCAATAGTCATGGTGGTTGGCTTGATTAGGGAAGTAGGGATGGAAGGCTCTGCTAGCGAGTCAACATTGTGTTGACAGCAGCCTGAAGGCTGAAGGGGAGAGTGATGGTCCCCCAGCTCTCTCACAGCACTGTGAGGGTTAGCTGATTGGCCAGCACTGTGGAACCGCTCTGGAATGTGTGTGTGTGTGTGCCCCCCCCCCCCCCCAATAAATAAAAATGTCTGCCAAGAGGTTTTATTTGTCTTAATGCTAGTTAAACTGCTCTTAAAGTGGTGGTGTTAAACATCACCATAAAGGCTGCTCTGTTAATAACAACGAGTCAGTGTTGCAGCGTGGGTAATGCGGTCTGCTGCGGTGTGGGTGTGTATGGGGCAGCACAGGGAGATGGGCCTCGGAGAACTACAGTATGAATGGACCTCTCTGTGCTCTGTTCCCTAACAGGGACCCTGTCGATTAGAGCAGTGGTTCCCAACCAGGGGTAATAGGGACCCCTGGGGGCACTTGGTCTAGCCACAGGGGGTAAAATGCACAGGAAGTGGGGGGGGGGGGGGGGGAGAGTAATCTAGGCAGAGCAAAATTCAGTTGAGAGGGAAATTCAGTTGGTGGTATAGTAACTGATTTTAAAGGTTAGGAACCACTGAACTAGAGGTTGTTTCTCCACTACCGAGAATAGGGGAACACGCCACGGTTGTCTCCCATATGGCCCTGGTCTAAAGTCGTTCACTACGTAGGGGATAGGGTGCTGTTTAGGTGCCGCGGTAGGGTGTAGCGCAGTTTTCTTTTTTTTTAAATGGCTTTTCTCATGTTAAAGGAACCAAATCTCAGGTCCCAAAGCCACTTATAGCTGCTGCTGACTATACAGTCCTTATTTTTAACAAACAGAACCAATCAGACGAAACTGTACCGTTTGGCTGAAGCAAAATACTCAAGTATTTTACCCAGCTCCTAAAAGTAACACACATACTTGTCTGGACATGTTAGATCTGGGGCTATTGTTGCCGGTGCAACTCAAAATTAGGAAGGTGATTCTACTAATGTTTGGCATACTCAGGGTATATCTTGTAAAGCGATGGGAGGGGGGGGATTTGTTCATTTGAATTTCATGATTTTTTGTTTTATTATGGAACATGAATTGCATCATTCAAGGCAGGAGTGTGTCCCAAAAGTGATGCATTAATGGAGCCCCTCAGAGCGATAGTTGATATGAGCAAGGGGGTGGTTTAGGATTTACGGCCTCTCTTCTTACTCCCTCTTTCTGTCCCCTCTCCGTCCCTACCTGTGTCTCTCTCTCTTCTCTCTCTTCTTACTCCCTCTTTCTAACCCTCTCCGTCCCTACCTGTCTCTCTCTCTTCTTACTCCCTCTTTCTGTCCCCTCTCCGTCCCTACCTGTCTCTCTCTCTTCTTACTCCCTCTTTCTGTCCCCTCTCCGTCCCTACCTGTCTCTCTCTCTTCTTACTCCCTCTTTCTGTCCCCTCTCCGTCCCTACCTGTCTCTCTCTCTTCTTACTCCCTCTTTCTGTCCCCTCTCCGTCCCTACCGGTCTCTCTCTCTTCTTACTCCCTCTTTCTGTCCCCTCTCCGTCCCTACCGGTGTCTCTCTCTCTCTCTCTCTCTCTCTCTCTCTCTCTCTCTCTCTCTCTCTCTCTCTCTCTCTCTCTCTCTCTCTCTTCTTACTCCCTCTTTCTGTCCCCTCTCCGTCCCTACCTGTCTCTCTCTCTCTCTCTTACTCCCTCTTTCTGTCCCCTCTCCGTCCCTACCTGTCTCTCTCTCTCTCTCTCTCTTCTTACTCCCTCTTTCTGTCCCCTCTCCGTCCCTACCTGTGTCTCTCTCTCCTTTCCAGGCCATGCTGTATATGGAGTTGCTCCCAGAAGAAAAGCGTCCTGTAGCAGGGACTGAGGGAGCGATGTACCGGCGCAGGCAGCTGATGAGACAGCTGCCTGTCTACGATCAGGACCCCTCCCAGTGCCACGGGCCACTACCAGAGGATCAGGTTTTGATTTGATCATCTATTTGTGGATTTGTCCACATGTTTGATAGTAGTTTCAAACCTCACCTGAAAGAGACGCGATTTGATATGAAGAACCTTTTTAAAGAGCGCAGACCCATTATTATTTTAACATTTGACATGAATTGTTATTTAATTAATAAATATTAAGCTTCACTTGCAGTACTAAACATTACATTCATTAAATCATAGTTGAGGATGTAATATACATAGAACACTTATTTCCCATCGTTGGTCTTGTTCCTTCCACCAGCTCCAGGCCATGTCTGTCTTCATGAAGCGCTACAAAGAGGAGGCTCTAGGAGTAGGGGAGGTGGCGCTGCCTGGGGAGGGAGGCGCTAACCCTCCGCCCATCGTCAAAGGAGAAAAGCAGAAGGAAGGAACTGGGAATGGGCAGGCCACCAATGTCCAGCCAGACCCTGTTGATACTCCTACCACCAATGGGACTGACTGCTGTAAAAGTGAATATGTAAGTCTCATTGTCCAGCCAGACCCTGTTAATACTCCTACCACCAATGGGACTGACTGCTGTAAAAGTGAATATGTAAGTCTCATTGTCCAGCCAGACCCTGTTAATACTCCTACCACCAATGGGACTGACTGCTGTAAAAGTGAATATGCAAGTCATTGTAATATGCAAGTCATTGTGTCATTGTAACTACAATATTTACAGGAAGGTTTGCTTTAGCTTGCCTGACGTGTTAGATGGGCGGGTTTTGCAGTTTTTGGGAGTAACTATTCGATTGGTTCCATTAAGCCAGGCATGCTCAATCAAGCACAGATTAAGTATTTGAAATGATTTCTAATAGTACTTGAACCCAGGTCTGTTTTGACCCCGTCTCTCACCTATCCTCAGACTCTGAAGAGGTCCTACTCCACTCCAAGCCTTAGGCTACTTTTCTCTTTCATTACTCCATTCCTTACTTTTCTCTATCATCACCCCTGGACTTTGAAGGAAAGATGTTTTCCTACAAGAATAAAATGAGTTTAATATTGTAGAATTTTGGCCCATTCCTCCTGACAGAACTGGTGTAACTGAGTCAGGTATGTAGGCCACCTTGCTCGCACACGCGTTTTCAGTTCGGCCCACAAATCTTCTATGGGATTGAGGTCAGGGCTTTGTGATTGCCACTCCAATACCTTGACTTTGTTGTCCTTAAGCCATTTTGCCACAACTTTGGAGGTATGCTTGGGGTCATTGTCCATTTGGAAGACCCATTTGCGACCAAGCTTTAACTTCCTGACTGATGTCTTGATGTTGCTTCAATATTGCTTCAATATATCCACATCATTTTCCAACCTTATGATGCCATCTATTTTGTGAAGTGCACCAGTCCCTCCTGCAGCAAAGCACCCCCACAACATGATGCTGCCACCCCCGTGCTTCACGGTTGGGATGGTGTTCTTCGGCTTGCAAGCCTCCCCCTTTTTCCTCCAAACATGATGGTCATTATGGCCAAACAGTTCTATTTTGTTTCATCAGACCAGAGGACATTTCTCCAAAAAGTATGATCTTTATCCCCATGTGTAGTTGCAAACCGTAGTCTGGCTTTTTTCTGGAAGTTTGAGCAGTGGTTTCTTCCTTACTGAGCAGCCTTTCAGGTTATCTTGATATAGGACTCATTTTATTGTGGATGTAGATACTTTTGTACCGGTTTCCTCCAGCATCTTCACAAAGTCCTTTGCTGCTGTTCTGGGATTGATTTGCACTTTTCGCACCAAAGTACGTTAATCTCTAGGAGAAGGAACGCATCTCCTTCCTGAGCGGTATGACGGCTGCATGGTCCCATGGTGTTTATACTTGCGTACTGTTGTTTGTACAGTTGAATGTGGTACCTTCAGCCCTTTGGAAATTGCTCCCAAGGATGAACCAGACTTGTGGAGGTCTACAGTTTTTTTTTTTCTGAGGTCTTGGCTGATTTCTTTGGATTTTCCCATGATGTCAAGCCTTGAAATACATCCACAGGTACACCTCCATTTGACTCACATGATGTAAATTAGCCAATCAGAAACTTCTAAGGCCATGACATAATTTTCAGGAATTTTCCAAGCTGTTTAAAGGCACAGTCAACTTAGTGTATGTAAACTTCTGACCCACTGGAATTGTGGTACAGTGAAATAATCTGTAAAGAATTGTTGAAAAAATGACTTGTGTAATGCTCAAAGTAGATGTCCTCACCGAATTGCCAAAACTATAGATTGTTAACAAGAAATTTGTGGAGTGAGTTGGAAAACAAGTTGTAATTTCGCCAACCTAAGTAAACTTCCGACTTAACTGTTTGTATATAACTCCAGGTAATGTAGATGTAGTGTATTTTTCTCCTGACTGGACGAGACATTTTCCCTCGTCAGATTCTGTTACTCCTTGCTAGCAGTTTCCTATTAGGTAGATAGTAAGGCTTAGGTGAAGTGGGGGGAAAAACTGGAGGACATATCTATGTATCTATCAAATGTTATTAGTCACATGCGCCAAATACAACCAGTGAAGACCTTACAGTGAAATGATTACTAACAAGCCAATAACCAACAATGAAGTTTAAAAAAAATATGAATAAGAACTAAAAAGTAGTTAAAGAGCAGCAGTAAAATCACGAGACTAGATATAGGATAGTTCAATGTGGAGGCCATATACAGGGTGTTACGGTACAGAGTCAATGTGGAGGCTATAGACAGGGTATTACGGTACAGAGTCAATGTGGAGGCTATATACAGGGTATTACGGTACAGAGTCAATGTGGAGGCTATATACAGGGTGTTACGGTACAGAGTCAATGTGGAGGCTATATACAGGGAGGTACCAGTACAGAGTCGATGTGGAGGCTATATACGGTGTTACGGTACAGAGTCAATGTGGAGGCTATATACAGGGAGGTACGGTACAGAGTCAATGTGGAGGCTATATACAGGGGGTACCGGTACAGAGTCAATGTGGAGGCTATATACAGGGGGTACCGGTACAGAGTCAATGTGGAGGCTATATACAGGGGGTACCAGTACAGGGTCAATGTGGAGGCTATATACAGGGGGTACCGGTAGAGTCAATGTGGAGGCTATATACAGGGGGTACCGGTACAGAGTCAATGTGGAGGCTATATACAGGGGGTACCAGTAACAGAGTCAATGTGGAGGCTATATACAGGGGGTACCAGTACAGAGTCAATGTGGAGGCCTATATACAGGGGGTACCAGTACAGAGTCATGTGGAGGCTATATACAGGGGGTACCAGTACAGAGTCAATGTGGAGGCTATATACAGGGGGTACCGGTACAGAGTCAATGTGGAGGCTATATACAGGGGGTACCAGTACAGGTCAATGTGGAGGCTATATACAGGGGGTACCGGTACAGAGTCAATGTGGAGGCTATATACAGGGGGTACCGGTACAGAGTCAATGTGGAGGCTATATACAGGGGGTACCGGTACAGAGTCAATGTGGAGGCTATATACAGGGGGTACCGGTACAGAGTCAATGTGGAGGCTATATACAGGGTATACGGTAACAGAGTCATGTGGAGGCTATATACAGGGTGTTACGGTACAGAGTCAATGTTGGAGGCTATATACCGGGGTACCAGTACAGGGTCAATGTGGAGGCTATAGGGGTATACAGGGGGTACCAGTACAGAGTCAATGTGGAGGCTATATACAGGGGGTACCAGTACAGAGTCAATGTGGAGGCTATATACAGGGGGTACCGGTACAGAGTCAATGTGGAGGCTATATACAGGGGGTACCGGTACAGAGTCAATGTGGAGGCTATATACAGGGGTACCGGTACAGAGTCAATGTGGAGGCTATATACAGGGGGGTACCGAGTACAGAGTCCAATGTGAGGCTATATACAGGGGTACCGGTACATGAGTCAATGTGGAGGCTATATTACAGGGGGTACCGGTACAGAGTCAATGTGGAGGCTATATACAGGGGGTACCGTACAGAGTCAATGTGGAGGCTATATACAGGGGGTACCGGTACAGAGTCAAATGTGGAGGATATATACAGGGGGTACCGGTACAGAGTCAATGTGGAGGTATATACAGGGGGTAACCGGTACAGAGTCAATGTGGAGGTATATACAGGGGGTACCGGTACAGAGTCCAATGTGGAGGCAATATACAGGGGGTACCGGTACAGAGTCAATGTGGAGGCTATATACAGGGGGTACCGGTACAGAGTCAATGTGGAGGCTATATACAGGGGGTACCGGTACAGAGTCAATGTGGAGGCTATATACAGGGGGTACCGGTACAGAGTCAATGTGGAGGCTATATACAGGGGGTATCCGGTACAGAGTCAATGTGGAGGCTATATACAGGGGGTACCGGTACAGAGTCAATGTGGAGGCTATATACAGGGGGTACCGGTACAGAGTCAATGTGGAGGCTATATACAGGGGGTACGGTACAGAGTCAATGTGGAGGCTATATACAGGGGGTACCGGTACAGAGTCAATGTGGAGGCTATATACAGGGGTTACGGTACAGAGTCAATGTGGAGGCTATATACAGGGGGTACCGGTACAGAGTCAATGTGGAGGCTATATACAGGGGTACGGTACAGAGTCAATGTGGAGGCTATATACAGGGGGTACCGGTACAGAGTCAATGTGGAGGCTATATACAGGGTGTTACGGTACAGAGTCAATGTGGAGGCTATATACAGGGGGTACCGGTACAGAGTCAATGTGGAGGCTATATACAGGGGGTACCGGTACAGAGTCAATGTGGAGGCTATATACAGGGGGTACCGGTACAGAGTCAATGTGGAGGCTATATACAGGGGGTACCGGTACAGAGTCAATGTGGAGGCTATATACAGGGGTACCGGTACAGAGTCAATGTGGAGGCTATATACAGGGGGTACGGTACAGAGTCAATGTGGAGGCTATATACAGGGGTACCGGTACAGAGTCAATGTGGAGGCTATATACAGGGGTACGGTACAGAGTCAATGTGGAGGCTATATACAGGGGGTACCGGTACAGAGTCAATGTGGAGGCTATATACAGGGGTACCGGTACAGAGTCAATGTGGAGGCTATATACAGGGGGTACGGTACAGAGTCAATGTGGAGGCTATATACAGGGGGTACCGGTACAGAGTCAATGTGGAGGCTATATACAGGGGGTACCGGTACAGAGTCAATGTGGAGGCTATATACAGGGGGTACCGGTACAGAGTCAATGTGGAGGCTATATACAGGGTTACGGTACAGAGTCAATGTGGAGGCTATATACAGGGGTACCGGTACAGAGTCAATGTGGAGGCTATATACAGGGGTACCGTACAGAGTCAATGTGGAGGCTATATACAGGGGGTACCGTACAGAGTCAATGTGGAGGCTATATACAGGGGGTACCGGTACAGAGTCAATGTGGAGGCTATATACAGGGGGTACCGGTACAGAGTCAATGTGGAGGCTATATACAGGGGTACCGGTACAGAGTCAATGTGGAGGCTATATACAGGGGGTACCGGTACAGAGTCAATGTGGAGGCTATATACAGGGGGTACCGGTACAGAGTCAATGTGGAGGCTATATACAGGGGGTACCGGTACAGAGTCAATGTGGAGGCTATATACAGGGGGTACCGGTACAGAGTCAATGTGGAGGCTATATACAGGGGGTACGGTACAGAGTCAATGTGGAGGCTATATACAGGGGTACCGGTACAGAGTCAATGTGGAGGCTATATACAGGGGTACCGGTACAGAGTCAATGTGGAGGCTATATACAGGGGGTACCGGTACAGAGTCAATGTGGAGGCTATATACAGGGGGTACCGGTACAGAGTCAATGTGGAGGCTATATACAGGGGTACCGGTACAGAGTCAATGTGGAGGCTATATACAGGGGGTACCGGTACAGAGTCAATGTGGAGGCTATATACAGGGGGTACGGTACAGAGTCAATGTGGAGGCTATATACAGGGGGTACCGGTACAGAGTCAATGTGGAGGCTATATACAGGGGGTACGGTACAGAGTCAATGTGGAGGCTATATACAGGGGGTACCGGTACAGAGTCAATGTGGAGGCTATATACAGGGGGTACCGGTACAGAGTCAATGTGGAGGCTATATACAGGGGTACGGTACAGAGTCAATGTGGAGGCTATATACAGGGGTACGGTACAGAGTCAATGTGGAGGCTATATACAGGGGGTACCGGTACAGAGTCAATGTGGAGGCTATATACAGGGGGTACCGGTACAGAGTCAATGTGGAGGCTATATACAGGGTGTACGGTACAGAGTCAATGTGGAGGCTATATACAGGGGTACCGGTACAGAGTCAATGTGGAGGCTATATACAGGGGTACCGGTACAGAGTCAATGTGGAGGCTATATACAGGGGTACCGGTACAGAGTCAATGTGGAGGCTATATACAGGGGTACCGGTACAGAGTCAATGTGGAGGCTATATACAGGGGGTACCGGTACAGAGTCAATGTGGAGGCTATATACAGGGGGTACCGGTACAGAGTCAATGTGGAGGCTATATACAGGGGTACGGTACAGAGTCAATGTGGAGGCTATATACAGGGGGTACCGGTACAGAGTCAATGTGGAGGCTATATACAGGGGGTACCGGTACAGAGTCAATGTGGAGGCTATATACAGGGGTACCGGTACAGAGTCAATGTGGAGGCTATATACAGGGGGTACCGGTACAGAGTCAATGTGGAGGCTATATACAGGGGGTACGGTACAGAGTCAATGTGGAGGCTATATACAGGGGTACCGGTACAGAGTCAATGTGGAGGCTATATACAGGGGGTACCGGTACAGAGTCAATGTGGAGGCTATATACAGGGTATTACGGTACAGAGTCAATGTGGAGGCTATATACAGGGGGTACCGGTACAGAGTCAATGTGGAGGCTATATACAGGGGGTACCGGTACAGAGTCAATGTGGAGGCTATATACAGGGGGTACCGGTACAGAGTCAATGTGGAGGCTATATACAGGGGGTACGGTACAGAGTCAATGTGGAGGCTATATACAGGGGTACGGTACAGAGTCAATGTGGAGGCTATATACAGGGGGTACCGGTACAGAGTCAATGTGGAGGCTATATACAGGGGGTACCGGTACAGAGTCAATGTGGAGGCTATATACAGGGGTACCGGTACAGAGTCAATGTGGAGGCTATATACAGGGGTACCGGTACAGAGTCAATGTGGAGGCTATATACAGGGGGTACCGGTACAGAGTCAATGTGGAGGCTATATACAGGGGTACCGGTACAGAGTCAATGTGGAGGCTATATACAGGGGGTACCGGTACAGAGTCAATGTGGAGGCTATATACAGGGGGTACCGGTACAGAGTCAATGTGGAGGCTATATACAGGGGGTACCGTACAGAGTCAATGTGGAGGCTATATACAGGGGTACCGGTACAGAGTCAATGTGGAGGCTATATACAGGGGTACCGGTACAGAGTCAATGTGGAGGCTATATACAGGGGTACCGGTACAGAGTCAATGTGGAGGCTATATACAGGGGGTACCGGTACAGAGTCAATGTGGAGGCTATATACAGGGGGTACCGGTACAGAGTCAATGTGGAGGCTATATACAGGGGGTACCGGTACAGAGTCAATGTGGAGGCTATATACAGGGGGTACCGGTACAGAGTCAATGTGGAGGCTATATACAGGGGTACCGGTACAGAGTCAATGTGGAGGCTATATACAGGGGGTACCGGTACAGAGTCAATGTGGAGGCTATATACAGGGGGTACCGGTACAGAGTCAATGTGGAGGCTATATACAGGGGTTACGGTACAGAGTCAATGTGGAGGCTATATACAGGGGTACCGGTACAGAGTCAATGTGGAGGCTATATACAGGGGGTACCGGTACAGAGTCAATGTGGAGGCTATATACAGGGGGTACCGGTACAGAGTCAATGTGGAGGCTATATACAGGGGTATACGGTACAGAGTCAATGTGGAGGCTATATACAGGGGTACCGGTACAGAGTCAATGTGGAGGCTATATACAGGGGTATACGGTACAGAGTCAATGTGGAGGCTATATACAGGGGGTACCGGTACAGAGTCAATGTGGAGGCTATATACAGGGGTACCGGTACAGAGTCAATGTGGAGGCTATATACAGGGGGTACCGGTACAGAGTCAATGTGGAGGCTATATACAGGGGGTACCGGTACAGAGTCAATGTGGAGGCTATATACAGGGGGTACCGGTACAGAGTCAATGTGGAGGCTATATACAGGGGGTACGGTACAGAGTCAATGTGGAGGCTATATACAGGGGGTACCGGTACAGAGTCAATGTGGAGGCTATATACAGGGGGTACCGGTACAGAGTCAATGTGGAGGCTATATACAGGGGGTACCGGTACAGAGTCAATGTGGAGGCTATATACAGGGGGTACCGGTACAGAGTCAATGTGGAGGCTATATACAGGGTATTACGGTACAGAGTCAATGTGGAGGCTATATACAGGGGGTACCGGTACAGAGTCAATGTGGAGGCTATATACAGGGGTACGGTACAGAGTCAATGTGGAGGCTATATACAGGGGTACCGGTACAGAGTCAATGTGGAGGCTATATACAGGGGTACCGGTACAGAGTCAATGTGGAGGCTATATACAGGGGGTACCGGTACAGAGTCAATGTGGAGGCTATATACAGGGGTATACGGTACAGAGTCAATGTGGAGGCTATATACAGGGGGTACCGGTACAGAGTCAATGTGGAGGCTATATACAGGGGGTACCGGTACAGAGTCAATGTGGAGGCTATATACAGGGGGTACCGGTACAGAGTCAATGTGGAGGCTATATACAGGGGGTACCGTACAGAGTCAATGTGGAGGCTATATACAGGGGGTACCGGTACAGAGTCAATGTGGAGGCTATATACAGGGTGTACGGTACAGAGTCAATGTGGAGGCTATATACAGGGGTACCGGTACAGAGTCAATGTGGAGGCTATATACAGGGGGTACCGGTACAGAGTCAATGTGGAGGCTATATACAGGGGTACGGTACAGAGTCAATGTGGAGGCTATATACAGGGTGTTACGGTACAGAGTCAATGTGGAGGCTATATACAGGGGGTACCGGTACAGAGTCAATGTGGAGGCTATATACAGGGGGTACCGGTACAGAGTCAATGTGGAGGCTATATACAGGGGGTACCGGTACAGAGTCAATGTGGAGGCTATATACAGGGGGTACCGGTACAGAGTCAATGTGGAGGCTATATACAGGGGGTACCGGTACAGAGTCAATGTGGAGGCTATATACAGGGGGTACCGGTACAGAGTCAATGTGGAGGCTATATACAGGGGTACCGGTACAGAGTCAATGTGGAGGCTATATACAGGGGGTACCGGTACAGAGTCAATGTGGAGGCTATATACAGGGGGTACCGTACAGAGTCAATGTGGAGGCTATATACAGGGGGTACGGTACAGAGTCAATGTGGAGGCTATATACAGGGGGTACGGTACAGAGTCAATGTGGAGGCTATATACAGGGGGTACCGGTACAGAGTCAATGTGGAGGCTATATACAGGGGGTACCGGTACAGAGTCAATGTGGAGGCTATATACAGGGGTACGGTACAGAGTCAATGTGGAGGCTATATACAGGGGGTACCGGTACAGAGTCAATGTGGAGGCTATATACAGGGGGTACCGGTACAGAGTCAATGTGGAGGCTATATACAGGGGGTACCGGTACAGAGTCAATGTGGAGGCTATATACAGGGGGTACCGGTACAGAGTCAATGTGGAGGCTATATACAGGGGGTACGGTACAGAGTCAATGTGGAGGCTATATACAGGGGGTACCGTACAGAGTCAATGTGGAGGCTATATACAGGGGGTACCGTACAGAGTCAATGTGGAGGCTATATACAGGGGGTACCGGTACAGAGTCAATGTGGAGGCTATATACAGGGGGTACCGGTACAGAGTCAATGTGGAGACTATATACAGGGTAGTACGGTACAGAGTCAATGTGGAGACTATATACAGGGGTACCGGTACAGAGTCAATGTGGAGGCTATATACAGGGGGTACCGGTACAGAGTCAATGTGGAGACTATATACAGGGTAGTACGGTACAGAGTCAATGTGGAGACTATATACAGGGGGTACTAGTACAGAGTCAATGTGGAGGCTATATACAGGGGGTACCGGTACAGAGTCAATGTGGAGGCTATATACAGGGGGTACCGGCACAGAGTCAATGTGGAGGCTATATACAGGGGGTACCGGTACAGAGTCAATGTGGAGACTATATACAGGGTAGTACGGTACAGAGTCAATGTGGAGACTATATACAGGGGGTACCGGTACAGAGTCAATGTGGAGGCTATATATATATATATATTGCTCAAAAAAATAAAGGGAACACTTAAGCACAATATAACTCCAAGTCAATCACACTTCTGTGAAATCAAACTGTCCACTTATTATAGGCCATTAGCAAGACACCCCCAATAAAGGAGTGGTTCTGCAGGTGGCAACCACAGACCGCTTCTCAGTTCCTATGCTTCCTGGCTGATGTTTTGGTCACTTTTTAATGCTGGCGTTGCTTTCACTCTCGTAGTAGCATGAGACGGAGTCTACAACCCACACAAGTGGCTCAGGTAGTGCAGCTCATCCAGGATGGCACATCAATTCGAGCTGTGGCAAGAAGGTTTGCTGTGTCTGTCAGCGTAGTGTCCAGATCATGGAGGCACTACCAGGAGACAGGCCAGTACATCAGGAGACGTGGAGGCCGTAGGAGGGCAACAACCCAGCAGCAGGAACGCTACCTCCGCCTTTGTGCAAGGAGGAGCAGGAGGAGCACTGCCAGAGCCCTGCAAAATGACCTCCAGCAGGCCACAAATGTGCATGTGTCTGCTCAAACGGTCAGAAACAGACTCCATGAGGGTGGTATGAGGGCCTGACGTCCACAGGTGGGGGTTGTGCTTACAGTCCGACACCGTGCAGGACGTGGCCCTGGGTTCCTCCTAATGCAAGACAATGCTAGACCTCATGTGGCTGGAGTGTGTCAGCAGTTCCTGCAAGAGGAAGGCATTGATGCTATGGACTGGCCCGCCCATTCCCCAGACCTGAATCCAATTGAGCACATCTGGGACATGTCTCGCTCCATCCACCAATGCCACGTTGCACCACAGACTGTCCAGGAGTTGGCGGATGCTTTAGTCCAGGTCTGGGAGGAGATCCCTCAGGAGACCATCTCATCAGGAGCATGCCCAGGTGTTGTAGGGAGGTCATAGACACGACTGAGCCTCATTTTGATTTGTTTTAAGGACATTACATCTAAGTTGGATCAGCCTGTAGTGTGGTTTTCCACTTTAATTTTGAGTGACTCCAAATCCAGACCTCCATGGGTTGATACATTTGATTTCCATTGATAATTTTTGTGTGATTTTGTTGTCAGCACATTCAACTATGTAAAGAAAAAAGTATTTAATAGGAATATTTCATTCATTCAGATCTAGGATGTGTTATTTTAGTGTTCCCCTAAATTTTTTTGAGATATATATCTTGTCAATCATTTCGGTTAATTTTGTATTGTGAACAATCATTTTGGTAACGGCCATATACAGCACACACAGCAAATGTATGCAAGTAGTTCACATCTGAAACAGTCATGAGACGCTGTCTTCTAGCGTTGCTGTCAGATGAAAACATCTGATCTCAAACAGCTTTTACACGTAGTTACTGTTTATTTTTTTTCAATCCACCCGACAGTGACGAGGTAGGTAGGATTAGGATTCTTAAACCCATAAGGAAGCGGTGAATGGGTTGTCTTCACACACTGAGGTCCAAATGGTTCCCTTTATAGTACACTACTTTTGACCAGGGCCCACGGGGCTCTCTGACCAGGGCCCACGGGGCTCTCTGACCA
>NC_034174.2:3943381-4030881 GCF_002021735.2 Oncorhynchus kisutch
TCTGTCTCTGCCTCTCTGTCTCTGTCTCTGTCTCTGCCTCTCTCTCTGTCTCTGTCTCTGCCTCTCTCTCTGTGTCTCTGTCTCTGCATCTCTCGCTCTCTCTCTCTCTCTGTCTCTGCATCTCTCTCTCTCTCTGTCTCTGCGTCTCTCTCTCTCTCTGTCTCTCTCTCTCTCTCTCTCTCTCTCTCTCTCTGTGTCTGTCTCTGTGTCTGTCTCTGCGTCTCTCTCTCTCTCTCTGTGTCTCTGCGTCTCTCTCTCTGTGTCTCTGTCTCTGCATCTCTCTCTCTCTCTCTCTCTCTGCGTCTCTCTCTCTCTCTGCGTCTCTGTCTCTGCGTCTCTCTCTCTCTGCGTCTCTGTCTCTGCGTCTCTCTCTCTCTGCGTCTCTGTCTCTGCGTCTCTCTCTCTCTGCGTCTCTGTCTCTGCGTCTCTCTCTCTCTGCGTCTCTGTCTCTGCGTCTCTCTCTCTCTGTCTCTGCATCTCTCTCTCTCTCTCTGTCTCTGTCTCTGCGTCTCTCTCTGTCTCTGTCTCTGCCGTCTCTCTCTCTCTCTGTCTCTGTCTCTGCATCTCTCTCTCTCTCTGTCTCTGCATCTCTCTCTCTGTCTCTGTCTCTGCATCTCTCTCTGTCTCTCTCTCTCTCTCTCTCTCTCTCTCTCTCTCTCTCTCTCTCTCTCTCTGTCTCTCTCTGTCTCTGCATCTCTCTCTCTGTCTCTGTCTCTGCATCTCTCTCTCTCTCTCTCTGTCTCTGCCTCTCTCTCTCTCTCTGTCTCTGCATCTCTCTCTCTCTCTGTCTCTGCCTCTCTCTCTCTCTCTGTCTCTGCCTGTCTCTCTCTCTCTCTGTCTCTCTCTCTGCCTCTCTCTCTCTGCCTCTCTGTCTCTGTCTCTGCCTCTCTCTCTCTGTCTCTGTCTCTGCCTCTCTCTCTCTGTCTCTGTCTCTGCCTCTCTCTCTCTGTCTCTGTCTCTGCCTCTCTCTCTGTCTCTGCGTCTCTCTCTCTCTGTCTCTGCGTCTCTCTCTCTCTGTCTCTCTCTGTCTCTGCCTCTCTCTCTCTCTCTCTCTCTCTGTCTCTGTCTCTGCCTCTCTCTCTGTCTCTCTCTGTCTCTCTCTCTGTGTCTCTGTCTCTGTCTCTGCATCTCTCTCTCTCTCTGTCTCTGCGTCTCTCTCTCTCTCTCTCTCTCTCTCTCTCTCTCTCTCTCTCTCTGTGTCTGTCTCTGCGTCTCTCTCTCTGTGTCTGTCTCTGCGTCTCTCTCTCTCTCTGTGTCTCTGCGTCTCTCTCTCTCTCTCTCTCTGCGTCTCTCTCTCTCTCTGCGTCTCTGTCTCTGCGTCTCTGTCTCTGCGTCTCTCTCTCTCTGTGTCTCTGTCTCTGCGTCTCTCTCTCTCTGTCTCTGTCTCTGTATTTCTCTCTCCCTGTCAGCTCAAGTCCAAGGACAATCCTTTAGCTTCAGATGTTCGTCTCACTACAAAGTGACTGTATGTTGACATTGCTTTCAACTGATTGTCATTGTGGCTCCATCGAGAACGCTATATAAAACCTCCATAGTACGCAGAGAGAGGACGACAGCAAACAGACAGAGAGCAGTATGAAAACTACTTTAAAGGCTGCCTAAACATCTGCCTTTGATTGCTTATATCATAACATGGATTGCACCATGTTTCGGGCTTGGCCTTAGTGCTGTTTGTGGTGATGTGGGCTTTGAGAGAGGATGATGCACGATCATCATGTTGTGTGGATGGGACAGTATACTGGCTAGTGGGTTACCCCCCCCCCCCCCCCCTCCCCTCCCCCAATTCCTGTGGTGTCAGTTTGCTCAATGGAGTTGTTTTTTGTCTCTCCCTGTTCCCTCTTATTCCACATTCTCCCTCAACTCTCCCCTCCTACAGCATTGCAGTGGTTGCGGGGAGCTCGCCCCCCTTGACAGTCCTGTGGTGTATGCAGAGTGGGCGGGCTACGACAAGCAGTGGCACCCGACCTGCTTCGTGTGTTCAGAGTGTGGAGAGGCTCTGGTGGATCTAGTGTACTACTGGAGGGAGGGAGAGCTGCTCTGTGGAAGACACTACTGCCAGAGGACCAGACCACGCTGTTCGGGATGTGATGAGGTGAGGGGGGAGGGGGGCAGGAGGGGGGGGGGGGGGGCAGGAGGGGTGCGGAGTAGGGCTGCTCTGTGGAAGATGGTACTGCCAGAGGACCAGACCACGCTGTCCAGGGTCTGACGAGGTGAGGGGAGACTCATGGAAATAGGATGAACATTAATGTCCCAACGGGAAAATTGTCTTTGAGACACAGAACTGCTGTATACAAAATAGACACTCCTCTGATTGGACCAGCAAACTGTCACTAAACACAGGCCGGGTGAGCTAACGATAGCTTATTTGCTGTTCAGTTATAGGATGAGGTGCCATGCAAACTATTACAGTCGTGGCCAAAAGTTTTGAAGACGACACAAATATAAATTCACACAAAGTTTGCTGCTGCTTCAGTGTCTTTGTCAGAAGTTACAACGGAACTATGAAGTATAATTACAAGCATTTCCCAAGTGTCAAAGGCTTTTATTGACGATTACATGAAGTTGATGCAAAGAGTCAATATTTGCAGTGTTGACCCTTCTTTTTCAAGACCTCTGCAATTCTTCCTGGCATGCTGTCAATGAACTTCTGGGCCACATCCTGACTGATGGCAGCCCATTCTTGAATTTGTGGGGTTTTGTTTGTTCACCCACCTTGAGGATTGACCACAAGTTGTCAATGGGATTAAGGTCTGGAGTTTCCTGGCCATGGAACCAAAATATCAATGTTTTGTTCCCCGAGCCGCTTAGTTATCAATTTGCCTTATGGCAAGGTGCTCCGTCATGATGGAAAAGGCATTGTTCGTCACCAAACTGTTCCTGGATGGTTGGGAGAAGTTGCTCTCGGAGGATGTGTTGGTACCATTCTTTATTCATGGCTGTGTTCTGAGGCAAAATTGTGAGTGAGCCCACTCCCTTGGCTGAGAAGCAACCCAACATTTTAATGGTTTAATGGTCTCCGGATGCTTTACTGTTGGCATAACACAGGTAGCGCTCACCTTGTCTTCTCCGGACAAGCTTTTTTTCTGAATGCCCCAAACAATCGGAAAGGGGATTCATCAGAGTAAATGACTTTACCCCAGTCCTCAGCAGTCCAATCCCTGTACCTTTTTCAGAATATCAGTATGTCCCTGATATTTTTCATGGAGAGAAGTGGCTTCTTTGCTGCCCTTCTTGACACCAGGCCATCCTCCAAAGGTCTTCGCCTCACTGTGCGTGCAGATGCACTCACACCTGCCTGCTGCCATTCCTGAGTAAGCTCTGTACTGCTGGTGCCCCGATCCCGCAGCTGAATCAACTTTCGGGGACTGTCCTGGCGCTTGCTGGACTTTCTTGGGCACCCTGAAGCCTTCTTCATAACAATTGAACCGCTCTCCTTGAAGTGCTTGATGATCTGATAAATGGTTGTTTTAGGTGCAAGCTTACTGGCAGCAATATCCTTGCCTGTGAAGCCCTTTTGTGCAAAACAATGATGATGGCACATGTTCCTTGCAGGTAACCATGGTTGACAGAGGAAGAACAATGATTCCAAGCAACACCCTCCTTTTGAAGCTTCCAGTCTGTTATTTGAACTCAATCCGCTTGACAGAGTGATCTCCAGCCTTGTCCTCGTCAACACTCACATGTGTTAACGAGAGTTAACGTCAGAAACTGCATCTCTGCAGTCAGAAACGGCATCTCTGCAGTCAGATGCAGTATTTTGATCTTTTTTTTGGTTCCCTAGAGAAACACTTTATCCAATAAAGAACCCTTAGGATGTGTGTATCTTTTCTCCTCTGGTTTGCAGCTGATCTTCTGTGAGGACTACAAGAAGGAGGCAGATGGCCGGGCGTGGCACCAGGACCATTACTGCTGCTGGCGGTGTGGCCAGAGTCTCGACAGCCCCTGTTCCTGTCCCCAAACACCCAGCCCCAAGCCTGTTTAGGCCCTCCGTAACCAAGACCGCTTCTGACAGTTCCTGTCCCCAAACACCCAGCCCAGTTTGCCAGGCCCATGCTCTTTACACCAAACACCAAGACTGGTTTAGACTCTCCCCTTTACACACCCACCAGCAAACTCATTACACCAAGGCTGGCCATCTTCTAGAGATAAAATCACATATGTATATGATAATGTCACTGAGCTAACCCTTCTCTCGGGGACCTACAGTACCCCTGCAGGATTTCCATTCATTTCCTTTTTAAACCTTTAAAGTCCTCTGATTGGTTGTGAACTAAGGGCTCTTCCTTAGAGGCTGAAACGCATACATGACTAGTCATGGGTGCCATGTTAGAATGCTAACTAGCTTATATTGGCTAAGTATCAGGTAGTCAATAGGAAGGGTTATCTCGGGAGGTTCACCACTATACATTATCCAGAAAAACACTCCAGAAATACACTATATATACAAATGTATGTGGACAACCCATTCAAATGAGTGGATTCGGCTATTTCAGCCACACCCGTTGCGGACAGGTGTATAAGCACACAGCCATGCAATCTCCATAGACAAACATTGGCAGTAGAATCACCTTATTGAAGAGCTCCGTGACTTTCAATGTGGCATTGTCATAAGATGCCACCTTTCCAACAAGTCAGTTCGTAAAGTTTCTGCCCTGCTAAAGCAGGTCAATTGTAAGGGCTGTTACTGTGAAGTGGAAATGTCTAGGAGCAAAAACGGCTCAACTGCGAAGTGGTAGGGCTCACAGAACAGGACCTCTGAAAATCGTCTGTCCTCGGTTGCTACACTCACTACCGAGTTCCAAACTGCCTCTTGTAGCAACATCAGCACAATAACTGTTCGGCGGGAGCATCATGAAATGGGTTTCCATGGCCGAGCAGCCGCACACAAGCATCACCATGAGCAATGCCAAGGGTCAGCTGTAGTGGTGTAAAGCTCACTGCCATTGGACCCTGGAGAAATGGAAATGTGTTCTCTGGAGTGATGAATCACACTTCACCATCTGGCAGTCAGACGGACGAATCTGGGTTTGGTGGAAGCCAGGAGAACGCTATCTGCCCGACTGCATAGTGCCAACTGTAAATGGTCTAGGGCTGTTTTTCATGGTTCAGGCCCCTTAGTTCCCGTGAAGGGAAATCTTAACGCTACAGCATACAATGACATTCTAGATGATTCTGTGCTTCCAACTTTGTGGCAACAGTTTGGGGAAGGCCCTTCACTGTTTTAGTATGACAATGTCCCCGTGCACAAAGCGAGGTCCATACAGAAATAGTTTGTTGAGATCGTGAGGAAGAACTTGACTGGCCAGCACAGAGCCCTGACCTCAACCCCATCAAACTCCTTTGGGATGAATTGGAACGCTGACTGTGAACCAGGCCTAATCGCCCAAGATCAGTGGCCGACCTAACTAATGCTCTTGTGACTGAATGGAAGCAAGTCCCTGCAGCAATATTCCAACATCTAGTGGAAAGCCTTCCCAGAAGAGTGGAGGCTGTTATAGCAGCAATATTCCAACATCTAGTGGAAAGCCTTCCCAGAAGAGTGGAGGCTGTTATAGCAGCAATATTCCAACATCTGGTGGAAAGCCTTCCCAGAAGAGTGGAGGCTGTTATAGCAGCAAATGGGGGGGGGACAAACTCTATATTAATGCTCATGATTTTGGAATGAGATGTTGGACGAGCAGGTGTCCACATACTTCTGGTAGTGTTTCCTTGTTATGTGTGCTCTTCTCAGTGAGCCTCCGTCTATTGCATTCTAGTACTTTATGCACTGACTCAATGATTATCATCAACAGTCTCCACCTCCCTCACATTGCAGCAGGGTGGAAAATGTACCCAATTTTCATACTTGAGTAGAAGTGAAGATGCCTTAATAGAAAATGACTCAAGTAATCGTGAAAGTCACCCAATAAAAATACTACTTGAATAAAAGTATTTGGGTTTTAAATATACTTAAGTATCACAAGTAAATGTAATTTATAAAATATACTTAAGTATCAAAAGTATAAATCATTTCAAATTCCTTATAAAGCAGACCAGATATTTTCTTGTTTAATTACAGAGAGCCAGGGGCAAACTCCAACATTCAGACATCATTTACAAAGGAAGCATGTGTGGTTAGTGAGTCCTCCAGATCAGAGGCAGTAGGGATGACCAGGGATGTTCTCTGTTTAGTGAGTCCTCCAGATCAGAGGCAGTAGGGATGACCAGGGATGTTCTCTGTTTAGTGAGTCCTCCAGATCAGAGGCAGTAGGGATGACCAGGGATGTTCTCTGTTTAGTGACTCCTCCAGATCAGAGGCAGTAGGGATGACCAGGGATGTTCTCTGTTTAGTGAGTCCTCCAGATCAGAGGCAGTAAGGTTGACCAGGGATGTTCTCTGTTTAGTGAGTCCTCCAGATCAGAGGTAGTAGAGATGACCAGGGATGTTCTCTGTTTAGTGAGTCCTCCAGATCAGAGGCAGTAGGGATGACCAGGGATGTTCTCTTGATGATTGTGTGAATTAGAACATCTTCCTGTCCAGCTCAGCATTCAAAATGTAACGAGTACTTTTGGGTGTCAGGGGAAAATGTATGGAGTAAAAATTACATACTTTTACTTCACTACATTCCTAAAGAAAACAATAACTAGGCAAGTCAGTTAAGAACAAATTCTTATTTACAATGACGGCCTAACCCCCCCTGTCACAGTTGTAGATAAAAATGTATTTCTGCCTCTCAGTCATGAGGTTGTGTATCTTTATGACGTGATGAAACAATTTTAAGAAGATATTAATGTTAGAGAAATGTTATTTCTTTGTAGAGCTCCACCTCCACTCTCGTGTAGTTTTGCTTCCTTTAAGAATGGTCCTAATGATCATTACAGTCCAGAGCTGAAAGAAGGTAATTAGCCTGATGTGGATCTATTTTAAAGATCAAAGACACAAACTTCTGAACCAGAGAGGAAGTAAGTCTTGCCAGAGGTCTAAAATGTTCTAACAGGCTTTGTCTCGCTTGCCCTCTTATATGCCTATATTACACACACACACACACACACACACACACACACACACACACACAGTGGTTGTGGGTAGAGAATATAGAGTAGTTAGCAGACCTGGGATGATGTAGAGCAGTTAGCAGACCTGGCATGATGTAGACCTGGGATGATGTAGTTAGTAGATCTGGGCTGTGTCCCAAATGGCACCCTGTTCCCTTTAGATGGCTCTAAAGTAGTGCACTATGTAGGGAATAGGGTGCCAGCCCTGGTCTAACGTACTGCACTATATAGGGAATAGGGTGCCATTTGGGAACCAGATTTTTTGTTCATAAAACTGGAATTAAGTGGTAGACACCTGGAATTCCCCAAAGCAGAATATATATTTTTTTTAAATAAAATTTTTAATAAATTCTCCAATTTTTATTTCTTAGTTATTTGACTGCTCTATCAGGTTTTAGGATCATAATATGTTCTGATTTTGTTTTCTCCAGGAGTGTTCGTATGGATATGGACTAAAACGAACAACTGTGTCTTGGATGGGCTTCTGCTTTCAGAAATGCTTCTGATATGTAATAGTAGTATAATTTAAAGTAATCTAAAGCAGTTTTTGTTGAAACTTTAGTTCTATGGTTAGTTATCTTGTTAGATAAGAAAGTTAATATGTTGTGGTGTTTGTTTTAAAACAGTAGGTGACTGTGAGCTCTTTTTTGCAATTTGACAATGAGTACGTTGACATGCACACTAATAATCTGATATTAAATTGATTATGGTAGAAGGCAGAGTATGGCGTTAGTCATGTAAACGCCTTATTCTGCTTATCTTAATTAATCAGCGGAAAAATCCAAGTAAGCAATACACCGATGTTCAGAAAACCAGGTGTTTAAAAAAAAAATCTTTCAAATATTTAGTAAACTGTTTAATCGGTGTCCCAGGGGTGTATTTGAGTGGCACGTGTGCCAACATCAGCAACGCAAGCCTCCCTCTTTTATGTGCGAGTAAAGTCTGTGTAAAGTGAGTTGGTGAAAAACTGAATGTACATGTTTTTATAAATAGTTATCGCATACATCTCATATGTCCCGAACTCGGAATCAAATCAAATAGTCGTCACAAAGTAACATTGTCACTGTGGCGAAACGTTTTATTTTGACTTTTGAAAAATGCAGAAAATTGACAGACTGATTGCAGAGATGTTTCTTCTTGTATGTTTTAAACGATTTATATTAACCTGATTTTCCCAAATAATAATGTCATTATTGTTTGCATGTGATCGTGCTCAATATTTGCCTTGTAGAAGTATATTTTGTAAAAAAAAATTAATGTACTTTCTTATTACCTCTCTACATATAGTAAGTATATTTTCTCTTGGTTTGTATTTTTATTATAGATAATAAAACTTTTGATCTTTATGTTTTGATTTGATTTTCTTGGTGTTATAAACAGTCTTATTGGTCAGTTTTTATTCATCGTTCCACAAATGTTCATTGTTCACACACACACACACACACAGACAGAATTAAACATCAAGCCTTAGAGCTATATAAAGGTATTGGGTCATATACAGTAAAATGTCATCTGAGCTGGTTTAGAACCAGCTAATCTACATTGTGCAAAGGATTTTTTATTTTTTTTTATTTAACCTTTATTTAACCAGGTAGGCTAGTTGAGAACACCTTTATTTAACCAGGTAGGCTAGTTGAGAACAAGTTCTCATTTGCAACTGCGACCTGGCCAAGATAAAGCATAGCAGTGTGAACAGACAACAAAGAGTTACACATGGAGCAAACAATTAACAAGTCAATAACACAGTAGAAAACGAAGGGGGGGTCTATATACAATGTGTGCAAAAGGCATGAGGAGGTAGGCGAATAATTACAATTTAGCAGATTAATAACACGAGTGATAAATGATCAGATGGTCATGTACAGGTAGAGATATTGGTGTGCAGAAGAGCAGAAAAGTAAATAATAACAGTATGGGGATGAGGTAGGTAAAAAAGGGTGGGCTATTTACCAATAGACTATGTACAGCTGCAGCGATCGGTTAGCTGCTCAGATAGCAGATGTTTGAAGTTGGTGAGTGAGATAAAAGTCTCCAACTTCAGCGATTTTTGCAATTCGTTCCAGTCCCAGGCAGCAGAGAACTGGAACGAAAGGCGGCCAAATGAGGTGTTGGCTTTAGGGATGATCAGTGAGATACACCTGCTGGAGCACGTGCTACGGATGGGTGTTGCCATCGTGACCAGTGAACTGAGATAAGGCGGAGCTTTACCTAGCATGGACTTGTAGATGACCTGGAGCCAGTGGGTCTGGCGACGAATATGTAGCGAGGGCCAGCCGACTAGAGCATACAAGTCGCAGTGGTGAGTGGTATAAGGTGCTTTAGTGACAAAACGGATGACAATGTGATAAACTGCATCCAGTTTGCTGAATAGAGTGTTAGAAGCAATTTTGTAGATGACATCGCCGAAGTCGAGGATCGGTAGGATAGTCAGTTTTACTAGGGTAAGTTTGGCGGCGTGAGTGAAGGAGGCTTTGTTGCGGAATAGAAAGCCGACTTTTGACTTGATTTTCGATTGGAGATGTTTGATATGAGTCTGGAAGGAGAGTTTACAGTCTAGCCAGACACCTAGGTACTTATAGATGTCCACATATTCAAGGTCGGAACCATCCAGGGTGGTGATGCTGGTCTGGTGTGCGGGTGCAGGCAGCGATCGGTTGAAAAGCATGCCTTTGGTTTTACTAGCGTTTAGAGCAGTTGGAGGCCACGGAAGGAGTGTTGTATGGCATTGAAGCTCGTTTGGAGGTTAAATAGCACAGTGTCCAAGGACGGGCCGGAAGTACAGTGCCTTGCGAGAGTATTCGGCCCCCTTGAACTTTGCGACCTTTTGCCACATTTCAGGCTTCAAACATAAAGATATAAAACTATTTTTTTGTGAAGAATCAACAACAAGTGGGACACAATCATGAAGTGGAACGACATTTATTGGATATTTCAAACTTTTTTAACAAATCAAAAACTGAAAAATTGGGCGTGCAAAATTATTCAGCCCCTTTCAGTGCAGCAAACTCTCTCCAGAAGTTCAGTGAGGATCTCTGAATGTTGACCTAAATGACTAATGATGATAACTACAATCCACCTGTGTGTAATCAAGTCTCCGTATAAATGCACCTGCACTGTGATAGTCTCAGAGGTCCGTTAAAAGCGCAGAGAGCATCATGAAGAACAAGGAACACACCAGGCAAGTCCGAGATACTGTTGTGAAGAAGTTTAAAGCCGGATTTGGATACAAAAAGATTTCCCAAGCTTTAAACATCCCAAGGAGCACTGTGCAAGCGATAATATTGAAATGGATGGAGTATCAGACCACTGCAAATCTACCAAGACCTGGCCGTCCCTCTAAACTTTCAGCTCATACAAGGAGAAGACTGATCAGAGATGCAGCCAAGAGGCCCATGATCACTCTGGATGAACTGCAGAGATCTACAGCTGAGGTGGGAGACTCTGTCCATAGGACAGCAATCAGTCGTATATTGCACAAATCTGGCCTTTATGGAAGAGTGGCAAGAAGAAAGCCATTTCTTAAAGATATCCATAAAAAGTGTCATTTAAGGTTTGCCAGAAGCCACCTGGGAGACACACCAAACATGTGGAAGAAGGTGCTCTGGTCAGATGAAACCAAAATTGAACTTTTTGGCAACAATGCAAAACGTTATGTTTGGTGTAAAAGCAACACAGCTCATAACCCTGACCACACCATCCCCACTGTCAAACATGGTGGTGGCAGCATCATGGTTTGGGCCTGCTTTTCTTCAGCAGGGACAGGGAAGATGGTTAGAATTGATGGGAAGATGGATGGAGCCAAATACAGGACCATTCTGGAAGAAAACCTGATGGAGTCTGCAAAAGACCTGAGACTGGGACGGAGATTTGTCTTCCAACAAGACAATGATCCAAAACAAAAAGCAAAATCTACAATGGAATGGTTCAAAAATAAACATATCCAGGTGTTAGAATGGCAAGGTCAAAGTCCAGACCTGAATCCAATCGAGAATCTGTGGAAAGAACTGAAAACTGCTGTTCACAAATGCTCTCCATCCAACCTCACTGAGCTCGAGCTGTTTTGCAAGGAGGAATGGGAAAAAATTTCAGTCTCTCGATGTGCAAAACTGATAGAGACATACCCCAAGCGACTTACAGCTGTAATCGCAGCAAAAGGTGGCGCTACAAAGTATTAACTTAAGGGGGCTGAATAATTTTGCACGCCCAATTTTTCAGTTTTTGATTTGTTAAAAAAGTTTGAAATATCCAATAAATGTCGTTCCACTTCTTGTTGATTCTTCACAAAAAAATACAGTTTTATATCTTTATGTTTGAAGCCTGAAATGTGGCAAAAGGTCGCAAAGTTCAAGGGGCCGAATACTTTCGCAAGGCACTGTATATAGAATGGTGTCGTCTGCGTAGAGGTGGATCAGGGAATCGCCCGCAGCAAGAGCAACATCATTGATATATATACAGAGAAAAAAGTCGGCCCGAGGATTGAACCCTGTGGCACCCCCATAGAGACTGCCAGAAGACCGGACAGCATGCCCTCCGATTTGACACACTGAACTCTGTCTGCAAAGTAATTGGTGAACCAGGCAAGGCAGTCATCCGAAAAACCGAGGCTACTGAGTCTGCCGATAAGAATATGGTGATTGACAGAGTCGAAAGCCTTTGGCAAGGTCGATGAAGACAGCTGCACAGTACTGTCTTTTATCGATGGCGGTTATGATATCGTTTAGTACCTTGAGCGTGGCTGAGGTGCACCCGTGACCGGCTCGGAAACCAGATTGCACAGCGGAGAAGGTACTGTGGGATTCGAGATGGTCAGTGACCTGTTTGTTGACTTGGCTTTCGAAGACCTTAGATAGGCAGGGCAGGATGGATATAGGTCTGTAACAGTTTGGGTCCAGGGTGTCTCCCCCTTTGAAGAGGGGGATGACTGCGGCAGCTTTCCAATCCTTGGGGATCTCAGACGATATGAAAGAGAGGTTGAACAGGCTGGTAATAGGGGTTGCGACAATGGCGGCGGATAGTTTCAGAAATAGAGGGTCCAGATTGTCAAGCCCAGCTGATTTGTACGGGTCCAGGTTTTGCAGCTCTTTCAGAACATCTGCTATCTGGATTTGGGTAAAGGAGAACCTGGAGAGGCTTGGGCGAGTAGCTGCGGGGGGGGGGGCGGAGCTGTTGGCCGAGGTTGGAGTAGCCAGGCGGAAGGCATGGCCAGCCGTTGAGAAATGCTTGTTGAAGTTTTCGATAATCATGGATTTATCGGTGGTGACAGTGTTACCTAGCCTCGGTGCAGTGGGCAGCTGGGAGGAGGTGCTCTTGTTCTCCATGGACTTCACAGTGTCCCAGAACTTTTTGGAGTTGGAGCTACAGGATGCAAATTTCTGCCTGAAGAAGCTGGCCTTAGCTTTCCTGACTGACTGCGTGTATTGGTTCCTGACTTCCCTGAACAGTTGCATATCGCGGGGACTATTCGATGCTATTGCAGTCCGCCACAGGATGTTCTTGTGCTGGTCGAGGGCAGTCAGGTCTGGAGTGAACCAAGGGCTATATCTGTTCTTAGTTCTGCATTTTTGGAACGGAGCATGCTTATCTAAAATGGTGAGGAAGTTACTTTTAAAGAATGACCAGGCATCCTCAACTGACGGGATGAGGTCAATGTCCTTCCAGGATACCCGGGCCAGGTCGATGATTTGTGTGAGATTGAGTGCATCTAGCTTAGACTGTAGAACTGCCGGGGTGTTATGCATATCCCAGTTTAGGTCACCTAACAGAACAAACTCTGAAGCTAGATGGGGGGCGATCAATTCACAAATGGTGTCCAGGGCACAGCTGGGAGCTGAGGGGGGTCGGTAGCAGGCGGGAACAGTGAGAGACTTATTTCTGGAGAGAGTAATTTTCAAAATTAGTAGTTCGAACTGTTTGGGAATGGACCTGGAAAGTATGACATTACTTTGCAGGCTATCTCTGCAGTAGACTGCAACTCCTCCCCCTTTGGCAGTTCTATCTTGACGGAAAATGTTATAGTTGGGTATGGAAATCTCAGAATTTTTGGTGGCCTTCCTGAGCCAGGATTCAGACACGGCAAGGACATCAGGGTTCGCAGAGTGTGCTAAAGCAGTGAGTAAAACAAACTTAGGGAGGAAGCTTCTGATGTTGACATGCATGAAACCAAGGCCGTTTCGATTACAGAAGTCAACAAATGAGGGTGCCTGGGGACATGCAGGGCCTGGGTTTACCTCCACATCACCCGCGGAACAGAGGAGGAGTAGAATTAGGGTGCGGCTAAAGGCTATCAAAACTGGTCGCCTAGAGCGTTGGGGACAGAGAATAAAAGGAGCAGATTTCTGGGCATGGTAGAATATATTCAGGGCATAATGCGCAGACAGGGGTATGGTGGGGTGCGGGTACAGCGGAGGTAAGCCCAGGCACTGGGTGATGATGAGAGAGGTTGTATCACTGGACATGCTGGTTGTAATGGGTGAGGTCACTGCATGTGTGGGAGGTGGGACAAAGGAGGTATCAGGGGTATGAAGGGTGGAACTAGGGGCTCCGTTGTAAACTAAAACAATGATAACTAACCTGAACAACAGTATACAAGGCATGTTGACAGTTGAGAGAGACATACAGCGAGGCATACAGTAATCACAGGTGTTGAATTGGGAGAGCTAGCTAAAACAGTAGCTAAAACAGTAGGTGAGACAACAACAGCTAATCCGCTAGCACAACAACAGCAGGTAAAATGGCGTTGACTAGGCAGGGAGGGTCGGATTAACTACACACAGAGCCTGAGTGCGGCTGGGGCCGACAGATAAAACATAAACAAGCAGAATGGAGTACCGTGATTAATGGACAGTCCAGCATGCATCAGCTATGTAGCCAAGTGATCAGGGGGCAGCGGTGGATGGGGCAGGGAAGGTAGACTGGCGAGTATTATCCAGGTTAAAAAAACTGGCTGGCTGTGCAGAAGGTAAAAGATAAAAGCCGCTAGCAGTGGCTAACAATGACTAAATAGCTTGTAGCTAGTTAGCTGGTTAGCTTCTGGAGGTTCTTGAGTGTGTTCTAAAAATTAAAAATAATAGCGATTCCGTATCACATTGGGTGAGGCAGGTTACCGGAAGGTATAAACAAATAAAAATCGAAAAGAGATTGAAAGTAAATATGGGTCCAGTGAATGGTTGGGCCGCGGCAATTCAGACGGTTACCAGGCCTGTGCTAACAAGCTAACAGTTAGTAGGCCGGGGCTAAACAAGGTAGCAGTTAGCGGACTGGGGCTAAACAAGCTAGCAGTTAGCAGGCCGAATTAGCAAGCAAGGAGATAGCAAGGGCTAGAAAGGATAGGGAATAAATCCATGGTGGAGTCCAGTACACAGTAGCTCATCTCTTCAGTCTCCTGGGGGGGGGGGGCTCTTCAGTCTCCTGGGAGGGGGGGCTCTTCAGTCTCCTGGGATGGGGGCTCTTCAGTCTCCTGGGGGGGGGCTCTTCAGTCTCCTGGGGGGTGGCTCTTCAGTCTCCTGGGGGGGGGGATCTCCAGTCTCCTGGGGGGGGGGGGGATCTCTTCAGTCTCCTGGGGAGAGAGAGAGAGAGGCTCTTCAGTCTCCTGGGGAGAGAGAGAAAGAGGCTCTTCAGTCTCCTGGGGAGAGAGAGAGAGGCTCTTCAGTCTCCTGGGGAGAGAGAGAGAGAGAGGCTCTTCAGTCTCCTGGGGAGAGAGAGAGAGAGAGGCTCTTCAGTGTCCTGGGGAGAGAGAGAGAGAGGCTCTTCAGTGTCCTGGGGAGAGAGAGAGAGAGAGGCTCTTCAGTGTCCTGGGGAGAGAGAGAGAGAGAGGCTCTTCAGTGTCCTGGGGAGAGAGAGAGAGAGAGGCTCTTCAGTCTCCTGGGGAGAGAGAGAGAGAGAGGCTCTTCAGTCTCCTGGGGAGAGAGAGAGAGAGAGGCTCTTCAGTGTCCTGGGGAGAGAGAGAGAGAGAGGCTCTTCAGTGTCCTGGGGAGAGAGAGAGAGAGGCTCTTCAGTGTCCTGGGGAGAGAGAGAGAGAGGCTCTTCAGTGTCCTGGGGAGAGAGAGAGAGAGGCTCTTCAGTGTCCTGGGGAGAGAGAGAGAGAGGCTCTTCAGTGTCCTGGGGAGAGAGAGAGAGAGGCTCTTCAGTCTCCTGGGGGGGGAGAGAGAGAGGCTCTTCAGTGTCCTGGGGAGAGAGAGAGAGAGAGGCTCTTCAGTGTCCTGGGGAGAGAGAGAGAGAGGCTCTTCAGTGTCCTGGGGAGAGAGAGAGAGAGGCTCTTCAGTGTCCTGGGGGGGGGAGAGAGAGGCTCTTCAGTGTCCTGGGGGGGGAGTGGCTCTTGATTTTTATAATTTTTTTCATTGGATAAATATGTCATCCACTGCAGTTGAGGAACAATGGGAAAGTAATTCTGCTTTGAATGTTGATGAACGTGGAACCCCACTTTTGGGAAAACTGACATTTTGAATGTTTTGGTTAACCCATTGGAGAGGTCTTCTTTGTCTACACCCATTCAGAATTGTTCACACCCTCTTAAGCCTTAGCCCCACCCATCTCTTTAAGGATTTGAGGTCATGTGCTAAACAGAGGGAGTACGGTACTGTGCTAAACAGAGTGAGTTCTGTAGTGTACTAAACAACCAAAGAGTCAATGTGGAGGCTATATACAGGGGGGTACCATTACAGAGTCAATGTGGAGGCTATATACAGGGGGTACCGGTACAGAGTCAATGTGGAGGCTATATACAGGGGGTACCATTACAGAGTCAATGTGGAGGCTATATACAGGGGGGTACCATGACAGAGTCAATGTGCGGGGGCACATGTTAGTTGAGGTAATATGTACATGGACATAGAGTTATAGTGACTATGCATAGATGATAACCAGAGGGAAGCAGCAGCGTAAAAGAGAGGGGGGGGGGGCAATGAAAATAGTCTGGGTAGCACTTTGATTAGCTGTTCAGGAGTCATTTGGCTTGGGGGTAAAGGCTGTTAAGAAGCCTTTTGCACCTCGACTGGTTCGCCAGTACTGCTTGTGGTAGCAGAGAGAACAGTCTATGACTAGGGTGGCTGGAGTCTTTGACAATTTTTAGTGCCTTCCTCTGGCACCGCCTGGTATAGAGGTCCTGTTTGGCATGAAGCTTGGCCCCAGTGATGTACTGGGCCATTCGCACTACCCTCTGTAGTGCCTTGTGGTCGGAGGCCAAGCAGTTGCCATACCAAACAGTGATGCAACCAGTCAGGATGCTCTCGATGGTGCAGCTTTTGAACCTTTTGAGAATCTGAGGACCAATAACACATCTTATTCCTATTCCTGTGGGGGAATAGGCTTTGTCGTGCCCTCTTCACGACTGTCTTGGTGTGTTTGGACCATGATAGTTTGTTGGTGATGTGGACACCAAGGAACTTGAAGCTCTCAACCTGCTCCACTACAGCCCCGTCGATGAGAATGGGGGCCGTGCTCGGTCCTCCTTTTCCTGTAGTCCGCAATCATCTCCTTTGTCTTGATCACGTTGAGGGAGAGGTTGTTATCCTGGAACCACACGGCCGGGTCTCTGACCTCCTCCCTGTAGGCCGTCTCATCATTGTCGGTGATCAGGCCTACCACTGTTGTGATCAGGCCTACCACTGTAGCCTGGCCCCTGTGTTGAGGATTATGTGTTGTTACCTAGCCTTACCACCTGGGGGCGGGATCCAGGATCCAGTTGCAGAGGGAGGTGTTTAGTCCCAGGGTCCTTTGAGGGCACTATGGTGTTGAATGCTGAGCTGTAGTCAATGAATGTTCCTTTTGTCCAGGTGGGAAAGTGCAGTGTGGAGTGCAATAGAGATTGCATCATCTTTGGATCTGTTGGGGCGGTATGCAAAGTGGAGTGGGGGTCTAGGGTTTCTGGGATAATGGTGTTGATGTGAGCCATGACCAGCCTTTCAAAGCACTTCATGGCTACAGACGTGAACGCTACGGGTCTGTAGTCATTTGGAGATAGAGATGGCCCCTCAGACCACAGAGATATATTTAAATATCTATTATTATTATTTATTTATATTTATTTTATTTCATCCTTTATTTAACCAGGTAGGCTAGTTGAGAACACCTTTATTTAACCAGGTAGGCTAGTTGAGAACACCTTTATTTAACCAGGTAGGCTAGTTGAGAACACCTTTATTTAACCAGGTAGGCTAGTTGAGAACACCTTTATTTAACCAGGTAGGCTAGTTGAGAACACCTTTATTTAACCAGGTAGGCTAGTTGAGAACACCTTTATTTAACCAGGTAGGCTAGTTGAGAACACCTTTATTTAACCAGGTAGGCTAGTTGAGAACACCTTATTTAACCAGGTAGGCTAGTTGAGAACACCTTTATTTAACCAGGTAGGCTAGTTGAGGAACACCTTTATTTAACCAGGTAGGCTAGTTGAGAACACCTTTATTTAACACAGTAGGCTAGTTGAGAACACTTTATTTAACCAGGTAGGCTAGTTGAGAACACCGTTATTAACCAGGTATGCTAGTTAGACACCTTTATTTAACCAGGTAGGCTTAGGTTGAGAACACCTTTATTTAACCAGGTAGGCTAGTTGAGAACACCTTTATTTAACCAGGTAGGCTAGTTGAGAACACCTTTATTTACCAGGTAGGCTAGTTGAGAACACCTTTATTTAACCAGTAGCCTAGTTGAGAAACACCTTTATTTTAACCAGGTAGGCTAGTTTGAGAACACCTTTATTTAACCAGGTAGGCTGTTGAGAACACCTTTATTTAACCAGGTAGGCTAGTTGAGAACACCTTTATTTAACCAGGTAGGCTAGTTGAGAACACCTTTATTTAACCAGGTAGGCTAGTTGAGAACAGCTTATTTAACCAGGGTAGGCTAGTTGAGAACACCTTTATTTAACCGGGAGGCTAGTTGAGACACCTTTACCAGGGTAGGCTCGTTGAGAACACCTTTATTTAACCAGGTAGGCTAGTTGAGGAACACCTTTATTTAACCAGGGAGGCTAGTTGAGAACACCTTTATTAACCAGGGAGGCTAGTGAGAACACTTATTACACCAGGTAGGCTAGCTGAGACACCTTATTTAAACCAGGTAGGCTAGTTGAGAACACCTTTATTTAACCAGGTAGGCTAGTTGAGAACACCTTATTTAACCAGGTAGGCAGTTGGAACACCATTTATTAACCAGGTAGGCCGTCGTTGAGAACACCTTATTTAACCAGGTAGGTTAGTTGAGAACACCTTTATTTAACCAGGTAGGCTAGTTGAGAACACCTTTATTTAACCAGGTAGGCTAGTTGAGAACACCTTTATTTAACCAGGTAGGCTAGTTGAGAACACTTTATTTAACCAGGTAGGCTAGTTGAGAACACCTTTATTTAACCAGGTAGGCTAGTTGAGAACACCTGTTATTTAACCGGGTAGGGCTAGTTGAGAACACCTTTATTTAACAGGTAGGCTAGTTAGAACACCTTTATTTAACCAGGTAGGCTAGTGAGAACACCTTTATTTAACCAGGTAGGGCTAGTTGAGAACACCTTTATTTAAACCAGGTAGGCTAGTTGAGAACACCTTTATTTAACCAGGGAGGCTAGTTGAGAACACCTTTATTTAACCAGGTAGGCTAGTTGAGACACCTTTATTTAACCAGGTAGGCTAGTTGAGACACCTTTATTTAACAGGTAGGCTATTGAGAACACCTTTATTTAACCAGGTAGGCTAGTTGAGAACACCTTTATTTAACCAGGTAGGCTAGTTGAGAACACCTTTATTTAACCAGGTAGGCTAGTTGAGAACACCTTTATTTAACCAGGTAGGCTAGTTGAGAACACCTTTATTTAACCAGGTAGGCTAGTTGAGAACACCTTTATTTAACCAGGTAGGCTAGTTGAGAACACCTTTATTTAACCAGGTAGGCTAGTTGAGAACACCTTTATTTAACCAGGTAGGCTAGTGAGAACACCTTTATTTAACCAGGTAGGCTAGTTGAGAACACCTTTATTTAACCAGGTAGGCTAGTTGAGAACACCTTTATTTAACCAGGTAGGCTAGTTGAGAACACCTTTATTAAACCAGGTAGGCTAGTTGAGAACACCTTTATTTAACCAGGTAGGCTAGTTGAGAACACCTTTATTTAACCAGGTAGGCTAGTTGAGAACACCTTTATTTAACCAGGTAGGCTAGTTGAGAACACCTTTATTTAACCAGGTAGGCTAGTTGAGAACACCTTTATTTAACCAGGTAGGCTAGTTGAGAACACCTTTATTTAACCAGGTAGGCTAGTTGAGAACACCTTTATTTAACCAGGTAGGCTAGTTGAGAACACCTTTATTTAACCAGGTAGGCTAGTTGAGAACACCTTATTTAACCAGGTAGGCTAGTTGAGAACACCTTTAATTTAACCAGGTAGGCTAGTTGAGAACACCTTTATTTAACCAGGTAGGCTAGTTGAGAACACCTTTATTTAACCAGGTAGGCTAGTTGAGAACACCTTTATTTAACCAGGTAGGCTAGTTGAGAACACCTTTATTTAACCAGGTAGGCTAGTTGAGAACACCTTTATTTAACCAGGTAGGCTAGTTGAGAACACCTTTATTTAACCAGGTAGGCTAGTTGAGAACACCTTTATTTAACCAGGTAGGCTAGTTGAGAACACCTTTATTTAACCAGGTAGGCTAGTTGAGAACACCTTTATTTAACCAGGTAGGCTAGTTGAGAACACCTTTATTTAACCAGGTAGGCTAGTTGAGAACACCTTTATTTAACCAGGTAGGCTAGTTGAGAACACCTTTATTTAACCAGGTAGGCTAGTTGAGAACACCTTTATTTAACCAGGTAGGCTAGTTGAGAACACCTTTATTTAACCAGGTAGGCTAGTTGAGAACACCTTTATTTAACCAGGTAGGCTAGTTGAGAACACCTTTATTTAACCAGGTAGGCTAGTGAGAACACCTTTATTTAACCAGGTAGGCTAGTTGAGAACACCTTTATTTAACCAGGTAGGCTAGTTGAGAACACCTTTATTTAACCAGGTAGGCTAGTTGAGAACACCTTTATTAACCAGGTGGCTAGTTGAGAACACCTTTATTTAACCAGGTAGGCTAGTTGAGAACACCTTTATTTAACCAGGTAGGCTAGTTGAGAACACCTTTATTTAACCAGGTAGGCTAGTTGAGAACACCTTTATTTAACCAGGTAGGCTAGTTGAGAACACCTTTATTAACCAGGTAGGCTAGTTGAGAACACCTTTATTTAACCAGGTAGGCTAGTTGAGAACACCTTTATTTAACCAGGTAGGCTAGCTTGAGAACACCTTTATTAACCAGGTAGGCTAGTGAGAACACCTTTATTTAACCAGGTAGGCTAGTTGAGAACACCTTTATTAACCATGGGGGTTTGGGGGGGGGGTAGGCTAGTTGAGAACACCTTTATTTAACCAGGTAGGCTTACCTTACCAGGTAGGCTAGTTGGAAACACCTTTATTTAACCAGGGAGGCTAGTTGAGAACACCTTTATTTAAACCAGGTAGGCCGTTGAGCAACACCTTTATTTAACCAGGTAGGACTAGTGAGAACACCTTTATTTAACCAGGTAGGCTAGTTGAGAACACCTTTATTAACCAGGTAGGCTTAGTTGAGAACACCTTTATTTTAACCAGGTAGGCTAGTGAGAACACCTTTATTTAACCCAGGTAGGCTAGTTGAGAACACCGTTTATTAACCAGGGTAGGCCCAGTTGGAGAACACCATTTATTAAACCAGGTAGGCTAGTTGAGAACACCTTTATTTAACAGGTAGGCTAGTTGAGAACACCTTTATTTAACCCAGTAGGCTTAGATGAGAACACCTTTATTTAACCAGGTAGGTCTATGGTTGAGAACACCTTTATTAACCAGTAGGCCAGTTGAGAAACACCTTATTAACCAGGTAGGCTAGTTGAGAACACCTTTATTTAACCAGGTAGGCTAGTTGAGAACACCTTTATGTATAACCAGGTAGGCTAGTTGAGACACCTTTAATTTACCAGGTGGCTAGTTGGAAACACCTATTTAACCAGGGTAGGCTAGTTGAGAACACCTTTAATTTACCAGGTAGGCTAGTTGAGAACCACCTGTATTTAACCAGGTAGGCTAGTTGAGAACCCTTTATTTAAACCAGGTAGGCTAGTTGAAGAACACCTTTATTTAACCAAAGGTAGGCTAGTTGAGAACACCTTTATTTAACCAGGTAGGCTAGTTGAGAACACCTTATATTAACAGGTAGCGCTAGGTGAGAACACCTTTATTGGAACCAGGTAGGTAGTGAGAACACCCTTTATTAACCGGTAGGCTAGTTGAGAACACCTCTTATTTAACCAGGTAGGCTAGTTGAAGAACACCTTTATTTAACCAGGTAGGCTAGTTGAGAACACCTTTATTTAACCAGGTAGGCTAGTGAGAACACCTTTATTTAACCAGGTAGGCTAGTTGAGAACACCTTTATTTAACACAGGTACGCTAGTTGAGAACACCTTTATTTAACCAGGTAGGCTAGTTGAGAACACCTTTATTTAACCAGGTAGGCTAGTTGAGAACACCTTTATTTAACCAGGTAGGCCAGTTGAGA
This sequence comes from Oncorhynchus kisutch, assembly GCF_002021735.2. NCBI lineage: Eukaryota > Metazoa > Chordata > Actinopteri > Salmoniformes > Salmonidae > Oncorhynchus > Oncorhynchus kisutch. Next base: position 3,964,985 of record NC_034174.2, read on the forward strand.
ACACCTTTTATTTAACCAGGTAGGCTAGTTGAGAAGAACACCTTTATTTAACCAGGTAGGCTAGTTGAGAACACCTTTATTTAACCAGGTAGGCTAGTTGAGAACACCTTTATTTAACCAGGTAGGCTAGTTGAGAACACCTTTATTTAACCAGGTAGGCTAGTTGAGAACACCTTTATTTAACACAGGTAGGCTAGTTGAGACACCTTTATTTAACCAGGTAGGCTAGTTGAGAACACCTTATTAACCAGGTAGGCTAGTTGAGAACACCTTTATTTAACCAGGTAGGCTAGTTGAGAACACCTTTATTTAACCAGGTAGGCCAGTTGAGAACACCTTTATTTAACCAGGTAGGCTAGTTGAGAACACCTTTATTTAACCAGGTAGGCTAGTTGAGAACACCTTTATTTAACCAGGTAGGCTAGTTGAGAACACCTTTATTTAACCAGGTAGGCTAGTTGAGAACACCTTTATTTAACCAGGTAGGCCAGTTGAGAACACCTTTATTTACCAGGTAGGCTAGTTGAGAACACCTTTATTTAACCAGGTAGGCTAGTTGAGAACACCTTTATTTAACCAGGTAGGCTAGTTGAGAACACCTTTATTTAACCAGGTAGGCTAGTTGAGAACACCTTTATTTAACCAGGTAGGCTAGTTGAGAACACCTTTATTTAACCAGGTAGGCTAGTTGAGAACACCTTTATTTAACCAGGTAGGCTTAGTTGAGAACAAGTTCTCATTTGCAACTGCGACCTGGCCAAGATAAAGCATAGCAGTTCGACACAAACAACAACACAGAGTTACACATGGAATAAACAAAACATACAGTCAATAATACAGTAGAACAAAAGAAAACAAAAAGTCTACAGTGGCCCATTCCTCCATGCAGATCTCCTCTAGAGCAGTGATGTTTTGAGGCTGTTGCTGGGCAACACGGACTTTCAACTCCCTCCAAAGATTTTCTATGGGGTTGAGATCTGGAGACTGGCTAGGCCACTCCAGGACCTTGAAATGCTTCTTACGAAGCCACTCCTTCGTTGCCGGGGCGGTGTGTTTGGGATCATTGTCATGCTGAAAGACCCAGCCACGTTTCATCTTCAATGCCCTTGCTGACATGGCCCCATTCATTCTTTCAGTCGTCCGACTGATCCGTGTAAAGGAAAGAATGAATGGGGCCATGGAATGTTCTTGTTATTGACCAAATACTTATTTTCCACCATAAATTGCAAATAAATTCATAAAAAATCCTACAATGTGATTTTCTGGATTTTTTTTCTCATTTTGTCTGTCATAGTTGAAGTGTACCTATGATGAAAATTACAGGCCTCTCTCATCTTTTTAAGTGGGAGAACTTGCACAATTGATGGCTGACTAAATACTTTTTTTGCCCCACTGTATTTCCTTCAAACTAATGGAAAACAAACAGCTGCATTTTGTTGAATGAAATTAGTTTCACTTTAAACTCTTCTGTGCTTGATCATTTTAATGAAATGCCATCTGCTATAGGTTATCTGCTACAACCTGTAAGAAAATATCAAACATTTACTGTTAAAAAATCTCACACTCATAGACGTTTTACCCCCCCCCCCCCCTGGACAAACGTTGAATACTGAAGTGAGAACGTGAGATCTCATTGGCATGTATCCATACATCCATATATCCAAGTCATATGAGGGACATAAAACCTAAACCGAGTGGAATTTCAGACTCTGTGGCTTAGCTTTTTATTTGCACAGACCGGAGAGTCTGTACTCTGTGTCCCAAATGGCACTCCGTCCTTATGTAGAGCACTACATTTGACCAGAGCCTTATGGGCCCTAAAGTCATCAGGGCACTAAATATGGAATTGGTTGCAAGTTGGGACATAGCCTGTGATGTTGGTTTTGACATTCGCTCAAGTCATATTTGGGGCTTTGGAAAGGGAGTATTGATTTAATTCTCCCCAAACCTCCTAAACTCCTGGCATTGGTCCGCGAAAGGATATCTGTTTTGATCCTCAGCCACAATAATGTCCTGCATGAGCCCCCGTAGTCTAAATATCCACATCACTCTGTGGCTACGGTGCCCAATACATAAAAAAAACAAGGTGCTACTTGATTGCTGCATGAGATCAACTGGTACCTGTCAGTAGATTTTGTGTGTGTGCATATGTGAGTGTGTTTTGCTGGCTTGGAACATGAACCATTTTTACTATGCGCCACTGCCCAGCTAAGCATCAACATGCAGGATACTTTCTTCTTGATTTTACAGTTCTTGGATTCCAGTTCCTTGGCAAGTGATAGGATACCTCAGAACCTAACCTCAAAGACAGACAGACAGACAAATGGTCCTAGCCTCTTGTATCCCCTCCTGCTGACTCCGTCTGCCTGTCTGTCTACCCATCCATCCGTCTACCCATCCGTCCGTCCAGACAGACAGACAGACAGACAGACAGACAGATGGGTAAACAGACAGACAGATGGATGGGTACACGGGTGGGTGGATGGATGGGTAGACAGACAGACAGTGTCAGACAGACAGACAGTGTCAGACAGTGTCAGACAGACAGACAGACAGACAGACAAATGGTCCTAGCCTCTCGTATCCCCTCCTGCTGACTCCGTCTGCCTGTCTGTCTACCCATCCATCCGTCTACCCATCCGTCCGTCCAGACAGACAGACAGACAGATGGGTAAACAGACAGACAGATGGATGGGTACACGGGTGGATGGATGGGTAGACAGACAGACAGTGTCAGACAGACAGACAGTGTCAGACAGACAGACAGTGTCAGACAGACAGACAGTGTCAGACAGACAGACAGACAGTTAGTTGGCAAGCGATAAGATAACTTAGACCCTAAATCCATGCTTCTTTATTTGATGACAGACTGCAGGGCTAACAATAACCCATGTGTGTTGACATAGCCCAGTAAGAATCCCTGATATTCAACCTTCTAGAACTCATTCTACATTGTCAGGTCCTTACGTCATCCACAATTAACCAGACCTACCCATTTCCTTCCTGGAGAAAAAAAAGAAAGAGACAAAATAAATGATTGTGATATTTCATAGGATAGAAATGGAGCTATGCAGGCTGCTATTTTGGGGGGCCGAACTGCATAACATAATGGAGATGGAATGTTCTTTATTCAGGTTGATTATCTATTTCCAGCTCAGATGAGATGCCCAATGCCATGCTATATAATATTATTCTACACTGGCGTTGCGTAAGGACGATTGCCAGGGCTCTTTAAGCTGCTTTAGGGGTTTAACGAACCTCAGTCAACGCAGCCTTTATAACCTTGTTACTGATGCGTCATTCACCAGTCCACGGGGGACATAGCATTCTACAAACACCTCATGCAATAATTAGCTGCCTGCTGAACACCAGCTCAGCATCCGGGATTAAAAACCTTTCGGTTTAGTTTCATGTCAAGTCAAAACAGCAGTTACCGAGCCATCTACTACAGCCACCTACTACAGCCACTACAGCCATCTACTACAGCCACTACAGCCATCTACTACAGCACTACAGCCATCTACTACAGCCACTACAGCCATCTACTACAGCCACTACAGCCACTACAGCCATCTACTACAGCCATCTACTACAGCCATCTACTACAGCCACTACAGCCACTACAGCCATCTACTACAGCCACTACAGCCATCTACTACAGCCACTACAGCCATCTACTACAGCCACTACAGCCATCTACTACAGCCACTACAGCCATCTACTACAGCCACTACAGCCTCTACTACAGCCACTACAGCCCGCACTACAGCCATCTACTACAGCCATCTACTACAGCCACTACAGCCACTACAGCCACTACAGCCACTACAGCCACTACAGCCATCTACTACAGCCATCTACTACAGCCACTACAGCCACTACAGCCATCTACTACAGCCACTACAGCCATCTACTACAGCCACTACAGCCATCTACTACAGCCATCTACTACAGCCATCTACTACAGCCATCTACTACAGCCATCTACTACAGCCATCTACTACAGCCACTACAGCCATCTACTACAGCCATCTACTACAGCCACTACATCCATCTACTACAGCCACTACAGCCACTACAGCCATCTACTACAGCCATCTACTACAGCCATCTACTACAGCCATCTACTACAGCCACCACAGCCATCTACTACAGCCATCTACTACAGCCACTACAGCATCTACTACAGCCATCTACTACAGCCACTACAGCCATCTACTACAGCCACTACAGCAGCCATCTACTACAGCCACTACAGCCATCTACTACAGCCATCTACTACAGCCACTACAGCCATCTACTACAGCCACCTACTACAGCCACCTACTACAGCCACCTACTACAGCCACTACAGCCATCTACTACAGCCATCTACTACAGCCATCTACTACAGCCATCTACTACAGCCATCTACTACAGCCACTACAGCTACCTACTACAGCCATCTACTACAGCCACTACAGCCACTACAGCCATCTACTACAGCCACTACAGCCATCTACTACAGCCACTACAGCCATCTACTACAGCCACTACAGCCATCTACTACAGCCACTACAGCCACTACAGCCATCTACTACAGCCACTACAGCCATCTACTACAGTCACTACAGCCATCTACTACAGCCATCTACTACAGCCACTACAGCCATCTACTACAGCCACTACAGCCATCTACTACAGCCATCTACTACAGCCATCTACTACAGCCACCTACTACAGCCACTACAGCCACTACCGCCACTACAAAGCCACTACAGCCATCTACCTACAGCCACTACAGCCACTACTACAGCCACTACAGCCATCTACTACAGCCACTACAGCCACTACTACAGCCCTACTACAGCCATCTACTACAGCCACGACAGCCACTACAGCCATCTACTACAGCCATCCAATACAGCCATCTACTACAGCCACTACAGCCATCTACTACAGCCATCTACTACAGCCATCTACTACAGCCTCTACTACAGCCATCTACGACAGCCATCTACAGCCACCTACTACAGCCATCTACTACAGCCAACTACTACCCAATCTACTACAGCCATCTACTACAGCCATCTACTACAACGACACTACAGCCTCACTACAGCCACCTACTACAGCCATCTACTACAGCCATCTACTACAGCCATCTACTACAGCCATCTACTACAGCCATCTACTACAGCCATCTACTACAGCCATCTACTACAGCCACCTACTACAGCCATCTACTACAGCCATCTACTACAGCCACCTACTACAGCCACCTACTACAGCCATCTACTACAGCCATCTACTACAGCCATCTACTACAGCCACTACAGCCATCTACTACAGCCATCTACTACAGCCATCTACTACAGCCATCTACTACAGCCATCTACTACAGCCACTACAGCCATCTACTACAGCCATCTACTACAGCCACTACAGCCACTACAGCCACCTACTACAGCCATCTACTACAGCCACCTACTACAGCCATCTACTACAGCCACCTACTACAGCCATCTACTACAGCCACTACAGCCATCTACTACAGCCACTACTACAGCCATCTACTACAGCCATCTAATACAGCCACCTACTACAGCCACCTACTACAGCCATCTACTACAGCCATCTACTACAGCCATCTACTACAGCCACCTACTACAGCCACCTACTACAGCCATCTACTACAGCCACCTACTACAGCCATCTACTACAGCCACCTACTACAGCCATCTACTACAGCCATCTACTACAGCCATCTACTACAGCCACCTACTACAGCCATCTACTACAGCCATCTACTACAGCCACCTACTACAGCCATCTACTACAGCCACTACAGCCATCTACTACAGCCACTACAGCCACTACAGCCATCTACTACAGCCACTACAGCCATCTACTACAGCCACTACAGCCATCTACTACAGCCATCTACTACAGCCACTACAAGCCATCTACTACAGCCACTACAGCCATCTACTACAGCCATCTACTACAGCCATCTACTACAGCCACCTACTACAGCCACTACAGCCACTACAGCCATCTACTACAGCCACTACAGCCATCTACTACAGCCACTACAGCCATCTACTACAGCCACTACAGCCACCTACTACAGCCACTACAGCCATCTACTACAGCCACTACAGCCATCTACTACAGCCACTACAGCCATCTACTACAGCCATCTACTACAGCCATCTACTACAGCCATCTACTACAGCCATCTACAGCCACCTACTACAGCCATCTACTACAGCCAACTACTACAGCCATCTACTACAGCCATCTACTACAGCCATCTACTACAGCCACTACAGCCATCTACTACAGCCATCTACTACAGCCACTACAGCCATCTACTACAGCCATCTACTACAGCCACTACAGCCACTACAGCCACCTACTACAGCCATCTACTACAGCCACCTACTACAGCCATCTACTACAGCCATCTACTACAGCCATCTACTACAGCCATCTACTACAGCCATCTACTACAGCCATCTACTACAGCCACCTACTACAGCCACCTACTACAGCCATCTACTACAGCCACCTACTACAGCCACCTACTACAGCCATCTACTACAGCCATCTACTACAGCCATCTACTACAGCCATCTACTACAGCCATCTACTACAGCCATCTACTACAGCCACTACAGCCACTACAGCCACCTACTACAGCCATCTACTACAGCCACCTACTACAGCCATCTACTACAGCCACCTACTACAGCCATCTACTACAGCCACTACAGCCATCTACTACAGCCACTACTACAGCCATCTACTACAGCCATCTACTACAGCCACCTACTACAGCCATCTACTACAGCCACCTACTACAGCCATCTACTACAGCCACCTACTACAGCCATCTACTACAGCCATCTACTACAGCCACCTACTACAGCCATCTACTACAGCCACTACAGCCATCTACTACAGCCACCTACTACAGCCACCTACTACAGCCACTACAGCCATCTACTTCAGCCATCTACTACAGCCACCTACTACAGCCATCTACTACAGCCATCTACTACAGCCACTACTACAGCCATCTACTACAGCCATCTACTACAGCCATCTACTACAGCCATCTACTACAGCCACCTACTACAGCCACCTACTACAGCCACCTACTACAGCCACCTACTACAGCCATCTACTACAGCCATCTACTACAGCCATCTACTACAGCCATCTACTACAGCCATCTACTACAGCCACTACAGCCACTACAGCCACCTACTACAGCCATCCACTACAGCCATCTACTACAGCCACTACAGCCATCTACTACAGCCACTACAGCCACTACAGCCATCTACTACAGCCACTACAGCCATCTACTACAGCCACTACAGCCATCTACTACAGCCATCTACTACAGCCACTACAGCCATCTACTACAGCCACTACAGCCATCTACTACAGCCATCTACTACAGCCATCTACTACAGCCACCTACTACAGCCACTACAGCCACTACAGCCATCTACTACAGCCACTACAGCCATCTACTACAGCCACTACAGCCATCTACTACAGCCACTACAGCCACCTACTACAGCCACCTACTACAGCCATCTACTACAGCCATCTACTACAGCCATCTACTACAGCCACTACAGCCATCTACTACAGCCATCTACTACAGCCATCTACTACAGCCACCTACTACAGCCACTACAGCCACTACAGCCATCTACTACAGCCACTACAGCCACCTACTACAGCCACTACAGCCATCTACTACAGCCACTACAGCCACTACAGCCATCTACTACAGCCATCCACTACAGCCATCTACTACAGCCACTACAGCCATCTACTACAGCCATCTACTACAGCCATCTACTACAGCCATCTCCTACAGCCATCTACAGCCACCTACTACAGCCATCTACTACAGCCAACTACTACAGCCATCTACTACAGCCATCTACTACAGCCATCTACTACAGCCATCTACTACAGCCACTACAGCCATCTACTACAGCCATCTACTACAGCCACTACAGCCATCTACTACAGCCATCTACTACAGCCACTACAGCCATCTACTACAGCCACTACAGCCACTACAGCCACCTACTACAGCCATCTACTACAGCCACTACAGCCATCTACTACAGCCATCTACTACAGCCATCTACTACAGCCATCTACTACAGCCATCTACTACAGCCCTGTACTACAGCCACCTACTACAGCCATCTACTACAGCCATCTACTACAGCCACCTACTACAGCCACCTACTACAGCCATCTACTACAGCCATCTACTACAGCCACTACAGCCATCTACTACAGCCATCTACTACAGCCATCTACTACAGCCATCTACTACAGCCACTACAGCCATCTACTACAGCCATCTACTACAGCCACTACAGCCACTACAGCCACCTACTACAGCCATCTACTACAGCCACCTACTACAGCCATCTACTACAGCCACCTACTACAGCCATCTACTACAGCCACTACAGCCATCTACTACAGCCACTACTACAGCCATCTACTACAGCCATCTACTACAGCCACCTACTACAGCCACCTACTACAGCCATCTACTACAGCCATCTACTACAGCCATCTACTACAGCCACCTACTACAGCCACCTACTACAGCCATCTACTACAGCCACCTACTACAGCCATCTACTACAGCCACCTACTACAGCCATCTACTACAGCCATCTACTACAGCCATCTACTACAGCCACCTACTACAGCCATCTACTACAGCCACTACAGCCATCTACTACAGCCACCTACTACAGCCATCTACTACAGCCACTACAGCCATCTACTACAGCCACTACAGCCACTACAGCCATCTACTACAGCCACTACAGCCATCTACTACAGCCACTACAGCCATCTACTACAGCCATCTACTACAGCCACTACAGCCATCTACTACAGCCACTACAGCCATCTACTACAGCCATCTACTACAGCCATCTACTACAGCCACCTACTACAGCCACTACAGCCACTACAGCCATCTACTACAGCCACTACAGCCATCTACTACAGCCACTACAGCCACCTACTACAGCCACTACAGCCACCTACTACAGCCACTACAGCCATCTACTACAGCCACTACAGCCATCTACTACAGCCATCTACTACAGCCATCTACTACAGCCATCTACTACAGCCATCTACAGCCACCTACTACAGCCATCTACAGCCACCTACTACAGCCATCTACTACAGCCAACTACTACAGCCATCTACTACAGCCATCTACTACAGCCATCTACTACAGCCATCTACTACAGCCACTACAGCCATCTACTACAGCCATCTACTACAGCCACTACAGCCATCTACTACAGCCATCTACTACAGCCACTACAGCCACTACAGCCACCTACTACAGCCATCTACTACAGCCACCTACTACAGCCATCTACTACAGCCATCTACTACAGCCATCTACTACAGCCATCTACTACAGCCATCTACTACAGCCATCTACTACAGCCACCTACTACAGCCATCTACTACAGCCACCTACTACAGCCATCTACTACAGCCATCTACTACAGCCATCTACTACAGCCATCTACTACAGCCATCTACTACAGCCATCTACTACAGCCACTACAGCCACTACAGCCACCTACTACAGCCATCTACTACAGCCACCTACTACAGCCATCTACTACAGCCACCTACTACAGCCATCTACTACAGCCACTACAGCCATCTACTACAGCCACTACTACAGCCATCTACTACAGCCATCTACTACAGCCACCTACTACAGCCATCTACTACAGCCACCTACTACAGCCATCTACTACAGCCACCTACTACAGCCATCTACTACAGCCATCTACTACAGCCATCTACTACAGCCACCTACTACAGCCATCTACTACAGCCACTACAGCCATCTACTACAGCCACCTACTACAGCCACCTACTACAGCCACTACAGCCATCTACTTCAGCCATCTACTACAGCCACCTACTACAGCCATCTACTACAGCCATCTACTACAGCCACTACTACAGCCATCTACTACAGCCATCTACTACAGCCATCTACTACAGCCATCTACTACAGCCACCTACTACAGCCATCTACTACAGCCACTACAGCCATCTACTACAGCCACCTACTACAGCCACCTACTACAGCCACTACAGCCATCTACTTCAGCCATCTACTACAGCCACCTACTACAGCCACTACAGCCATCTACTACAGCCATCTACTACAGCCACTACAGCCACCTACTACAGCCACCTACTACAGCCACTACAGCCATCTACTACAGCCATCTACTACAGCCACCTACTACAGCCACTACAGCCATCTACTACAGCCACCTACTACAGCCATCTACTACAGCCATCTACTACAGCCACTACAGCCACCTACTACAGCCACCTACTACAGCCATCTACTACAGCCATCTACTACAGCCACTACAGCCATCTACTACAGCCACTACAGCCATCTACTACAGCCACTACAGCCACCTACTACAGCCACTACAGCCATCTACTACAGCCACTACAGCCATCTACTACAGCCATCTACTACAGCCATCTACTACAGCCATCTACTACAGCCATCTACAGCCACCTACTACAGCCATCTACTACAGCCAACTACTACAGCCATCTACTACAGCCATCTACTACAGCCATCTACTACAGCCACTACAGCCATCTACTACAGCCATCTACTACAGCCACTACAGCCATCTACTACAGCCATCTACTACAGCCACTACAGCCACTACAGCCACCTACTACAGCCATCTACTACAGCCACCTACTACAGCCATCTACTACAGCCATCTACTACAGCCATCTACTACAGCCATCTACTACAGCCATCTACTACAGCCATCTACTACAGCCACCTACTACAGCCACCTACTACAGCCATCTACTACAGCCACCTACTACAGCCACCTACTACAGCCATCTACTACAGCCATCTACTACAGCCATCTACTACAGCCATCTACTACAGCCATCTACTACAGCCATCTACTACAGCCACTACAGCCACTACAGCCACCTACTACAGCCATCTACTACAGCCACCTACTACAGCCATCTACTACAGCCACCTACTACAGCCATCTACTACAGCCACTACAGCCATCTACTACAGCCACTACTACAGCCATCTACTACAGCCATCTACTACAGCCACCTACTACAGCCATCTACTACAGCCACCTACTACAGCCATCTACTACAGCCACCTACTACAGCCATCTACTACAGCCATCTACTACAGCCACCTACTACAGCCATCTACTACAGCCACTACAGCCATCTACTACAGCCACCTACTACAGCCACCTACTACAGCCACTACAGCCATCTACTTCAGCCATCTACTACAGCCACCTACTACAGCCATCTACTACAGCCATCTACTACAGCCACTACTACAGCCATCTACTACAGCCATCTACTACAGCCATCTACTACAGCCATCTACTACAGCCACCTACTACAGCCACCTACTACAGCCACCTACTACAGCCACCTACTACAGCCATCTACTACAGCCATCTACTACAGCCATCTACTACAGCCATCTACTACAGCCATCTACTACAGCCATCTACTACAGCCACTACAGCCACTACAGCCACCTACTACAGCCATCCACTACAGCCATCTACTACAGCCACTACAGCCATCTACTACAGCCACTACAGCCACTACAGCCATCTACTACAGCCACTACAGCCATCTACTACAGCCACTACAGCCATCTACTACAGCCATCTACTACAGCCACTACAGCCATCTACTACAGCCACTACAGCCATCTACTACAGCCATCTACTACAGCCATCTACTACAGCCACCTACTACAGCCACTACAGCCACTACAGCCATCTACTACAGCCACTACAGCCATCTACTACAGCCACTACAGCCATCTACTACAGCCACTACAGCCACCTACTACAGCCACCTACTACAGCCATCTACTACAGCCATCTACTACAGCCATCTACTACAGCCACTACAGCCATCTACTACAGCCATCTACTACAGCCATCTACTACAGCCACCTACTACAGCCACTACAGCCACTACAGCCATCTACTACAGCCACTACAGCCACCTACTACAGCCACTACAGCCATCTACTACAGCCACTACAGCCACTACAGCCATCTACTACAGCCATCCACTACAGCCATCTACTACAGCCACTACAGCCATCTACTACAGCCATCTACTACAGCCATCTACTACAGCCATCTACTACAGCCATCTACAGCCACCTACTACAGCCATCTACTACAGCCAACTACTACAGCCATCTACTACAGCCATCTACTACAGCCATCTACTACAGCCATCTACTACAGCCACTACAGCCATCTACTACAGCCATCTACTACAGCCACTACAGCCATCTACTACAGCCATCTACTACAGCCACTACAGCCATCTACTACAGCCACTACAGCCACTACAGCCACCTACTACAGCCATCTACTACAGCCACTACAGCCATCTACTACAGCCATCTACTACAGCCATCTACTACAGCCATCTACTACAGCCATCTACTACAGCCCTGTACTACAGCCACCTACTACAGCCATCTACTACAGCCATCTACTACAGCCACCTACTACAGCCACCTACTACAGCCATCTACTACAGCCATCTACTACAGCCACTACAGCCATCTACTACAGCCATCTACTACAGCCATCTACTACAGCCATCTACTACAGCCATCTACTACAGCCACTACAGCCATCTACTACAGCCATCTACTACAGCCACTACAGCCACTACAGCCACCTACTACAGCCATCTACTACAGCCACCTACTACAGCCATCTACTACAGCCACCTACTACAGCCATCTACTACAGCCACTACAGCCATCTACTACAGCCACTACTACAGCCATCTACTACAGCCATCTACTACAGCCACCTACTACAGCCACCTACTACAGCCATCTACTACAGCCATCTACTACAGCCATCTACTACAGCCACCTACTACAGCCACCTACTACAGCCATCTACTACAGCCACCTACTACAGCCATCTACTACAGCCACCTACTACAGCCATCTACTACAGCCATCTACTACAGCCATCTACTACAGCCACCTACTACAGCCATCTACTACAGCCACTACAGCCATCTACTACAGCCACCTACTACAGCCATCTACTACAGCCACTACAGCCATCTACTACAGCCACTACAGCCACTACAGCCATCTACTACAGCCACTACAGCCATCTACTACAGCCACTACAGCCATCTACTACAGCCATCTACTACAGCCACTACAGCCATCTACTACAGCCACTACAGCCATCTACTACAGCCATCTACTACAGCCATCTACTACAGCCACCTACTACAGCCACTACAGCCACTACAGCCATCTACTACAGCCACTACAGCCATCTACTACAGCCACTACAGCCACCTACTACAGCCACTACAGCCACCTACTACAGCCACTACAGCCATCTACTACAGCCACTACAGCCATCTACTACAGCCATCTACTACAGCCATCTACTACAGCCATCTACTACAGCCAGCCACCTACTACAGCCACAGCTACTACAGCCATCTACTACAGCCAACTACTACAGCCATCTACTACAGCCATCTACTACAGCCATCTACTACAGCCATCTACTACAGCCATCTACTACTAGCCATCTACTACAGCCACTACAGCCATCTACTACAGCCATCTACTACAGCCACTACAGCCATCTACTACAGCCATCTACTACAGCCACTACAGCCACTACAGCCACCTACTACAGCCATCTACTACAGCCACCTACTACAGCCATCTACTACAGCCATCTACTACAGCCATCTACTACAGCCATCTACTACAGCCATCTACTACAGCCATCTACTACAGCCATCTACTACAGCCACCTACTACAGCCATCTACTACAGCCACCTACTACAGCCATCTACTACAGCCATCTACTACAGCCATCTACTACAGCCATCTACTACAGCCATCTACTACAGCCATCTACTACAGCCACTACAGCCACTACAGCCACCTACTACAGCATCCTACTACACCACCTACACAGCCATCTACACAGCCACCTACTACAGCCATCTACTACAGCCACTACAGCCATCTACTACAGCCACTACTACAGCCATCTACACAGCCATCTACTACAGCCACTAGCCACTCTACTACAGCCATCTACTACAGCCACCTACTACAAGCCATCTACTACAGCCACCTACTACAGCCATCTACTACAGCCATCTACTACAGCCATCTACTACAGCCACCCTACTACAGCCACTACTACAGCCACTACAGCCATCTACTACATCCACCTACTACAGCCACCTACTACAGCCACTACAGCCATCTACTCAGCCATCTACTACAGCCACCTACTACAAGCCATCTACTACAGCCATCTACTACAGCCACTACTACAGCCATCTACTACAGCCATCTACTACAGCCATCTACTACAGCCATCTACTACAGCCACCTACTACAGCCAGTCTACTACAGCCACTACAGCCATCTACTACAGCCACCTACTACAGCCACCTACTACAGCCACTACAGCCATCTACTTCAGCCATCTACTACAGCCACCTACTACAGCCACTACACCATTCTACTACAGCCATCTACTACAGCCCACTACAGCCACCTACTACAGCCACCTACTACAGCCACTACAGCCATCTACTACAGCCATCTACTACAGCCACCTACTACAGCCACTACAGCCATCTACTACAGCCACCTACTACAGCCATCTACTACAGCCATCTACTACAGCCACTACAGCCACCTACTACAGCCACCTACTACAGCCATCTACTACAGCCATCTACTACAGCCACTACAGCCATCTACTACAGCCATCTACTACAGCCATCTACTACAGCCATCTACGACAGCCACTACAGCCATCTACTACAGCCACCTACTACAGCCATCTACTACAGCCACCTACTACAGCCATCTACTACAGCCATCTACTACAGCCACTACAGCCATCTACTACTGCCACTACAGCCATCTACTACAGCCACCTACTACAGCCATCTACTACAGCCACTACAGCCATCTACTACAGCCACTACAGCCATCTAATACAGCCACTACAGCCATCTACTACAGCCACCTTTACTTTGGCAATGTTTCGAGAGAAAAAGTTGTCCTGTTCCCTGCAGCTTCATTGATGCCCTCGACAGCCAGCCAGCCAGCCAAACAAACACAAACAAACAAACAAGCCTTCCCTCCACTCCCAGACATCCACATGGTGCTAAAGACATCCTGCTTATTCCGCTAACCTGCGTTTTGTCTTTTAAATGGGGATTGGCATGATTTTAGTGGATCTATTTTAAATTGTTGGTGTTGAACTAGGGTGTGGCACGTACCCAGATGGTCACTCTGACAGAGCTTCAGAGTTCCTCAGTGGAGATGGGAGAACCTTCCAGAAGGACAACCATCTCTGCAGCACTCCACCAATCAGTCCTTTATGGTAGGGTGGCCAGACGGAAGCCGAAAGGCACCTAAAGACTCTCAGACCATGAGATACAAGATTCTCTGGTCTGATGAAACTCTTTGGCCTGAATGAACTCTCAGACCATGACAAACAACATTCTCTGGTCTGATGAAACTCTTTGGCCTGACTGCCAAGCGTCACGTCTGGAAGAAACCTGGCACCATCCCTACGGTGAAGCATGATGGTGGCAGAATTATGCTGTGGGGATGTTTTTCAGCAGTAGGGACTGTGAGACTAGTCAGGATCGAGGGAATGATGAACATAGCAAAGTACAGAGAGATCCTTGATGAAAACCTGCTCAAGACCTCAGACTGAAGTGAAGGTTCACCTTCCAACAGGACAACGACCCATAGCACACAGGCAAGACAATGCAAGAGTGGCTTCAGGACAAGTCTCTGAATGTCCTTGAGTTGCCCAGCCAGAGCCCTGACTGGAACCTGATCGAACATCTCTGGAGAGACCTGAAAATAGCTGTGCAGCGACGCTCCCCATCCAACCTGACAGAGCTTGAGAGAATCTGCAGAGAAGAATGGGAGAAATACTCCCCAAATACAGGTGTGCCAAGCTTGTAGCGTCATACCCAAGAAGACTCAAGGCTGTAATCACTGCCAAAGGTGCTTCAACAAAAGTACTTACTAAAGGGTCTGAATACTTATGTAAATGTGACATTTCCTATTATTTAAAAAAAATACATTTTGAAATATTCTTGCAAAACTCTTTTTGCTTAGTCATTATGGGGTATTCTGTGTAGATTGATGAGGGAAACAACTATTTAATACATTGTAGAATAAGGTTGTAAAGTTTTTTTTTAAACTTGGAAAAAGTCAAGGGATCTGAATACTTTCTTAATGTATATGAATATGGACAGTGTTTTGTGAACGAGTCATGTACGGCCTTGTGTCAAGAGAGAACGGTTGATTTAGTCAGTAGTTCTTATAATTCTCTCATCAGGGACCCTATTCCAGAGTGATTCAACTTGTTAATGAACACAATAATCAAGACCGTACAACTGTACAGTTCTACAAAGAACCTTTTGAGATTGAGAAAGGTTCTTTGTAGAACCATTTTATAGAACCATTCTCCATTTAAAAAAAAAAGGGTTCTAACCATAGTGGAACCCTTTTTTGGTGTGATATATAAACTGTTTTATAATGGTTCGTTACAGAACCTTAGGAATTGGTTATTTTATAGCACCATATGAGCATGGTTCGTTACAGAACCTTAGGAATTGGTTATTTATAGCACCATATGAGCATGGTTCGTTACAGAACCTTAGGAATTGGTTATTTTATAGCACCATATGAGCATGGTTCGTTACAGAACCTTAGGAATTGGTTATTTTATAGCACCATATGAGCATGGTTCGTTACAGAACCTTAGGAATTGGTTATTTTATAGCACCATATGAGCATGGTTCGTTACAGAACCTTAGGAATTGGTTATTTTATAGCACCATATGAGCATGGTTCGTTACAGAACCTTAGGAATTGGTTATTTTATAGCACCATATGAGCATGGTTCGTTACAGAACCTTAGGAATTGGTTATTTTATAGCACCATATGAGCATGGTTCGTTACAGAACCTTAGGAATTGGTTATTTTATAGCACCATATGAGCATGGTTCGTTACAGAACCTTAGGAATTGGTTATTTTATAGCACCATATGAGCATGGTTCGTTACAGAACCTTAGGAATTGGTTATTTTATAGCACCATATGAGCATGGTTCGTTACAGAACCTTAGGAATTGGTTATTTTATAGCACCATATGAGCATGGTTCGTTACAGAACCTTAGGAATTGGTTATTTTATAGCACCATATGAGCATGGTTCGTTACAGAACCTTAGGAATTGGTTATTTTATAGCACCATATGAGCATGGTTCGTTACAGAACCTTAGGAATTGGTTATTTTATAGCACCATATGAGCATGGTTCGTTACAGAACCTTAGGAATTGGTTATTTTATAGCACCATATGAGCATGGTCGTTACAGAACCTTAGGAATTGGTTATTTTATAGCACCATATGAGCATGGTTCGTTACAGAACCTTAGGAATTGGTTATTTTATAGCACCATATGAGCATGGTTCGTTACAGAACCTTAGGAATTGGTTATTTTATAGCACCATATGAGCATGGTTCGTTACAGAACCTTAGGAATTGGTTATTTTATAGCACCATATGAGCATGGTTCGTTACAGAACCTTAGGAATTGGTTATTTTATAGCACCATATGAGCATGGTTCGTTACAGAACCTTAGGAATTGGTTATTTTATAGCACCATATGAGCATGGTTCGTTACAGAACCTTAGGAATTGGTTATTTTATAGCACCATATGAGCATGGTTCGTTACAGAACCTTAGGAATTGGTTATTTTATAGCACCATATGAGCATGGTTCGTTACAGAACCTTAGGAATTGGTTATTTTATAGCACCATATGAGCATGGTTCGTTACAGAACCTTAGGAATTGGTTATTTTATAGCACCATATGAGCATGGTTCGTTACAGAACCTTAGGAATTGGTTATTTTATAGCACCATATGAGCATGGTTCGTTACAGAACCTTAGGAATTGGTTATTTTATAGCACCATATGAGCATGGTTCGTTACAGAACCTTAGGAATTGGTTATTTTATAGCACCATATGAGCATGGTTCGTTACAGAACCTTAGGAATTGGTTATTTTATAGCACCATATGAGCATGGTTCGTTACAGAACCTTAGGAATTGGTTATTTTATAGCACCATATGAGCATGGTTCGTTACAGAACCTTAGGAATTGGTTATTTTATAGCACCATATGAGCATGGTTCGTTACAGAACCTTAGGAATTGGTTATTTTATAGCACCATATGAGCATGGTTCGTTACAGAACCTTAGGAATTGGTTATTTTATAGCACCATATGAGCATGGTTCGTTACAGAACCTTAGGAATTGGTTATTTTATAGCACCATATGAGCATGGTTCGTTACAGAACCTTAGGAATTGGTTATTTTATAGCACCATATGAGCATGGTTCGTTACAGAACCTTAGGAATTGGTTATTTTATAGCACCATATGAGCATGGTTCGTTACAGAACCTTAGGAATTGGTTATTTTATAGCACCATATGAGCATGGTTCGTTACAGAACCTTAGGAATTGGTTATTTTATAGCACCATATGAGCATGGTTCGTTACAGAACCTTAGGAATTGGTTATTTTATAGCACCATATGAGCATGGTTCGTTACAGAACCTTAGGAATTGGTTATTTTATAGCACCATATGAGCATGGTTCGTTACAGAACCTTAGGAATTGGTTATTTTATAGCACCATATGAGCATGGTTCGTTACAGAACCTTAGGAATTGGTTATTTTATAGCACCATATGAGCATGGTTCGTTACAGAACCTTAGGAATTGGTTATTTTATAGCACCATATGAGCATGGTTCGTTACAGAACCTTAGGAATTGGTTATTTTATAGCACCATATGAGCATGGTTCGTTACAGAACCTTAGGAATTGGTTATTTTATAGCACCATATGAGCATGGTTCGTTACAGAACCTTAGGAATTGGTTATTTTATAGCACCATATGAGCATGGTTCGTTACAGAACCTTAGGAATTGGTTATTTTATAGCACCATATGAGCATGGTTCGTTACAGAACCTTAGGAATTGGTTATTTTATAGCACCATATGAGCATGGTTCGTTACAGAACCTTGAAACAAAGTTTCCATTTATCATCGAAAAGAGTTTCCTCTGCAGTTACAAGCCAAAGAAGTTGGCACTATATAGAACCATTTTGAGATGCAGACATAGTCATTTATATAGTGATTTTATCACGCCTGTCCGGCGCTAGGAAACCCCAAAGAACATTGCGTGACGAAGTGTTTTATCGGTCGCTATGAAGAGAAGCCTTAGCCGATTGAGAGTAACTGCTATCCGAATTAAGAGATCTTATCTGAAGGCATGCCTCTAGATTTGGCATGGCATGTGAACCTGGAATGAATCTCTGTGTTATTCATTTTATGAATCGTAAATCACAGAAGCAATGTGAAACGTAAGAACACTTGAGACACAAAAGATTACTAGAAACTAATAATAAATCATGTACATACTTACAGATGAATACGGTAACTAGTCAACAATACAAAGTCATTAGTTACTTCAAAGTCTTGTCTAATACATCTGGGTAATTTCAACCATTTGAGTTATACATGTCTTACTGCTGTTAAAAAATTAACAGTTTTAGCTGTTTCAAAAACACTTAAACACAGGGACTTGACGTTCTAGTCATTATTTTAGCCTTCTCTAGTTTGATTCATGTCCAGACACTCACTTTAGTTACTCACTGTTTCTGTTTCCACATATCATCTTTCCATGAGGAGTCAATGGTAACTTCCAAATGGCACCTTCATCCTTACACAGACCTATCAACCCCGGTGAAAAGTAGTGCACGATATAAGGGAATAGGGTGCCATAGGGCTCTGGTCTAAAGTAGTGCACTATATAGGGAATAAGGTGCCATTTGGGATGCAGGCACTCTTATCTGTTAGTGTGTGGACATGATCTATTGGGACTGGGAGAGGATTACGAGAGGTAGGACTAGGAGAGGTAGAACTAGGAGAGGTAAGACTAGGAGAGGTAAGACTAGGAGAGGGCTGGGAGAGGGAGGACTATGAGAGGTAGGACTAGGAGAGGTAGGACTAGGAGAGGTAAGACTAGGATAGGTAAGACTAGGAGAGGTAAGACTAGGATAGGTAAGACTAGGAGAGGTAAGACTAGGAGAGGTGGGACTAGGAGAGGTGGGACCAGGAGTGGTCGGACTAGGAGAGGTGGGACCAGGAGTGGTCGGACTAGGAGAGGTAAGACTAGGAGAGGTAGGACTAGGAGAGGACTAGGAGAGGTAAGATTAGGAGAGGTAAGACTAGGAGAGGTAAGACTAGGAGAGGTAAGACTAGGAGAGGACTAGGAGAGGTAAGACTAGGAGAGGTAAGACTAGGAGAGGACTAGGAGAGGTAAGATTAGGAGAGGTAAGACTAGGAGCGGTAAGACTAGGAGAGGTAAGACTAGGAGAGGACTAGGAGAGGTGAAACAGAGGTAGGACTAAGAGAAGTGCGACTAGGAGAGGACTAGGAGGGGTAGGACTGGGAGAGGTAGGACTAGGATAGGCAGGACTATCAAAGGGAGGACTAGGAGAGGTAAGATTAGTAGAGGATGAGGAGAGGTAGGATTTGGAGTGGACTAGGAGAGGTAGTGCTAGGAGAGGTAGGACTAGGAGAGGTAGGACTAGGAGAGGTAGGACTAGGAGAGGTAGGACTAGGAGAGGTAAGACTAGGAGAGGTAAGACTAGGAGAGGACTAGGAGAGGTAGGACTAGGAGAGGTAAGACTAGGCGAGGTAAGACTAGGCGAGGTAAGACTAGGAGAGGTAGGACTAGGAGAGGTAAGACTAGGAGAGGTAAGACTAGGAGAGGTAGGACTATGAGAGGACTAGGAGAGGTAGGACTAGGAGAGGTAGGACTAGGAGAGGTAAGACTAGGAGAGGTAGGACTAGGCGAGGTATGCGTCCTTGACTGCAGTTGTTAGGATCAACCCTACTCCTCGGCCAGAGCGTCCAGTTTAAAACGAAAAGCGAAAACGCTCTGAATTTACAAACGGACAATCTGAATAGCTCGGAGTTTACGAGCGGGGCTATAGTTTAAGAGGGTGTGAACGATGAGGGTGTGAACAATGCTGAATGGATGTAGACAAAGAGGAGCTCTCCAGTTGGTGTACCAAAACATTCAAAGGCCATTTTCACAAAAGTGTAGCAACTTTCAAAGCAGAATGACTTTCCCCATTGTTCCTCAACTGTAGTGTATACCATGTTCTAACTCTTAGTCTCTACTTTTATCCAATGTAAACACCATCATTCCATTGTGTTACATAAAACTGAATCGAGCCGGTCGGTCACAATATGTGATGTGGTTACATCCGCTGAGTGTACGAAACACCTAATATTGAGTTCCACCCACTTTTGCCCTCAGAACAGCCACAATTCGTAAGGGCATGGACTCTACAAGGTGTCGAAAGCGTTCCACAGGGATGCTGGTCAATATTGATTACTCTGCTTCCCACAGTTGTGTCAAGTTGGCTTGATGTACTTTAAAAAAAAAATCTTTATTTAACTAGGCAAGTCAGTTAAGAACAAATTCAGCCTAGGAACACTGGGTTAACTGCCTGTTCATGGGCAGAACGACAGATTTGTACCTCGTCAGTTTGGGGATTTGAACTTGCAACCTTCCGGTTACTATCCCAACGCTCTAACCACTAGTCTACCCTGCCACCCCACTTTGGTTCTTGACACACTCAAACCAGTGTGCCTGGCACCTACTACCATACCCCATTCAAAAGCACTTAAATCTTTGGTCTTGCCCCATTGGATTTAATAAATCAATAAGGGATAATATATTTCCCCTGGTTTCACCTGATCAGTCTATGTCTATGCTCCTAATGTTTTGTACACTCATACACATATGATGTAACACGCAAGTTGGTGTGTGTGTGTGTGTGTGGGTGTGTATGTGTGTACACACTGTATATGTGTGTGTGTATGTGTGTGTGCACACTGTTTGTGTGTGTGTGTGTGTGTGTGTGTGTGGGTGTGTATGTGTGTGTGTGTACACTGAATATGTGTGTGTGTATGTGTGTGTGTGTGTGTGTGTGTACTGTATGTGTGTGTGTGTGTGCGTGCGGGTGCGCTGTGTGTATTTAGTGTCTTGTAGACTGTTTGTGACAGGGTAAATCCAGGGTTTAGGGTTTTATCTGCACTGTCACTAAAACAAAACCTTAAATCCTCTCTCTGTTCTCACAATGCTGACAGGTTAGTGGGGGGGGGGGGGGGGGGGGTGGTGTTACACGCAGACGTTCATAATGTAATGTAAAACATTTATTGGTGGGTAAACTCTGGTCGGTTTTCAATGGGTTTTTCCACAAAAGGTAAACTGTCATGAAAACACAAAAATGACCCCACAAACTATGAAAACGGCACCAAAGAAACTTCTAGTGTATCTCAGAGAGAAGAGTGCGGTTCTAGAATCAGGGTCCCCATGTCCATGTGATATATTGTTAATTATGATCCAAAAGTTAAAATGGATCCTAGATCATCACTCCTACTTGGACCTGCTTCATTTATAAGGCCCATAGTCAGTAAATGAGCAGAGATTTGATTTTGACTTTGTCTCCATTTAGTTGTGGAAATCTATCATTTATAAAAAGCTTACTGCAGGTGGCGGTAGTGAGTCAACAGCAGGTCTGCAACAGCGTTTCATCATTGAAGAGAATGGTGCTGGAGGGGGATGGTTTTACTCCTAACCAATTGTGTGTTTTTTTCGCATTGTTTGTAACTTATTTTGTACATAATGATTCTGCTATATATCAGAATAGCGATTACTCACCTCGAACTGGACAATTTTGTTTTTCTTTAATGAGTCTTCCGCAAATGATATAATGCTGCTCCCAGACAAGGCCCAAATCCCCGTCATTCGCGTGAAGAAAATAAGGAATTACAAGGGGCGGAGATCAGGTGAGAGTGAGAATTCGTTGGCGTAACCACTTATCCAGAATAAACTGGATAAGCTCCATTTGAGACTGTATGACTGGATGACTGTATGATGGATTACCAGGACGTGCAACCAGAGATGCTGGTTAACGTGCTCAACATCTGCTCTGACGACGAGCTCATGTCTGAAGGAGACGACACCTGCGAGGGTAAAAAAAAACACGCCCTGTTAAGAACTCTTTTTATTTATTTAAATATTTTTTATATATATTGACTTTCAGAGCAACTGGCAAGTGTCTTCACTGACATTTTCAACCTTTCCCTGACCGAATCTGTAATACCTACATGTTTCAAACAGACCACCATAGTTCTTGTGCCCAAGAAAGCATCTGTAATCTAATCTGCCTAAATGACCCATTCCAATTCGCATACCGCACCAATAGCTCCACAGATGACGCAATCTCAATCACACTATAAACTGCCCTTTCCCACCTGGACAAAGTGAGAATGCTGTTCATTGACTACAGCTCAGTGTTCAACACTATGGTGCCCACGAAGCTCATCACTAAGCTAAGGACCCTGGGACTAAACACCTCCCTCTGCAACTGGATCCTGGACTTCCTGACAGGCCGCCCCCCAGGTGGTAAGGGTAGGTAACAACACATCTGCCTTACTGATCCTCAGGGGTGTGTGCTCAGTGTCCTCCTGTGCTCCCTGTTCACCCACGACTGCGTGGCCAGGCACAACTCCAACACCATCATTAAGTTTGCTGACGACACAGCGGTGGAAGGCCTGATCACCGACAACGATGAGACAGCCTATAGGGAGGAGGTCAGAAACCTGGCAGTGTGTTGCCAGGATAACAACCTCTCCCTCAATGTGATCAAGACAAAGGAGCTGATCATGGCCTACAGGAAAAGGAGGACCGAACAGGCCCCAATTCACATCGACGGGGCTGTAGTAGAGCGGGTCGAGAGTTAAGTTCCTTGGTATCCACATCATCAACAAACTATCATGGTCCAAATACACCAAGACAGTTGTGAAGAGGGCACGACAACACCTATTCCCACTCAGGAAACTAAAAAGATGTGGCATGGGTCCCCAGATCCTCAAAAAAGTTCTACAGTTGCACCATCGAGGTTGCATCACAACCTGGTATGGCAAAGGTTTGGCATCCGACCAGAAAGCACTACAGTGGGTAGTGTGTACAGCCCAGCACTGGGGCCAAGTTTCCTGCCATCCAGGACGTATATACTTGGCGGTTTATAGGTCCTGTCAAATACTTGAGTCACCCAAGTTAAAGACTGTTCTCTCTGCTAGAACAGTGGTAATTAGTGGTACCGGAGTGCCAAGCCTTAAGGACCTTAAGGCTCCTTAACAGCTTCTACCCCGAAGCCATAAGACTGCTGAACAATTAATCCAATGGCTACCCGGACAATATGCATTGACACCCCTCCCCTTTGTTTTTACACTGCTGCTAATCACGGTTTACTCTGTATGCATAGTCACTTCACCTCTACCTACATATACAAATTATCTCAATTAATTAACCTGTACCCCCGCACATGGACTCGGTACCGGTACCCCCTGTTTATAGCCTCCACATGGACTCGGTACCGGTACCCCCTGTATATAGCCTCCACATGGACTCGGTACCGGTACCCCCGCACATGGACTCGGTACCGGTACCCCCGCACATGGTCTCGGTACCGGTACCCCCTGTATATAGCCTCCACATGGACTCGGTACCGGTACCCCCTGTATATAGCCTCCACATGGACTCGGTACCGGTACCCCCTGTATATAGCCTCCACATTGACTCTGTACCAGTACCCCCTGTATATAGCCTCCACATTGACTCTGTACTGGTACCCCCTGTATATAGCCTCCACATTGACTCTGTATCAGTACCCCCTGTATATAGCCTCCACATTGACTCTGTACTGGTACCCCCTGTATATAGCCTCCACATTGACTCTGTACCAGTACCCCCTGTATATAGCCTCCACATTGACTCTGTACCGGTACCCCCTGTATATAGCCTCCACATTGACTCTGTACCAGTACCCCCTGTATATAGCCTCCACATTGACTCTGTACCGTAATACCCTGTATATAGCCTCCACATTGACTCTGTACCAGTACCCCCTGTATATAGCCTCCACATTGACTCTGTACTGGTACCCCCTGTATATAGCCTCCACATTGACTCTGTACCGGTACCCCCTGTATATAGCCTCCACATTGACTCTGTACCGTAATACCCTGTATATAGCCTCCACATTGACTCTGTACCAGTACCCCCTGTATATAGCCTCCACATTGACTCTGTACTGGTACCCCCTGTATATAGCCTCCACATTGACTCTGTACCGGTACCCCCTGTATATAGCCTCCACATTGACTCTGTACCGGTACCCCCTGTATATAGCCTCCACATTGACTCGGTACCAGTACCCCCTGTATATAGCCTCCACATTGACTCGGTACCAGTACCCCCTGTATATAGCCTCCACATTGACTCTGTACCGGTACCCCCTGTATATAGCCTCCACATTGACTCTGTACCGGTACCCCCTGTATATAGCCTCCACATTGACTCTGTACCGGTACCCCCTGTATATAGCCTCCACATTGACTCTGTCCCGGCACCCCCTGTATATAGCCTCCACATTGACTCTGTACCGGTACCCCCTGTATATAGCCTCCACATTGACTCTGTACTGGTACCCCCTGTATATAGCCTCCACATTGACTCTGTACTGGTACCCCCTGTATATAGCCTCCACATTGACTCTGTACTGGTACCCCCTGTATATAGCCTCCACACTGACTCTGTACCGGTACCCCCTGTATATAGCCTCCACATTGACTCTGTACTAGTGCCCCCTGTATATAGCCTCCACATTGACTCTGTACTGGTACCCCCTGTATATAGCCTCCACATTGACTCTGTACCGGTACCCCCTGTATATAGCCTCCACATTGACTCTGTACTGGTACCCCCTGTATATAGCCTCCACATTGACTCTGTACCGGTACCCCCTGTATATAGCCTCCACATTGACTCTGTACTGGTACCCCCTGTATATAGCCTCCACATTGACTCTGTACCGGTACCCCCTGTATATAGCCTCCACATTGACTCTGTACCAGTACCCCCTGTATATAGCCTCCACATTGACTCTGTACCAGTACCCCCTGTATATAGCCTCCACATTGACACTGTACCAGTACCCCCTGTATATAGCCTCCACATTGACACTGTACTAGTACCCCCTGTATATAGCCTCCACATTGACACTGTACTAGTACCCCCTGTATATAGCCTCCACATTGACTCTGTACCAGTACCACCTGTATATAGCCTCCACATTGACTCTGTACCGGTACCCACTGTATATAGCCTCCACATTGACTCTGTACCAGTACCCCCTGTATATAGCCTCCACATTGACTCTGTACCAGTACCCCCTGTATATAGCCTCCACATTGACTCTGTACCAGTACCCCCTGTATATAGCCTCCACATTGACTCTGTACCAGTACCCCCTGTATATAGCCTCCACATTGACTCTGTACCAGTACCCCCTGGTAAATATTTTCTTACCTCTTCTTGAACTGTATTGTGGGTTAAGGGCTTGTTAGTAAACATTTCTTGGTTGTATTCGGCGCATGTGACAAATACTGTTTGATCATTTGATTTTAACTGTCAATGTAGAAGAGAATGATCGCATGGTGGCGGCAGGGGTTACCTATTAAAAGCAGGACCCAGATATTTTATATGTCAAGAAGGTAGACTTTGTGTGGCCTTTATAGCTATGGTGGATAACGGCACTGCCAAAGTGGAGCAAAAGACCAGGGAAATAGCCATCCATCATTGTGGAATCCTGGGACTGGAAGACTTCTCAGCAGAGGAGTTGCATGTAGTCAGGCCAAGTCCTGTCCGTTCTGCCGCCCTGGGTGAGACAAAAGAAATGCCCTCCTCCTTTACCCGACAAAACTAGATTAGTCTCAGTAAGAAAATACTTATAAAATACACATTTTTCAGAGGTTGAATTCAGAAGACACCTTAGTCCAATGACTCTTATGTGTAATGGAACTGAAAGTCACGATCAAGGGTTAGAGCAAAACAAAACATCAATAGGAACACCAACGTACACAATACATCACACAACCAATAGGAACACCATCATACACAATACATCACACAACCAATAGGAACACTACCATACACAATACATCACACAACCAATAGGAACACTACAACACAACCAATAGGAACACCATCATACACAATACATCACACAACCAATAGGAACACTACCATACACAATACATCACGCAACCAATAGGAACACTACAACACAACCAATAGGAACACCATCATACACACTACATCACGCAACCAATAGGAACACCACCATACACAATACATCACGCAACCAATAGGAACACTACAACACAACCAATAGGAACACCATCATACACACTACATCACGCAACCAATAGGAACACCATCATACACAATACATCACGCAACCAATAGGAACACTACAACACAACCAATAGGAACACTACCATACACAAAACATCACGCAACCAATAGGAACACTACAACACAACCAATAGGAACACTACCATACACAATACATCACGCAACCAATAGGAACACTACAACACAACCAATAGGAACACTACCATACACAATACATCACGCAACCAATAGGAACACTACAACACAACCAATAGGAACACTACAACACAACCAATAGGAACACTACAACACAACCAATAGGAACACTACAACACAACCAATAGGAACACTACAACACAACCAATAGGAACCCTACAACACAACCAATAGGTAAGCTACAACACAACCAATAGGAACACTACAACAGTTTATTTTTACTTATTTTATACATAATGTTGCCGCTAACGTCTCTTATGACCGAAAATGACTACTAGACATCAGGACTGCTGTTACTCACCACGAACTAGCAGAATCTTTTTTCCCTTTCATGACTCTGACGAGCCCGACTCGAACGATATACTGCTTCCTGAGGAACAGGTCCCGATCTCTACACCAGGCGGTGTCAGAGGAAGGCCCTAAAAGTTGTCTTTAGACTCCAGCCACCCTAGTCATAGACTGTTCTCTCTGCTACTGCACGGCAAGCGGTACTGGAGCCCCAAGTCTAGGTCCAAGAGGTTTCTAAACACCTTCTAACCCCCAAGCCCCAAGACTGCTGAACATCTGGTCAAATGACGATACACAGGTGCTACTCTCTGTTATTATCTATGCATTGTCACTTTAATAATTCTACCTACATGTACATTACCTCAACTAACCGGTGCCCCCTCACATTGACTCTGTACCGGTACCATCCTGTATATAGTCTCCACATTGACTCTGTACCGGTATCCCCTGTATATAGCCTCCACATTGACTCTGTACCGGTACCATCCTGTATATAGCCTCCACATTGACTCTGTACCGGTACCATCCTGTATATAGCCTCCACATTGACTCTGTACCGGTACCATCCTGTATATAGCCTCCACATTGACTCTGTACCAGTACCCCTTGTATATAGCCTCCACATTGACTCTGTACCGGTACCATCCTGTATATAGCCTCCACATTGACTCTGTACCGGTACCATCCTGTATATAGCCTCCACATTGACTCTGTACCAGTACCCCCTGTATATAGCCTCCACATTGACTCTGTACCGGTACCATCCTGTATATAGCCTCCACATTGACTCTGTACCGGTACCATCCTGTATATAGCCTCCACATTGACTCTGTACCAGTACCCCCTGTATATAGCCTCCACATTGACTCTGTACCGGTACCATCCTGTATATAGCCTCCACATTGACTCTGTACCGGTACCCCTGTATATAGCCCTCACATTGACTCTGTACCGGTACCATCCTGTATATAGCCTCCACATTGACTCTGTACCAGTACCCCCTGTATATAGCCTCCACATTGACTCTGTACCGGTACCATCCTGTATATAGTCTCGCTATTGTTATTTTACTGCTGCTCTTTAATTACTTGTTACTTTTATTTCTTATTCTTAACAGTATTTTTTTGAAACTGCATTGAGGAACCCGGCTATGAGGGGGGGCCAGTCCTCTTCTAGCTGTACTGGGTGGAGAGGAACCAGGCTATGAGGGGGGGCCAGTCCTCTTCTAGCTGTACTGGGTGGAGAGGAACCAGGCTATGAGGGGGGGGCAGTCCTCTTCTAGCTGTACTGGGTGGAGAGGAACCAGGCTATGAGGGGGGGCCAGTCCTCTTCTAGCTGTACTGGGTGGAGAGGAACCAGGCTATGAGGGGGGGCCAGTCCTCTTATAGCTGTACTGGGTGGAGAGGAACCAGGCTATGAGGGGGGGCCAGTCCTCTTCTAGCTGTACTGGGTGGAGAGGAACCAGGCTATGAGGGGGGGCCAGTCCTCTTCTAGCTGTACTGGGTGGAGAGGAACCAGGCTATGAGGGGGGGGCCAGTCCTCTTCTAGCTGTACTGGGTGGAGAGGAACCAGGCTATGAGGGGGGGCCAGTCCTCTTCTAGCTGTACTGGATGGAGAGGAACCCGGCTATGAGGGGGGGCCAGTCCTCTTCTAGCTGTACTGGGTGGAGAGGAACCCGGCTATGAGGGGGGGGGCCAGTCCTCTTCTAGCTGTACTGGGTGGAGAGGAACCAGGCTATGAAGGGGGGCCAGTCCTCTTCTCTTTTTTTTTCTTCTTCACCCTGTTGACTCAGGGATTCAAACTAGCGACCTTTTGGTTACTGGTCCAACGCTCTAACCTCCTGGGCTACCTGCCGCCTCTACACTCTAACCTCCTGGGCTACCTGCCGCCTCCACACTCTAACCTCCTGGGCTACCTGCCGCCTCTACACTCTAACCTCCTGGGCTACCTGCCGCCTCCACACTCTAACCTACTGGGCTACCTGCCGCCTCCACACTCTAACCTCCTGGGCTACCTGCCGCCTCCACACTCTAACCTCCTGGGCTACCTGCCGCCTCCACACTCTAACCACTAGGCTACCAGTTGCCTCCACACTCTAACCACTAGGCTACCCTGCCGCCCCCACACTCTAACCACTAGGCTACCAGTTGCCTCCACACTCTAACCACTAGGCTACCCTGCCGCCCCTACACTCTATCCACTAGGCTACCTGCCGCCTCCACACTCTAACCACTAGGCTACCCTGCCGCCCCCACACTCTATCCACTAGGCTACCCGCCGCCTCCACACTCTAACCACTAGGCTACCCGCTGCCTCCACAGCCTAACCACTAGGCTACCCTGCCACCCCTACACTCTATCCACTAGGCTACCTGCCGCCTCTACACTCTAACCTCCTGGGCTACCTGCCGCCTCTACACTCTAACCTCCTGGGCTACCTGCCGCCTCCACACTCTAACCTCCTGGGCTACCTGCCGCCTCTACACTCTAACCTCCTGGGCTACCTGCCGCCTCCACACTCTAACCTACTGGGCTACCTGCCGCCTCCACACTCTAACCTCCTGGGCTACCTGCCGCCTCCACACTCTAACCTCCTGGGCTACCTGCCGCCTCCACACTCTAACCACTAGGCTACCAGTTGCCTCCACACTCTAACCATTAGGCTACCCTGCCGCCCCCACACTCTAACCACTAGGCTACCAGTTGCCTCCACACTCTAACCACTAGGCTACCCTGCCGCCCCTACACTCTATCCACTAGGCTACCCGCCGCCTCCACACTCTAACCACTAGGCTACCCGCTGCCTCCACAGCCTAACCACTAGGCTACCCGCCGCCTCCACACTCTAACCACTAGGCTACCCTGCCGCCCCTACACTCTATCCACTAGGCTACCCGCCGCCTCCACACTCTAACCACTAGGCTACCCTGCCGCCCCCACACTCTATCCACTAGGCTACCCGCCGCCTCCACACTCTAACCACTAGGCTACCCGCTGCCTCCACAGCCTAACCACTAGGCTACCCTGCCACCCCTACACTCTATCCACTAGGCTACCTGCCGCCTCTACACTCTAACCTCCTGGGCTACCTGCCGCCTCTACACTCTAACCTCCTGGGCTACCTGCCGCCTCTACACTCTAACCTCCTGGGCTACCTGCCGCCTCCACACTCTAACCTTCTGGGCTACCTGCCGCCTCCACACTCTAACCTCCTGGGCTACCTGCCGCCTCTACACTCTAACCTCCTGGGCTACCTGCCGCCTCCACACTCTAACCTACTGGGCTACCTGCCGCCTCCACACTCTAACCTTCTGGGCTACCTGCCGCCTCCACACTCTAACCTCCTGGGCTACCTGCCGCCTCCACACTCTAACCTCCTGGGCTACCTGCCGCCTCCACACTCTAACCTCCTGGGCTACCTGCCGCCTCTACACTCTAACCTCCTGGGCTACCTGCCGCCTCCACACTCTAACCTACTGGGCTACCTGCCGCCTCCACACTCTAACCTTCTGGGCTACCTGCCGCCTCCACACTCTAACCTCCTGGGCTACCTGCCGCCTCCACACTCTAACCTCCTGGGCTACCTGCAACCTCCACACTCTAACCTCCTGGGCTACCTGCCGCCTCCACACTCTAACCACTAGGCTACCCTGCCGCCCCCACACTCTAACCACTAGGCTGCCCTGCCGCCCCCACACTCTAACCACTAGGCTACCCTGCCGCCCCTACACTCTATCCACTAGGCTACCTGCCGCCTCCACACTCTAACCACTAGGCTACCCGCTGCCTCCACACTCTAACCACTAGGCTACCCTGCCGCCCCTACACTCTATCCACTAGGCTACCTGCCGCCTCCACACTCTAACCTCCTAGGTTACCTGCCGCCTCCACACTCTAACCTCCTGGGCTACCTGCCGCCTCCACACTTTAACCTCCTGGGCTACCCGCCGCCTCCACACTCTAACCTCCTGGGCTACCTGCCGCCTCCAAACTCGAACCTCCTGGGCTACCTGCCGCCTCCACACTCTAACCTCCTGGGCTACCTGCCGCCTCCACACTCTAACCACTAGGCTACCTGCCGTCTCCACACTCTAACCACTAGGCTACCCTGCCGCCTCCACACTCTAACCTCCTGGGCTACCTGCCGCCTCCACACTCTAATCTCCTGGGCTACCTGCCGCCTCCACACTCTAACCTCCTGGGCTACCTGCCGCCTCCACACTCTAACCTCCTGGGCTACCTGCCGCCTCCACACTCTAACCTCCTGGGCTACCCGTCGCCTCCACACTCTAACCTCCTGGGCTACCCGCTGCCTCCACACTCTAACCACTAGGCTACCCGCTGCCTCCACAGTCTAACCACTAGGCTACCCTTCCGCCCCTACACTCTATCCACTAGGCTACCTGCCGCCTCCACACTCTAACCACTAGGCTACCCTGCCGCCCCTACACTCTATCCACTAGGATACCTGCCGCCTCTACACTCTAACCTCCTGGGCTACCTGCCGCCTCTACACTCTAACCTCCTGGGCTACCTGCCGCCTCTACACTCTAACCTCCTGGGCTACCTGCCGCCTCTACACTCTAACCTCCTGGGCTACCTGCCGCCTCTACACTCTAACCTCCTGGGCTACCTGCCGCCTCTACACTCTAACCTCCTGGGCTACCTGCCGCCTCCACACTCTAACCTCCTGGGCTACCTGCCGCCTCCACACTCTAACCTCCTGGGCTACCTGCCGCCTCCACACTCTAACCTCCTGGGCTACCTGCCGCCTCCACACTCTAACCTCCTGGGCTACCTGCCACCTCCACACTCTAACCTCCTGGGCTACCTGCCGCCCCTACACTCTATCCACTATGCTACCCGCCGCCTCTACACTCTAACCACTAGGCTACCCGCCGCCTCCACACTCTAACCACTAGGCTACCCTGCCGCCCCCACACTCTAACCACTAGGCTACCCTGCCGCCCCCACACTAACCACTAGGCTACCCTGCCGCCCCTACACTCTATCCACTAGGCTACCTGCCGCCCCTACACTCTAACCACTAGGCTACCCTGCCACCCCTACACTCTATCCACTAGGCTACCTGCCGCCTCCACACTCTAACCACTAGGCTACCTGCCGCCCCTACACTCTATCCACTAGGCTACCTGCCGCCTCCACACTCTAACCTCCTGGGCTACCTGCCGCCTCCACACTCTAACCTCCTGGGCTACCTGCCGCCTCCAAACTCTAACCTCCTGGGCTACCTGCCGCCTCCACACTCTAACCTCCTGGGCTACCTGCCGCCTCCACACTCTAACCACTAGGCTACCTGCCGTCTCTACACTCTAACCTCCTGGGCTACCTGCCGCCTCCACACTCTAACCTCCTGGGCTACCTGCCGCCTCCAAACTCTAACCTCCTGGGCTACCTGCCGCCTCCACACTCTAACCTCCTGGGCTACCTGCCGCCTCCACACTCTAACCACTAGGCTACCTGCCGTCTCTACACTCTAACCTCCTGGGCTACCTGCCGCCTCCACACTCTAACCTCCTGGGCTACCTGCCGCCTCCACACTCTAACCACTAGGCTACCCTGCCGCCCCTACACTCTATCCATTAGGCTACCCTGCCGCCCCTACACTCTAACCTCCTGGGCTACCTGCCGCCCCCACACTCTATCCACTAGGCTACCCGCTGCCTCCACACTCTAACCACTAGGCTACCCTGCCGCCTCCACACTCTAACCTCCTGGGCTACATGGGCGTTTGATGAGATAATACACTTTCCTAGTGTGTCTTTAAATAAGACTGACCTCAACGTGAATCAGGACTTTCTCCATATTTATTTAGACAGCCATTTGTTTCCCCTCTGTGTTTGATGAGTCCTATGATTCAGTGAGGGACACTTTGTTCTTGTAGATTTTGGATGCGTTATGTGTTTGTAACAGAAGGTGTGAATAGTTGACACATTATGGACAGCTTTAAGTAAACTGCTCTTTCATTTCCAGGGAACATCAATGAGACAACATTGACACGACAAGATATGATTCCCAATAAGTCCTTTAAGATCACGCGTGTGTCCTTTAAAGAGGGTTGTTATGATTTAAACATTTAAAATGTTCAGTTGTATTTTTTTTAATTTTTTACGCGTCTCTAATATCTGCACTTTGATGTAAAGTATCATTAAGAAATATGTTTGTGAGAGTAGGGACAAGTCTTTAAAAAAGGATCCCTATTCCCAATATAATGCATTACTTTTAGCTAACACATTGGAGGTCAACCTGTTCAATACAGTACAGGGAGGGAGGAATAATACTGCCTGTCCCAAACGGTATCCTATAAGTCCCATGGGCTCTGACCAAAAGTAGTGCACTATATACAGTTGGGAAGAGTGTGATACTCAGTTTATCCAGTAGAGGGGGTTGTATTGTTTGTCCTCAACGATCACAAACTGTGTCTGTCTCCAACCAGACTGTCTCTCTGTCTCCAACCACATGGTCCCTCTGTCTCCAACCATAATGTCTCTCTGTCTCCAACCATAATGTCTCTCTGTCTCCAACCAGACTGTGTCTCTGTCTCCAACCAGACTGTGTCTCTGTCTCCAACCAGACTGTCTCCCTGTCTCCAACCAGACTGTCTCTCTGTCTCCAACAAGACTGTCTCTCTGTCTCCAACCATAATGTCTCCAACCAAACAGTCTCTCTGTCTCTAACCAGACTGTCCCTCTGTCTCCAACCACACTGTGTCTTTGTCTCCAACCAGACTGTCTGTCTCCAACCATAATGTCTCTCTGTCTCCAACCAGACCGTGTCTCTCTGTCTCCAATCAGACCGTGTCTCTCTGTCTCCAACCAGACCGTGTCTCTCTGTCTCCAACCAGACCGTGTCTCTCTGTCTCCAACCAGACCGTGTCTCTGTCTCCAACCAGACCGTGTCTCTGTCTCCAACCAGACCGTGTCTCTGTCTCCAACCAGACCGTGTCTCTGTCTCCAACCAGACCGTGTCTCTGTCTCCAACCAGACCGTGTCTCTGTCTCCAACCAGACCGTGTCTCTGTCTCCAACCAGACCGTGTCTCTGTCTCCAACCAGACCGTGTCTCTGTCTCCAACCAGACCGTGTCTCTGTCTCCAACCAGACCGTGTCTCTGTCTCCAACCAGACCGTGTCTCTGTCTCCAACCAGACTGTGTCTCTGTCTCCAACCAGACTGTGTCTCTGTCTCCAACCAGACTCCAAGCAGTGGTTCGCTTAACCTCCTCCAATACAGTAGCCTCTCTATCCCATGAGTCCTGACCCTGTAACCTCCTCCAATACAGTAGTCTCTCTATCCCATGAATCCTGACCCTGTAACCTCCTCCAATACAGTAGTCTCTCTATCCCATGAATCCTGACCCTGTAACCTCCTCCAATACAGTAGTCTTTATGTCCCATGAATCCTGACCCTGTAACCTCCTCCAATACAGTAGCCTCTCTATCCCATGAGTCCTGACCCTGTAACCTCCTCCAATACAGTAGCCTCTCTATCCCATGAGTCCTGACCCTGTAACCTCCTCCAATACAGTAGCCTCTCTATCCCATGAATCCTGACCCTGTAACCTCCTCCAATACAGTAGTCTTTATGTCCCATGAATCCTGACCCTGTAACCTCCTCCAATACAGTAGTCTTTATGTCTCATGAATCCTGACCCTGTAACCTCCTCCAATACAGTAGTCTTTATGTCCCATGAATCCTGACCCTGTAACCTCCTCCAATACAGTAGTCTCTCTATCCCATGAGTCCTGACCCTGTAACCTCCTCCAATACAGTAGTCTCTCTATCCCATGAGTCCTGACCCTGCATTCTAACCACATCCTGAGCTACCAGTGGTGGCATCACTCTAGCAGTTTTATCACAGTAGAGTTTTAAGTTGCCTTCAACTGCAGGGCCCTGTCATGCACATCTAATGGGCAGTCATTCCTGCAGAGAATAGGCCACCTGGAATGCATCTTGCGTCCCATTAGGATTTCTGCATGTGACAGGCCTCACTCCAAGGGCTCTGCTCTGTAAAGCCAAGGTTTTGGATCAGTCCAACTGTCTACTACCTTGTTTAAGAGTCTCTTCACAACACTTTTTCAAGCCTTTCTGTTACTTTTAGGATATAGCCTGACAAGAGGTTATATGTCTGAGCTCATAATGCTCTGCAACAATCTTAAACTGACTGCAAAGCAAACTGGGGCGCGTTATCAGAACCCACCACCAGGGGGCTCCCAAGCCTAGCAACAACAACAACAAAAAATCCAATCCAAAAGGATATTTTCTGTAATACTGGACAAGAGTGCAATTTCAGGGTAATTTGCAGTGGTGTAAAGTACTGAAGTAAAACTACTTGAAAGTACTACTGAAGTTGTTTTTTTTGGGGGGGGTATCTGTACTTCTATGTTTGCTTTTACTCCACTACATTCCTAAAGAAAATAATGTACTTTTTACTCTGTACATTTTCACCGACATCCAAAAGTACTCATTACATATTAAATGCTTAGCAGGACAAGAAAATGGTCACATTTGCATACTTATCAAGAGAACATCCCTGATCATCCCTACTGCCTCTGATCTGGAGTACTCACTAAACAGAGAACATCCCTGATCATCCCTACCACCTCTGATCTGGAGTACTCACTAAACAGAGAACATCCCTGATCATCCCTACCACCTCTGATCTGGAGTACTCACTAAACAGAGAACATCCCTGATCATCCCTACCACCTCTGATCTGGCGGTCTCACTAAACAGAGAACATCCCTGATCATCCCTACCACCTCTGATCTGGAGTACTCACTAAACAGAGAACATCCCTGATCATCCCTACCACCTCTGATCTGGCGGTCTCACTAAACAGAGAACATCCCTGATCATCCCTACCACCTCTGATCTGGCGGTCTCACTGAACAGAGAACATCCCTGATCATCCCTACCACCTCTGATCTGGAGTACTCACTAAACAGAGAACATCCCTGATCATCCCTACCACCTCTGATCTGGCGGTCTCACTAAACAGAGAACATCCCTGATCATCCCTACCACCTCTGATCTGGCGGTCTCACTGAACAGAGAACATCCCTGATCATCCCTACCACCTCTGATCTGGAGTACTCACTAAACAGAGAACATCCCTGATCATCCCTACCACCTCTGATCTGGAGTACTCACTAAACAGAGAACATCCCTGATCATCCCTACCACCTCTGATCTGGTGGTCTCACTGAACAGAGAACATCCCTGATCATCCCTACCACCTCTGATCTGGCGGTCTCACTGAACACAAATGCTTCGTTGGTAAATTATGTATAATTAATTTAATATAATCTATAATTTAGCCCAAACAACTACCTCTTTCCCAACTGTATTTAATTTTAATTTATTTATTTATTTTGCTCCTTTGCACCCCATTATTTTTTATTTCTACTTTGCTCATTCTTCCATTGCTAAACTACCATTCCAGTATTTTACTTGCTATATTGTATTTACTTTGCCATCATGGCCTTTTTTGCCTTTACCTCCCTTCTCACCTCATTTGCTCACATTGTATATAGACTTGTTTATACTGCATTATTGACTGTATGTTTGTTTTTACTCCATGTGTAACTCTGTGTCGTTTTATCTGTCGAACTGCTTTGCTTTATCTTGGCCAGGTCGCAATTGTAAATGAGAACTTGTTCTCAACTTGCCTACCTGGTTAAATAAAGGTAAAATAAATAAATAAAAAATGTCTGAGTGTTGGAGTGTGCCTCGGGCTATCCTCAAATAAAAAATATATTCCGGTTTGCTTAATATAATAATTGTTATATTATTCATACTTTAACTTTTGATATTTAAGTATATTTTCGCAACTACATTTGTCACTTATACTCCCTCTCCGGCGTCTAGGTCATCAGGCTGCTGATTATCCCGCACACCTGTCACCATCATCAAGTGCACCTGAGCCTCATGACACTCACCTGGTCTCCATCACCTCCTTGATTATCTTCCCTCTATCTGTCACTCCTCTTGGATCTTTCCTCGCGTGTTATTGACTCTGTTTTCATGTCGGTGTGTTGTTTGTGTTTTGTGTTCATTGTTTCTT
Organism: Oncorhynchus kisutch; assembly: GCF_002021735.2. Classification (NCBI taxonomy): domain Eukaryota; kingdom Metazoa; phylum Chordata; class Actinopteri; order Salmoniformes; family Salmonidae; genus Oncorhynchus; species Oncorhynchus kisutch. The sequence continues at coordinate 4,003,164 of NC_034174.2, forward strand.
TTATCTATTAAAACACTCCCTGAACTTGCTTCCTGACTCTCAGCGCACTCGTTACAGAATAACACCTCACCTAATGGAAGCAACAGTGAGTGTTTTTTAAATTTTTATTTTTGGGTCAGATTTATGACGTTCGGTCCAGGAACTGCTACAGGCTCTCATGCCTCAGCCGGCTCGTCGGGCTCTCATGCCTCAGCCGGCTCGTCGGGCTCTCATGCCTCAGCCGGCTCGTCGGGCTCTCATGCCTCAGCCGGCTCGTCGGGCTCTCATGCCTCAGCCGGCTCGTCGGGCTCTCATGCCTTAGTCGGAAACCTTGAGAGGAGTGATATACTGGAAGTGGTTGTTGTGATCAGCTCTCAGACATATGAGGATGGATATCGATTGTTCTCGAGTTAGTAGTTGGACTAATTGGTGTTCGGGACAGGAAGGACAGGAAGGACAATATTGAATGTTTACAGGAAGGGGCAGTAATGAATAGAAACCTACAGTAATTCATATAACATAATGTCATGTTGACCTGACCAGGGGAAAGGTCATATAACATAATGTCATGTTGACCTGACCAGGGGAAAGGTCATACAACATAATGTCATGTTGACCTGACCAGGGGAAAGGTCACACAACATAATGTCATGTTGACCTGACCAGGGGAAAGGTCATATAACATAATGTCATGTTGACCAGGGGAAAGGTCATATAACATAATGTCATGTTGACCTGACCAGGGGAAAGGTCATATAACATAATGTCATGTTGACCAGGGGAAAGGTCATATAACATAATGTCATGTTGACCTGACCAGGGGAAAGGTCATATAACATAATGTCATGTTGACCTGACCAGGGGAAAGGTCATACAACATAATGTCATGTTGACCTGACCAGGGGAAAGGTCATACAACATAATGTCATGTTGACCTGACCAGGGGAAAGGTCATACAACATAATGTCATGTTGACCTGACCAGGGGAAAGGTCATATAACATAATGTCATGTTGACCAGGGGAAAGGTCATATAACATAATGTCATGTTGACCAGGGGAAAGGTCATATAACATAATGTCATGTTGACCTGACCAGGGGAAAGGTCATATAACATAATGTCATGTTGACCTGACCTGACCAGGGGAAAGGTCATATAACCAGGGGAAAGGTCATATAACATAATGTCATGTTGACCAGGGGAAAGGTCATATAACATAATGTCATGTTGACCTGACCTGACCAGGGGAAAGGTCATATAACCAGGGGAAAGGTCATATAACATAATGTCATGTTGACCAGGGGAAAGGTCATATAACATAATGTCATGATGACCAGGGGAAAGGTCATATAACCAGGGGAAAGGTCATATAACATAATGTCATGTTGACCAGGGGAAAGGTCATATAACATAATGTCATGATTACCAGGGGAAAGGTCATATAACCAGGGGAAAGGTCATATAACCAGGGGAAAGGTCATATAACCAGGGGAAAGGTCATATAACATAATGTCATGTTGACCTGACCAGACCAGGGGAAAGGTCATATAACATAATGTCATGATTACCAGGGGAAAGGTCATATAACCAGGGGAAAGGTCATATAACCAGGGGAAAGGTCATATAACATAATGTCATGTTGACCTGACCAGGGGAAAGGTCATATAACATAATGTCATGATTACCAGGGGAAAGGTCATATAACCAGGGGAAAGGTCATATAACCAGGGGAAAGGTCATATAACATAATGTCATGTTGACCTGACCAGGGGAAAGGTCATATAACATAATGTCATGTTGACCTGACCTGACCTGACCAGAGGAAAGGTCATATAACATAATGTCATGTTGACCTGACCAGGGGAAAGGTCATATAACCAGGGGAAAGGTCATATAACATAATGTCATGTTGATCTGACCAGGGGAAAGGTCATATAACCAGGTGAAAGGTCATATAACATAATGTCATCTTGACCTGACCAGGTGAAAGGTCATATAACATAATGTCATGTTGACCAGGGGAAAGGTCATATAACCAGGGGAAAGGTCATATAACCAGGTGAAAGGTCATATAACATAATGTCATGTTGACCAGGGGAAAGGTCATATAACCAGGGGAAAGGTCATATAACCAGGTCAAAGGTCATATAACATAATGTCATGTTGACCAGGGGAAAGGTCATACAACATAATGTCATGTTGACCTGACCAGGGGAAAGGTCATATAACCAGGGGAAAGGTCATATAACATAATGTCATGTTGACCAGGGGAAAGGTCATATAACATAATGTCATGTTGACCTGACCAGGGGAAAGGTCATATAACATAATGTCATGTTGACCTGACCAGGGGAAAGGTCATATAACATAATGTCATGTTGACCTGACCAGGGGAAAGATCATATAACCAGGTGAAAGGTCATATAACATAATGTCATGTTGATCTGACCTGACCAGGTGAAAGGTCATATAACAATGTCATGTTGACCAGGGGAAAGGTCATATAACAATGTCATGTTGACCTGACCAGGTGAAAGGTCATATAACCAGGGGAAAGGTCATATAACATAATGTCATGTTGACCTGACCAGGGGAAAGGTCATATAACATCATGTCATGTTGACCTGACCAGGTGAAAGGTCATATAACCAGGTGAAAGGTCATATAACATAATGTCATGATTACCAGGGGAAAGGTCATATAACATAATGTCATGTTGACCTGACCAGGTGAAAGGTCATATAACATAATGTCATGTTGACCAGGGGAAAGGTCATATAACCAGGGGAAAGGTCATATAACCAGGTGAAAGGTCATATAACATAATGTCATGTTGACCAGGGGAAAGGTCATATAACCAGGGGAAAGGTCATATAACCAGGGGAAAGGTCATATAACCAGGGGAAAGGTCATATAACATAATGTCATGATTACCAGGGGAAAGGTCATATAACCAGGGGAAAGGTCATAGAACATAATGTCATGTTGACCTGACCAGGGGAAAGGTCATATAACATAATGTCATGTTGACCTGACCTGACCAGAGGAAAGGTCATATAACATAATGTCATGTTGACCTGACCAGGGGAAAGGTCATATAACCAGGTGAAATGTCATATAACATAATGTCATGTTGATCTGACCTGACCAGGTGAAAGGTCATATAACATAATGTCATGTTGACCAGGGGAAAGGTCATATAACCAGGGGAAAGGTCATTTAACATAATGTCATGTTGACCTGACCAGGGGAAAGGTCATATAACCAGGTGAAAGGTCATATAACATAATGTCATCTTGACCTGACCAGGTGAAAGGTCATATAACATAATGTCATGTTGACCAGGGGAAAGGTCATATAACCAGGGGAAAGGTCATATAACATAATGTCATGTTGACCAGGGGAAAGGTCATATAACATAATGTCATGATTACCAGGGGAAAGGTCATATAACCAGGGGAAAGGTCATATAACCAGGGGAAAGGTCATATAACCAGGGGAAAGGTCATATAACATAATGTCATGTTGACCTGACCTGACCAGGGGAAAGATCATATAACCAGGTGAAAGGTCATATAACATAATGTCATGTTGATCTGACCTGACCAGGTGAAAGGTCATATAACAATGTCATGTTGACCAGGGGAAAGGTCATATAACATAATGTCATGTTGACCTGACCAGGGGAAAGGTCATATAACATAATGTCATGTTGACCTGACCAGGTGAAAGGTCATATAACCAGGTGAAAGGTCATATAACATAATGTCATGATTGCCAGGGGAACGGTCATATAACATAATGTCATGTTGACCTGACCAGGTGAAAGGTCATATAACATAATGTCATGTTGACCAGGGGAAAGGTCATATAACATAATGTCATGTTGACCTGACCAGGGGAAAGGTCATATAACATAATGTCATGTTGACCTGACCAGGTGAAAGGTCATATAACCAGGTGAAAGGTCATATAACATAATGTCATGATTGCCAGGGGAACGGTCATATAACATAATGTCATGTTGACCTGACCAGGTGAAAGGTCATATAACATAATGTCATGTTGACCAGGGGAAAGGTCATACAACATAATGTCATGTTGACCTGACCAGGGGAAAGGTCATATAACCAGGGGAAAGGTCATATAACATAATGTCATGTTGACCTGACCAGGGGAAAGGTCATATAACATAATGCATGTTGACCTGACCTGACCAGGGGAAAGGTCATATAACATAATGTCATGTTGACCTGACCAGGGGAAAGATCATATAACCAGGTGAAAGGTCATATAACATAATGTCATGTTGATCTGACCTGACCAGGTGAAAGGTCATATAACAATGTCATGTTGACCAGGGGAAAGGTCATATAACAATGTCATGTTGACCAGGGGAAAGGTCATATAACCAGGGGAAAGGTCATATAACATAATGTCATGTTGACCTGACCAGGGGAAAGGTCATATAACATCATGTCATGTTGACCTGACCAGGTGAAAGGTCATATAACCAGGTGAAAGGTCATATAACATAATGTCATGATTACCAGGGGAAAGGTCATATAACATAATGTCATGTTGACCTGACCAGGTGAAAGGTCATATAACATAATGTCATGTTGACCAGGGGAAAGGTCATATAACCAGGGGAAAGGTCATATAACCAGGTGAAAGGTCATATAACATAATGTCATGTTGACCAGGGGAAAGGTCAGATAACCAGGGGAAAGGTCATATAACCAGGGGAAAGGTCATATAACATAATGTCATGATTACCAGGGGAAAGGTCATATAACCAGGGGAAAGGTCATAGAACATAATGTCATGTTGACCTGACCAGGGGAAAGGTCATATAACATAATGTCATGTTGACCTGACCTGACCAGAGGAAAGGTCATATAACATAATGTCATGTTGACCTGACCAGGGGAAAGGTCATATAACCAGGTGAAATGTCATATAACATAATGTCATGTTGATCTGACCTGACCAGGTGAAAGGTCATATAACATAATGTCATGTTGACCAGGGGAAAGGTCATATAACCAGGTGAAATGTCATATAACATAATGTCATGTTGATCTGACCTGACCAGGTGAAAGGTCATATAACATAATGTCATGTTGACCAGGGGAAAGGTCATATAACCAGGGGAAAGGTCATTTAACATAATGTCATGTTGACCTGACCAGGGGAAAGGTCATATAACCAGGTGAAAGGTCATATAACATAATGTCATCTTGACCTGACCAGGTGAAAGGTCATATAACATAATGTCATGTTGACCAGGGGAAAGGTCATATAACCAGGGGAAAGGTCATATAACATAATGTCATGTTGACCAGGGGAAAGGTCATATAACATAATGTCATGATTACCAGGGGAAAGGTCATATAACCAGGGGAAAGGTCATATAACCAGGGGAAAGGTCATATAACCAGGGGAAAGGTCATATAACATAATGTCATGTTGACCTGACCTGACCAGGGGAAAGATCATATAACCAGGTGAAAGGTCATATAACATAATGTCATGTTGATCTGACCTGACCAGGTGAAAGGTCATATAACAATGTCATGTTGACCAGGGGAAAGGTCATATAACATAATGTCATGTTGACCTGACCAGGGGAAAGGTCATATAACATAATGTCATGTTGACCTGACCAGGGGAAAGGTCATATAACATAATGTCATGTTGACCTGACCAGGTGAAAGGTCATATAACCAGGTGAAAGGTCATATAACATAATGTCATGATTGCCAGGGGAACGGTCATATAACATAATGTCATGTTGACCTGACCAGGTGAAAGGTCATATAACATAATGTCATGTTGACCAGGGGAAAGGTCATACAACATAATGTCATGTTGACCTGACCAGGGGAAAGGTCATATAACCAGGGGAAAGGTCATATAACATAATGTCATGTTGACCTGACCAGACCAAGGGAAAGGTCATATAACATAATGTCATGTTGACCAGGTGAAAGGTCATATAACATAATGTCATGTTGACCAGGAGAAAGGTCATATAACCAGGGGAAAGGTCATATAACATAATGTCATGTTGACCTGACCAGGTGAAATGTCATATAACATAATGTCATGTTGATCAGGAGAAAGTAGTTCCCCTCTGTATATCTTCTCTCTTTAAACTAGTTTGACATTACATTTTTTTTAAATGAATAATCTCAAGATGTTAACCTCTTTAGTGTTAGGAGATGAAACAGCTGGCTGGTGATGGGCAGGACCAGGTTCCTTAGTTTAGTGATGCGCTTTGAGGGTACTATGGTGTTGAACGCTGAGTTGTAGTCAATGAACAGCATTCTCACATAGGTGTTCCTTTTGTCCAGGTGGGAAAGGGCAGTGTGGAGTGCGATAGAGATTGCATCATCTGTGGGTTTTGTTTGGGCGGTATGCAAATTGGAGTGGGTCTAGGGTTTCTGGGATAATGGTGTTGATGTGACCCATGACCAGCCTTTCAAAGCACTTCATGGCTACGGAGGTGAGTGTTATGGGTTCTGTAGTCATTTAGGCAGGTTGCCTTTGTGTTTTGGGGCACAGGGACTATGGTGGTCTGCTTGAAGCATGTTGGTATTACAGACTCAATCAGGGAAAGGTTGAAAATGTCAGTGAAGACACCTGCCAGTTGGTCAGCACATTCCCGGAGCACACGTCCTGGTAATCCGTCTGGCTTCGCAGCCTTATGTATGTTTACCTGTTTAAAGTTGACCTGTTTAAAGTTGACCTGTTTAAAGTTGACCTGTTTAAAGTTGACCTGTTTAAAGTGGACCTGTTTAAAGTGGACCTGTTTAAAGTGGACCTGTTCAAAGTTTACCTGTTTATTCTGTTGTAACAAAAAAAAGCATAGCAAAGATGAAAAACATCGACATTTGTTAAATTGCTTAGTCTGACACGTTGTGGTTGCATGCAGCTTGGAGCTCACGGAATCAGTAGGCTGTTAAACACTCCAACAGGAAACAGAAGCAGGATCGGTCTTATTTCTGTAGATTTATAAAGCCAGGTGCATTTAATACCATTTAGACTATTGATTATAGACCTAATTCAGTTGGGGTTTCCTCTCTCCTTAATTAAGACAAGGGCTGTTTTCTCCTCTCCTCACTCTGCTGCTGCCTCCACCACATTGTTCTCAACACCAATATGCTGGTTAACGTTGCTATTATGCACGTAGCAAGATTGAATTGGCACCTTTCCCAACTGAAGATTATACTTCAGAAACGTAGACAGCAACCAATATCCAACGTAGGAGAAACTGCATTTGTTATACAATAATATTATATTGCTGCATAATTATTTAAAAAAATTATATAACCATATACAATTTCAGAATCGCATGTCTTAGAGTGATGGACTGTGCCATCTCCACGGCCTCCGCAATGGATTAGTCCACTTAGATAGGGTGAAGAATCAGACAGGTGTCTTGTGCACCATTGGAAACAAAATCAATTTGCTCGACGAAAGACATTTCGGCCGACCAACAGCCTATCGACAGAACAATCGCCCAGTCAACTAAATGGTGGTCGACCAACAGCCTATCGACCAGTCAACTAAATGGTGGTCGACCAACAAACCTATCGACCAGTCAACTAAATGGTGGTCGACCAACAACCTATCGACCAGTCGACCAACAACCTATCGACCAGTCGACCAACAACCTATCGACCAGTCGACCAACAACCTATCGACCAGTCGACCAACAACCTATCGACCAGTCGACCAACAACCTATCGACCAGTCGACCAACAACCTATCGACCAGTCGACCAACAACCTATTGACCAGTCTACTAAATGGTGGTCGACCAACAACCTATCGACCAGTCGACCAACAACCTATCGACCAGTCTACTGAATGGGGTCGACCAACAGCCTATCGACCAGTGAACTGAATGGGGTCAGCCTTTCCCGAAAGCAACCCTATTCCCTATATAGTTCACTACTTTTTTATTCTGCAGTAGTTTAGGACCTGAATTCATAGGCAGCAGTAGCAACAGGAGCCTTCCCACCAAGCCATGATTGACAAGTGTCTGTTGCCATAGCACCGGGAGGTGTAACCTGTTGAGTTATATTCCATAAGATGTTCCTCTGCCCTTAGTTCAGCCCCCTTCCTTCACCTATCTGATAGGACTGGATAATATGAAAGCAATATAGCCGGAAAATAGGTAGAACCACAACGGGGAGAGATTAAGTGAAGGAGGACAGATGGGAAGAAAATGAATATTGTCCCCTCATTTAAAATGTCATTATACAGTGTTGAAACGATGTGAAAATAGTTAAAGTACAAAAGGGAGAAAAAAAGAAACATAAATATGGGTTGTATTTACAATGGTGTGTGTCCTTCACTGGTTGCCCTTTTCTCGTGGCAACAGGTCACAAATCTTGCTGCTGTGATGGAACACTGTGGTATTTCACCCAGTAGATATGGGAGTTTATCCAAATTGGATTTGTTTTCGAATTCTCTCTCTCTCTCTTTCTCTTTTTCTCTCTCTCTCTCTTACTCACCCTCTATGTCACGGGCGTCCTCCTCTTCATCTGAAGAGGAGAGGCGAGAAGGATCGGAGGACCAAAATGCGGCGTGGTGTGTGTTCATGATGAATATTTAATTAAAGAAAGCACTGAACACTGAATACAAACTGTACAAAAACAATAAACAAATAATGACCGTGAAGCTATAAATGAGACCTGTGCTGAACACAAGCAACTAACATAGACAATCACCCACAAACAAACAGTGAAACCCAGGCTACCTAAGTATGATTCTCAATCAGAGACAACTAATGACACCTGCCTCTGATTGAGAACCATACTAGGCCGAAACATAGAAATACCCAAATCATAGAAAAACAAACATAGACTGCCCACCCCAACTCACGCCCTGACCATCCTAAATAATGACAAAACAAAGGAAATAAAGGTCATAACGTGACAGTCTATTCAATTCAAAGGGCTTAATTGGCATCAAAACGTGTTTACATTACCAAACCAATTTAACAAAACTAAGACAAAAACAACCATTAATTAACAGTGAACATTACACACACAAAACGTTTGAAGAGAATAACACCATTTATTATTATTAGAGAATAACACCATTTATTATTATTAGAGAATAACACCATTTATTATTATTAGAGAATAACACCATTTATTATTATTAGAGAATAACACCATTTATTATTATTAGAGAATAACACCATTTATTATTATTAGAGAATAACACCATTTATTATTATTAGAGAATAACACCATTTATTATTATTAGAGAATAACACCATTTATTATTATTAGAGAATAACACCATTTATTATTATTAGAGAATAACACCATTTATTATTATTAGAGAATAACACCATTTATTATTATTAGAGTATAACACCATTTATTATTATTAGAGTATAACACCATTTATTATTATTAGAGAATAACACCATTTATTATTATTAGAGAATAACACCATTTATTATTATTAGAGAATAACACCATTTATTATTATTAGAGTATAACACCATTTATTATTATTAGAGTATAACACCATTTATTATTATTAGAGAATAACACCATTTATTATTATTAGAGTATAACACCATTTATTATTATTAGAGAATAACACCATTTATTATTATTAGAGAATAACACCATTTATTATTATTAGTGGTTAAAAAAAGTATTGTAGTGTAGTGGCAATACTATTTGAGATGTGTATATACAGTATGTTATATACAGTTGAAGTCTGAAGTTTACATACACCTTAGCCAAATACATTTAAACTCAGTTTTTCACAATTCCTGACATTTAATTGAATGGTCAGTTAGGATCACCACTTTATTTTAAGATTGTGAAATGTCAGAATAACAGTAGAGAGAATGATTTATTTCAGCTTTTTCTTTCATCACATTCCCAGTGGGTCAGAAGTTTACATAAACTCAATTAGTATTTGGTAGCATTGTCTTTAAATTGTTGAACTTGGGTCAAACGTTTCAGGTAGCCTTCTACAAGCTTCCCACAATAAGTTGGGTGAATTTTGGCCCATTCCTCCTGACAGAGCTGGTGTAACTGAGTCAGGTTTGTAGGCCTCCTAGCTTGCACACGCATTTTCAGTTCTACCCTCAAATTTTCTATAGGAATGAGGTCAGGGCTTTGTGATGGCCACTCCAATACCTTGACTTTGTTGTCCTTAAGCCATTTTGCCACAACTTTGGAAGTATGCTTTGGGTCATTGTCCATTTGGAAGACCCATTTGCGACCAAGATTTAACTTCCTGACTGATGTCTTGAGATGTTGCTTCAATATATCCATATAATTTTCATCCCTCATGAAGCCATCTATTTTGTGAAGTGCACCTGTTCCTCCTGCAGCAAAGCACCCTCAAAACATGATGCTGCCACCCCCGTTCTTCACGGTTGGGATGGTGTTCCTCGGCTTGCAAGCCTCCCCCTTTTTCCTCCAAACAAAACGATGGTCATTATAGCCAAACAGTTCTAATTATGTTTCATCAGACCAGAGGACATTTCTCCAATAAGTACGATCTTTGTCCCCATGTTGCAAACCATAGTCTGGCTTTTCTAGACGGTTTGGAGCAGTGGCTTCTTCCTTGCTGAGCGGCCTTTCAGGTTATATCGATATAGGACTTGTTTTACTGTGGATGTAGATACCAGAGGACATTTCTCCAAAAAGTACGATCTTTGTCCCATGGTGTTTATACTTGCGTACTATTGTTTGTACAGATGAACTTGGTACCTTCAGACATTTGGAAATTGTTCCCAATGATGAACCAGATTTGTGGAGGTATTTCTGAGGTCTTGGTTGATTTCTTTAGATTTTCCCATGATGTCAAGCAAAGAGGCACTGAGTTTGAAGGTAGGGCTTGAAATACATCCACAGGTACACCTGCAATTGACTCATATGACGTCAATTAGCCTATCAGAAGCTTATAAAGCCATGACATCATTCATGTGTCTAGAGTCAAACTGATGTCTCACAGCCCTTTATGTTCTGTTGACCTTTGCCCCATCTCCGGATTGTTGGCCTCTGCCTACCCTGACCCTGAGCCTGCCTTGACCTGTCTATTTCCTGCCCCTGTTGGAATATTAAACCATTGTCAATTCGACGTGTCTGCATCTGGGTCTTACCTTGATTCCTGATACTTACTTCATCTAGACAACGTATCTCACTGACAACCAAAAGTGTTGAAGAACAAATTCTCAAGTTATAAAATACGTCTATGAAAATCAGTCCTGCCGCCTCTCAAGACCCAGACAGACGTGTCTGCATCTGGGTCTTACTTTGATTCCTGATACATATAAGAGGTTTGGCAGGAGGTTTGAAAGCGCAGCTTGGTTTCCACCTCATTTTGTGGGCAGTGTGCACATGTCCTGTCTTATCTTGAGAGACAGATTGTCCTATGGCATGCCTATTTACATAGTCAAAGCTTTTCTTAGTTTTGGGTCAGTCACAGTGGTCAGGTATTCTGCCACTGTTTACTCTCTGTTTAGGGCCAAATAGCATTCTAGTTTGCTCTATTTTTTTGTTAATTCTTTCCGATGTGTCAAGTAATTATCATTTTGTTTTTTCATGATTTGGTTGGGTCTAATTGTGTTGCTGTCTTGGGGCTCTGTGGGGTCTGTTTGTGTTTGTGAACAGAGCCCCAGGACCGGCTGCCTGAGGGGACTCTTCCATAGGTTAATCGCCTTGCAGGTTAGGGAGTTGTGATGGAAGGTTTGTCTCTTTTCTGGATTTTGATAATTAGTGGGTCCTAATTCTGCTCTGAGTGCATTATTTGGGTTTTTGCGGTGAACTCTGAGGATATTCTTTGCAAAATTTCAATTGTGTGTTTGCCCCATCTGGTGAATTATTGGTTGGTGAGGGAACCCCAGACCTCACAACCATAGAGGGCAGTTATATAACTGATTGGAGTATGTTTTATCCAGATCTTAATTGGGATTAATTAATTGCAATTGTAAGTTATTTTTGATGGCGTAGAAGGCCCTTCTTGCTTTGTCTCAGATCGTTCACCGTCTTGCGGAAGTTACCTGTGTTACTGATGTTTAGGCCGAGGTATGTGTCATTCTTTGTGTGCTCTAGGGCAACAATATCCAGATTGAATTTATGTTCGTGGACCTTTTTTGGAACACCATTAGCTTTGTCTTACTGAGATTTACTGTCAGGGTCCAAGTCTGACAGAATCTATGCAGAAGATCTAGATGCTGCTGTAGGTGCTCCTTGGATGGGGACAGAAGCACCAGATCATTTGCAAACAGTAAAACTTGTAGTAGGGTGAGGCCGGGTGTTGCAGACAGTTTGAGTGCCCTGGCCAATGAATTTATGTTTTTCCCCCCAACACTGCTTTCTATCAGTTTATACAGCGGACCATCATGCCAAATTGAATACAACATATATTTTTTAAATCAACAAAGCATGAGAAGATTTTGCTTTTGATTGTTTGTCAATTGGGCTGTGCAGGGTATATATGTGGTCTGTTGTACTGTATTTTGGTAAGAAGCCAATTTGACATTTGCTCAGGACGTTGTTTTCACTGAGGAAATGTTGGCGTCTGCTGTTGATGAGCAGGGTGATTTTCCAGAGGTTACTGTTTACAGATTCCATGGTAATTATTGGGGTCAAATTTGTCTCCACTTTTGTGGATTGAGGTGATCAGACCTTGGGGAAGATGCTAGAGCTGAGGATAATATTAAAGAGTATAAGTATAGCCAACTTAAGATTGTGGCCTGTATATTTCATCATTTAATTTAGGATACCATCAACACCAAATCAAATCAAATCAAATGTATTTGTCACATACACATGGTTAGCAGATGTTAATGCGAGCGTAGCGAAATGCTTGTGCTTCTAGTTCCGACAATGCAGTAATAACCAACGAGTAATCTAGCTAACAATTCCAAAACTACTACCTTATACACATAAGTGTAAAGGGATAAAGAATATGTACATAAAGATATATGAATGAGTGATGGTACAGAGCAGCATAGGCAAGATACAGTAGATGGTATCGAGTACAGTATATACATATGAGATGAGTAATGTAGGGTATGTAAACAAAGTAGCATAGTTAAAGTGGCTAGTGATACATGTATTACATAAAGATGCAGTAGATGATAGAGTACAGTATATAGGTATACATATGAGATGAATAATGTAGAGTAAGTAAACATTATATTAAGTAGCATTGTTTAAAGTGTCAAGTGATATATTTTACATAATTTCCATAAATTCCCATTATTAAAGTGGCTGGAGGTGAGTCAGTGTGTTGGCAGCAGCCACTCAATATTAGTGGTGGCTGTTTAACAGTCTGATGGACATCAATTTCCATAAATTCCCATTTTGGGGCTTTTGGAGGGTTTGTATTTTGTTTTGTAGTATATTCAATGTAATTTGATAATCCAGTGGGTTCTTGGTCTTTAATATCTGATTCTAAGATTTCTAATTGATAATGTATTGATAATTGATAATGTATTGATAATTGATAATGTATTGATAATTGATAATGTATTGACAATTGATAATGTATTGATAATTGATAATGTATTGACAATTGATAATGTATTGATAATTGATAATGTATTGATCATTGATAATGTATATGTTTTCGCTGTTTACTTTTTGTTATAGAGCCAAAAAGAAGAAGAGGAGAAGTGGTTTATCCAAGTTATCTATGGATAGATAACTCTTTGTGTGATTGTTTGTTTAGTGTTTTCCAATTTTTGTTTAGTGTTTTTGATTCTACGGATTCTTCAATTGAGCTGATTTCTGACGTGCTGTTCCTTCTTTTTCCGTAGTGTATTTCTGTATTGTTTTAGTGATTCACCATATTGAAGACGTATACTCAGGTTTTCTAGGATTCTATATTTTTGCTCGGACAGGTTTCTCAATGTCTTTCTTAGTTTTTTGTTTTGCATATTTCATCAAACCATTTGTCGTTGTTCTTCATTTTGTTAGGTTGTCTGCTTGGAATTCTTAGATTTGATAGGGAAGCTAAAAGGTATGTTTTCTAAAGTTTACACCTTCAATACTACAGTGAAATGTTTAGTCCAGGAAGTTGTCTAAAAGGGATTGAATTTGTTGTTGCCTAATTGTTTTTTGGGGGTAGGTTTCTACACTCTTTTCCTTCCACAGTTATGCAGTTCCTTTGGCTTTGATGCCTCACGATTGAGTTATGTTTTAGTGTGGGGATATAGGTAGCACACAGGAGGACATTTTGATTGAGTTATGTCTGCTTTATACCAAATTAGCATACCGCCTGAGTCTCTTCACTGTGTAACACCTGGTAGTTTGGTGGATGCGACAACCAACTATAATCTAGAGGACAACCAGTGGGTCCATCTCCTCTATACCATGTTTCTTGTAGGATGACAATGCCTGTATTTCCGATTGCTTTGGGTTCCTGCTCTTTATGCCAAAGGCAGATGACCTCAGACCTTGTATATTCCAGGATGAGATAGTAAAAGCTTTGTGTTCCATATTGTCTAGTGTTGTTTTCTTGTGGTTTCGGAAACTTTTAGGTTTGAGCAGAGCATGCTGAGCAGGTGTATTAGTGGGCCTGTTGCTCCTCTCTCTCTCTCTCTCTCTCTCTCTCTCTCTCTCTCTCTCTCTCTGTCTCTGTCTCTGTCTCTGTCTCTCTCTCTCTCCCTCTGTCTCTCTCTCCCTCTGTCTCTTTCTCTTTGTCTCTTTGTCTCTCTCTCTCTCTCTCTCTCTCTCTCTCTCTCTCTCTCTCTGTCTCTTTGTCTCTCTCTCTCTCTGTCTATCTCTCTCTCTGTCTCTCTCTGTCTCTCTCTCTCTCTGTCTCTCTCTCTGTCTATCTCTCTCTCTGTCTCTCTCTGTCTCTCTCTCTCTCTCTGTCTATCTCTCTCTCTGTCTCTCTCTGTCTCTCTCTGTCTCTCTCTGTCTCTCTCTCTGTCTCTCTCTCTCCCTCTGTCTCTCTCTCTGTCCCTCTGTCTATCTCTCTCTCTCTCCCTCTGTCTCTGTCTCTCTCTGTCTCTCTCTCTCTCTCTCTCTGTCTCTCTGTCTCTCTCTCGTTTAACCTACATCTTTTCTTTCCTTCCCTCACCTCCAGTCGAGGGAAGCCATGGTAACGACGGCCTGTTGCCGGGGCAACCATTGCTTGAGCCGGACCAGCCAATCACTGCTGGAGATTCTAGATGGGATTGTGATTATGTACAACCTAAGTGTTCATCAACAGCTCGTAAGAGGCTGTCTGTTCATTGTATGGGCTCCAACAAGGGAACCATTGTATTAGAAGTGCTCTGTAGATCAAGGTAGGAGGCAAAAATATCTGTCCCAAATGACACCCAATTCCCAGTGCATTTCTCCACATTTCGCTACGTTACAGCCTTATTCTAAAATGGATTAAATGGATTAAATGTTTTTTTCCCTTTAATACGTCTACACACAATACCCCACAATGACATCACAATACCCCATAATGACATCATAATACCCCATAATGACATCACAATACCCCATAATTACATTACAATACCCCATAATGACATCACAATATCCCATAATGACATCACAATACCCCATAATGACATCACAATACCCCATAACGACAAAGCAAAAACAGGTTATTAGTCATTTTAGCAAATTAAATATTACATTGACATAAGTATTCAGACCCTTTACTCAGTACTTTGTTGTAGCACCTTGTGCAGCGATTACAGCATCGAGTCTTCTTGGGTATGACACGACAAGCTTGGCACACCTGTATTTGTGGAGTTTCTTCCATTCTTCTCTGCAGATCTTGGGCTCTGGCAAGGCCACTCAAGGACATTCAGAGACTTGTCCCGAAGCCACTCCTGCGTTGTTTTGCCTGTGTGCTTAGTTGTTGTTGTCCTGTTGGAAGGTGAACCTTCGCTCCAGTCTGAGGTCCTGAGCGCTTTAGAGCAGGTTTTCATCAAGGATCCCTCTGTACTTTGGTCTGTTCAGTTTTCCCTCGTTGCTGACTAGTCTCCCAGTCCCTGCCGCTGAAAAACATCCCCACAGCAATGCTGCTACCACCATGCTTCTCCCTAGGGATGGTGCCAGGTTTCCTCCAGATGTGAAGCTTGGCATTTAGGCCAAAGAGTTTCATCAGACCAGAGATCTCATATCTCATGGTCTGAGAGTTCTTTAGGTGCCTTTCGGCAACCCGGCCCAGAGCCCTGTAACCTGGCCCGGAGCCCTGTAACCCGGCCCAGAGCGAGGTAACCCGGCCCAGAGCCCTGTAACCCAGCCCAGAGCCCTGTAACCCGGCCCAAAGCGAGGTAACCTGGCCCAGAGCCCTGTAACCCGGCCCAGAGCCCTGTAACCCAGCCCTGTAACCCGGCCCAGAGCGAGGTAACCCGGCCCAGAGTGCAGTAACCCGGCCCAGAGCCCTGTAACCCGGCCCAGAGCCCTGTAACCCAGGCCCAGAACCCTGTAACCCGGCCCAGAGCCCTGTAACCCGGCCCAGAGCCCTGTAACCCGGCCCAGAGCGAGGTAACCCGGCCCAGAGCCCTGTAACCCGGCCCAGAGCCCTGTAACCCGGCCCAGAGCCCTGTAACCCGGCCCAGAGCCCTGTAACCCGGCCCAGAGCCCTGTAACCCAGCCCAGAGCCCTGTAACCCAGCCCAGAGCCCTGTAACCCGGCCCAGAGCGAGGTAACCCGGCCCAGAGCCCTGTAACCCAGCCCAGAGCCCTGTAACCCGGCCCAGAGCCCTGTAACCCGGCCCAGAGCCCTGTAACCCGGCCCAGAGCCCTGTAACCCAGCCCAGAGCCCTGTAAACCGGCCCAGAGCGAGGTAACCCGGCCCAGAGCCCTGTAACCCGGCCCAGAGCCCTGTAACCCAGCCCAGAGCCCTGTAAACCGGCCCAGAGCGAGGTAACCCGGCCCAGAGCCCTGTAACCCGGCCCAGAGCCCTGTAACCCGGCCCAGAGCCCTAAAGAACAGAAACAGAAGCAGCACAGTGGAACAAATGTATTTCTATTGACTGTGTGATGTTGTCGGTAATCTCCCTGTCGTTTGTGTGGGTGTGTGTATGTGTGTGTGTGTGTGTGTGTGTGTGTGTGTGTGTGTGTGTGTGTGTGTGTGTGTGTGTGGGTGTGTGCATGTGTGTCCTATCCCCAAGCTATGAGGACACCCTGACTCAACTCGATGTTGTCCTCTCTAAGCACCCATGCATCGTCAGGACAGATCAGTGGTTAGCCAATCAGAAACATATCCATCAAAATTATAAATCTATGGCCTTAATATCCATCGTATTATAAACTTCATTATAAATTAATCGCATTTGTTAGTAGGGGCTCAGAGTTTTCCTGAACACATTACTGAAGAGAATCGACTTGACCACGAGGAACTCTGAATTGTGAGTTACTATGGTCTGGAGTTTTACCTGCTCACGTCACATGGTCAGAGATGAATAACTCTGATTTATCGTCCGTTAGTCAGCACCTCATCTAAAATGGTCTTTATTTCTTTGCCTGTTTATTAGCTAACAGGTTTAGGTAAGAGGAATGACACGTTCATTTCTACACACAGCGAAAACGTGTAAATGAGTCACCCTAGGTTGTATCCCAAATTGCACCATATTCCATGAACAAAGCACCACACACACACACACACACACACACACACACACACACACACACACACACACACACACACACACACACACACACACACACACACACACACACACACACACACACACACACAGTCTCATCTGTCTGTACTGATGTCTACTCCAGCCTTATTACGTACAGCTGCATGACAAATTAAGGAAGCAGGGTAAAGCTGCCCGGTAACACAAAGAGTCATTCCTTACCAGTTATTTTAATTGGAAATGTAGACCTAATATACCCACCGGCTATTCCTCAACACGGTAAATGTCTTCATATAAATGGATAATTAATGTCTGAAATGTCTGTCTGCCCTTTTCCTTCCCCTTCATCTTCTAGTAGCTTGTGTTTTATAATCCTATTTAAAGTTGACCTGAGCGTAGCTTTCATTAGAAAGAAGGAGGTGTTGTTTTTGTTAAAGGAACTGTAACGTTCTGTGATTATTGTGGAAGGAAGAAGGTGGGTTTTTTTATATTCAGGGTTCAGCACACTATGGGTTCAAAAACTATTTGAAATCTTTCAAATGCTTTGAGTGTTTGCTTTAGACCTGTCTGCTGGCCAGAGGGGTGGGGTTACAGTTATGGAACTATTCTATTGGTCCATTAAGCCAGACAAACGCAATCAAGCCCAGGCAATGGATTGAAAATAATTTCAAATAGTATTTGAACCCAGGTCTGATATTCAGTATTGATTTGAATCCTTGTGTTCTTCATGCTTGTCTGACACTGTCTAATAGTCTAACAGTCTAACGGTAATCTAACCTGGTCTGACACTGAGAATAGACTACAGTCCAACTGTAATCTAACCTGGTCTGACACTGAGAATAGACTATAGTCTAACGGTAATCTAACCTGGTCTGACACTGAGAATAGACTAACAGTCCAACTGTAATCTAACCTGGTCTGACACTGAGAATAGACTACAGTCTAACGGTAATCTAACCTGGTCTGACACTGAGAATAGACTAACAGTCCAACTGTAATCTAACCTGGTCTGACACTGTATAATAGTCTAACAGTCTAACGGTAATCTAACCTGGTCTGACACTGAGAATAGACTACAGTCCAACTGTAATCTAACCTGGTCTGACACTGAGAATAGACTACAGTCTAACGGTAATCTAACCTGGTCTGACACTGAGAATAGACTACAGTCCAACTGTAATCTAACCTGGGGAGGGCCAGAAGTATACAGAATGGTGTCGTCTGCGTAGAGGTGGATCAGAGACTCACCAGCAGCAAGAGCGACATCATTGATGTATACAGAGAAGAGAGTCGGTCCAAGAATTGAACCCTGTGGCACCCCCATAGAGACTGCCAGAGGTCCGGACAGCAGACCCTCCGATTTGACACACTGAACTCTATCAGAGAAGTAGTTGGTGATTTGATTTCTCATTTGAGAAACCAAGGCTGTCGAGTCTGCCGATGAGGATGTGGTGATTGACAGAGTCGAAAGCCTTGGCCAGATCAATGAATACGGCTGCACAGTAATGTTTCTTATCGATGGTGGTTAACATATCGTTTAGGACTTAACGAGCGTGGCTGAGGTGCACCCATGACCAGCTCTGAAACCAGATTGAATAGCAGAGAAGGTATGGTGAGATTCGAAATGGTTGGTAATCTGTTTGTTGACTTGGCTTTCAAAGACCTTAGAAAGGCATGGTAGGATAGATATAGGTCTGTAACAGTTTGGGTCATGAGTGTCCCCCCCTTTGAAGAGGGGGATGACCGCAGCTGCTTTCCAATCTTCGGGAATCTCAGATGACACGAAAGAGAGATTGAACAGGCTAGTAATAGGGGTGGCAACAATTTCGGCAGATAATTTTAGAAAGAAGGGGTCCAGATTGTCTAGCCCGGCTGATTTGTAGGGGTCCAGATTTTGCAGCTCTTTCAGAACATCAGCTGAATGGATTTGGGAGAAGGAGAAATGGGGAAGGCTTGGGCGAGTTGCTGTGGGGGGTGCAGTGCTGTTGACCGGGGTAGGAGTAGCCAGGTGGAAAGCATGGCCAGCCATAGAAAAATGCTTATTGAAATTCTCAATTATGGTAGATTTATCAGTGGTGACAGTGTTTCCTATTTTCAGTGCAGTGGGCAGCTGGGAGGAGGTGTTCTTATTCTCCATGGACTTTACAGTGTCCCAGACCTTTTTTGAGTTAGTGTTGCAGGAAGCAAATTTCTGATTGAAAAAGCTAGACTTGGCTCTTCTAACTGCCTGTGTATAATGGTTTCTAGCTTCCCTGAAGGGATCATACAGGTAACGTTAGCTAGTGAACCAGCCAAAAAACGTTAGCTAGCTAGCTAACAGTACGCTTTAACTTGTAATGTGAAAAACAAGTTTCTGACAAAATTAGAAACGTGTATTATCTGAAAATGTAGCTAGCTAGACTCTCTTACCCGTATATATGGATAAATGCTTCTCCCACTCTGTCGCGGATGCAATGGTTGTCCTTAGCTTGAAGATGTAATCCAGAGAAAGGTGTTATATACAACAGCCTTCTGTGTGTTCTCTTCTCAATTTGCAATCAAATACAAGAATCTCCCGCTCCTTAGCTATCATACTTTGCTTCCACCGGGAATTCCACTGATTTCAAAACTCGGTCCTGCAGAAAGTGTAAAGCAACACTTTTGCAGTTCTTCATGATATCTTTAAAGAAAGCTGCGTTAGATTACCTATACATACTGACCAGCTCATATTATAGACAGAGGCATGCTACATTGCCAATCCGAACTCATCTCTTGGCATGCCCAGCCCACCCATTATCTCAGCCAATCATGGCTAGCGGGAAGGTTCCTGCCTTTTTCTGTGGCTAAACCAACTAGACTCGTAATTTAACAATTTTATTCATATTTACAGATGACATACACGTTTGTTATTAAGGCACATGAGAGTTAACATGTTCCAGGGAGCCTTTAGGCTAAAAACATTTACATTCAAATGACTCTCCTGTGAAGTAATGAAGCGTGACATACACCTAGTTTCCTGGAACGAGTCACAGGGAGAAGGGTGCCATTTGGGATGAACATAACTCTGTTTGGTAAGATAAACTTATTAGTATTCCTAAATAACATATCTAAGGTAATGTAATATCTTCAGTGTTAATCATTATTCTCAAACCCTGTATGTGTTCAAATATTTTGTTATCAGAGACACATGAGCCTGGTTAAATGTAGTGCACTAAATAGGGAATAGGGTGCTATGGGCCCTGGATAAATGTAGTGCACTAAATAGGGAATAGGGTGCTATGGGCCCTGGTTAAATGTAGTGCAGTAAATAGGGAATAGGGTGCTATGGGCCCTGGATAAATGTAGTGCACTAAATAAGGAATAGGGTGCTATGGGCCCTGGTTTAAAAGTTGTGCACTAAATAGGGAATAGGGTGCCATTTGGAACCCAGCGTGTGTTTGTTTATTCGCTGGGCTCAGCGTTGTGTGTCTCTCTGCGTTGTTGTCATGGTTGCATGTCCAGGGTAAGACTTGACCCAGTCTTCTTATTTACGGTCCATCGTGTTTGTGTTGCGTTCATTAGAATGACAGTCTCAGTCGGAGGAGATATGAAACTTTCACCTTATTCAGATCACAGGAGTCAGATGTTAATGTTTTAGTTGTGATTCAGTTTAGTCATGTATTGTTAAAGCTACACTCTGGGATACATTTTTCAGCAAAACAACAACCCCTGCACTCATTTTCGTAAACATCTGATCTTTGAGCAGATTCCCAAAACCCAGACTGTAGATTTCAAATATTCAGATATTCACCAACAACACATGTTGAGTCCAGTGTCCTGTCTCTGTAACGATCCCAGATCTACCTCTCCTAGTCTTACCTCTCCTAGTCCTACATTTCCTAGTCCTACCTCTTCAAGTCCCACCTCTCCTAGTCTTACCTCTCCTAGTGCTACCTCTCCAAGTCCTCTCCTAGTCTTACCTCTCCTAATCCTCTCCTAGTATTACCTCTCCTAGTCTTACCTCTCCTAGTCTTACCTCTTCTACTCTTACCTCTCCTAGTCTTACCTCTCCTAGTCCTACCTCTCCTAGTCTTACCTCTCCTAGTCTTACCTCTCCTAGTCCTACCTCTCCTAGTCTTACCTCTTCTACTCTTACCTCTCCTAGTCTTCTCCTAGTTTTACCTCTCTTAGTCTTACCTCTCCTAGTCCTACCTCTCCTAGTCCTATCTCTCCTAGTCCTACCTCTCCTAGTCCTACCTCTCATAGTCCTACCTCTCCTAGTCTCCTTGTCCTACCTCTCCTAGTCTTACCTCTCCTAGTCCTCTCCTAGTCCTACCTCTCCCAGTCTTACCTCTCCTAGTCCTCTCCTAGTATTACCTCTCCTAATCCTCTCCTAGTCTTACCTCTCCTAGTCTTACCTCTTCTACTCTTACCTCTCCTAGTCTTACCTCTCCTAGTCTTACCTCTCCTAGTCTTACCTCTCCTAGTCCTACCTCTCCTAGTCCTCTCCTAGTATTACCTCTCCTAATCCTCTCCTAGTCTTACCTCTCCTAGTCTTACCTCTTCTACTCTTACCTCTCCTAGTCTTACCTCTCCTAGTCTTACCTCTCCTAGTCTTACCTCTCCTAGTCCTACCTCTCCTAGTCCTCTCCTAGTCTTACCTCTTCTACTCTTACCTCTCATAGTCTTACCTCTCCTAGTCCTACCTCTCCTAGTCCTCTCCTAGTCTTACCTCTTCTACTCTTACCTCTCCTAGTCCTACCTCTCCTAGTCCTCTCCTAGTCTTACCTCTTTTACTCTTACCTCTCCTAGTCCTACCTCTCCTAGTCCTCTCCTAGTCCTACCTCTCCTAGTCTTACCTCTCCTAGTCCTCTCCTAGTCTTACCTCTCCTAGTCTTACCTCTCCTAGTCCTACCTCTCCTAGTCCTCTCCTAGTCTTACCTCTTCTACTCTTACCTCTCCTAGTCCTCTCCTAGTCTTACCTCTCTTAGTCTTACCTCTCCTAGTCCTACCTCTCCTAGTCCTATCTCTCCTAGTCCTACCTCTCCTAGTCCTACCTCTCATAGTCCTACCTCTCCTAGTCTTCTCCTTGTCCTACCTCTCCTAGTCTTACCTCTCCCATTCTTCTCCTAGTCCTACCTCTCCTAGTCTTCTCCTTGTCCTACCTCTCCTAGTCTTACCTCTCCTATTCTTCTCCTAGTCCTACCTCTCCTAGTCTTCTCCTAGTCCTCTCCCAGTCCCAGGGCTCACAACAAATAGGCTACCTTGATTAGCTCAGAAACTCCATAGTGGTCGGAGGATAAAAACAAAGAGTGAAATGAGGACAGAGGAATAAGGGACAGCTCTGAATTAAACATTTCAATTCTGCTGTCTGTTTAACGTAGTCTGTATTTTATTGTTGAATTTCACTCTGTCCTGTTCTCTCTGTGTGTGTGGTGTGTGTGTGTGTGGTATGTGTGTGTGTGTGGTGTGTGTGTGTGTGGTGTGTGTGTTTGTGTTTGTGTGGTATGTGTGTGTGTGTGGTGTGTGTGTGTGTGTGGTATGTGTGTGGTATGTATGTGTTTGTGTGTGGTATGTGTGTGTGTTTGTGTTTGTATGTGTGTGTGTGTGGTATGTGTGTGTGTGTGGTGTGTGTGTTTGTGTTTGTGTGGTATGTGTGTGTGTGTGTGGTGTGTGTGTTTGTGTTTGTGTGGTATGTGTGTGTGTGTGGTATGTGTGTGTGTGTGGTATGTGTGTGGTATGTATGTGTTTGTGTGTGGTATGTGTGTGTGTTTGTGTTTGTATGTGTGTGTGTGTGGTATGTGTGTGTGTGTGTGGTGTGTGTGTTTGTGTTTGTGTGGTATGTGTGTGTGTGTGTGTGTGTGTGGTGTGTGTGTTTGTGTTTGTGTGGTATGTGTGTGTGTGTGGTATGTGTGTGTGTGTGGTATGTGTGTGGTATGTATGTGTTTGTGTGTGGTATGTGTGTGTGTTTGTGTTTGTATGTGTGTGTGTGTGTGGTATGTGTGTGTGTGTGGTGTGTGTGTTTGTGTTTGTGTGGTATGTATGTGTGTGTGTGTTTGTGTGTGTGTGTGTGTTTGTGTTTGTATGTGTGTGTGTGTGGTATGTGTGTGTGTGTGGTGTGTGTGTTTGTGTTTGTGTGGTATGTGTGTGTTTGTGTGTGTGTGTTTGTGTTTGTTCGTTTCTTTTCCCCGTAGACCTCATGCAGGATATGGACATTAATTTGTGTTACCCACAATCCCTCAGGATTGTAGAGAGAATCCCAGAGGAAGAGTGAGTACTATCTCTGTGTGTGTGTGTGTGTGTGTGGTATGTGTGTATGTTTGTGTATTTTTGTGTGTATTCTTTACTCAAGCTCTACTTATCAGACCAAAAATAGAGCACAGCACCAGATGGAATTTCCTGTCTCTCATTGTCAGCTATATATCTTCCAAGCTACGTCTTCTACTTTGTGAAACTATCAGCTCTATTATGTAGCAAATATATGAATGAACAATTGACCCTTCGTTAAACCCACTCCCTATCGGTAACAGGAATGACAGAGTCCATCCAAATCATCTCGGCTCCTGGACTCATTTCAAGGCAGCGTTGAACCAATGACCCCTAGACCAGCTCAGTTAATCCCTACCGCTGTGACAATGAGTCGTCATAACGCTGCATCAAATGTACATTATCCTAAGGGGCGTTGGCAGACACAATGGAAGTAACTTAAATGTATGTCTGCCTAATTACCTAATTAATTACTAATTAACCCTACAGCTACGGTATGGAGTAATCATAGAGGGTACGTACTCTTAACACCACAGCGCCCCCTCCCCAAAACCCTCTTCTCATTCTACCACTGACATTGATGATAACTACTTCATTGAGTGAAAATGTTCCTGCTACAACAGAGACATGTGGTTGTCTCTTTCTTTTAAGATGACGATGCATAATTGCATAGTAATATGATGATAATAATAAGAATAAGAATAATTGTAAGATTGCTCTGGATAAGAATGTCTGCTAAATTATTAAAATGTTTCATAGGAAACGATGCAGGAAACATTATGTACAAAAACAAGTTACGATCAGACAGACACACACACACACACACACACACACACACACACACACACACACACACACACACACACACACACACACACACACACACACACACACACAAGCACATCTAATCAAAATCAAATAACATTTTATTTGTCACATGCTTTGTAAATAGGTGTGGACTAAGAGTGATGTTAACTGTGATGCAGAGAGAAAGACAATAGAGAGAAATCAAAGATACAACACTTTACAATACAAGTTATAATAAATACACAATGATTAAGGATAACTAGGCTCTATACACGGGGTACCAGTACAGAGTGGATGTGCAGGGGTACGAGGTAATGGAGGTAGATATGTACATCATAACTAGGCTCTATACACAGGGTACCAGTACAGAGTGGATGTGCAGGGGTACGAGGTAATGGAGGTAGATATGTACATTATAACTAGGCTCTATACACGGGGTACCAGTACAGAGTGGATGTGCAGGGGTACGAGGTAATGGAGGTAGATATGTACATTATAACTAGGCCCTATACACGGGGTACCAGTACAGAGTGGATGTGCAGGGGTACGAGGTAATGGAGGTAGATATGTACATTATAACTAGGCTCTATACACGGGGTACCAGTACAGAGTGGATGTGCAGGGGTACGAGGTAATGGAGGTAGATATGTACATTACAACTAGGCTCTATACACGGGGTACCAGTACAGAGTGGATGTGCAGGGGTACGAGGTAATGGAGGTAGATATGTACATTATAACTAGGCCCTATACACGGGGTACCAGTACAGAGTGGATGTGCAGGGGTACGAGGTAATGGAGGTAGATATGTACATTATAACTAGGCTCTATACACGGGGTACCAGTACAGAGTGGATGTGCAGGGGTACGAGGTAATGGAGGTAGATATGTACATTATAACTAGGCTCTATACACGGGGTACCAGTACAGAGTGGATGTGCAGGGGTACGAGGTAATGGAGGTAGATATGTACATTATAACTAGGCTCTATACACGGGGTACCAGTACAGAGTGGATGTGCAGGGGTACGAGGTAATGGAGGTAGATATGTACATTATAACTAGGCTCTATACACGGGGTACCAGTACAGAGTGGATGTGCAGGGGTACGAGGTAATGGAGGTAGATATGTACATTATAACTAGGCTCTATACACGGGGTACCAGTACAGAGTGGATGTGCAGGGGTACGAGGTAATGGAGGTAGATATGTACATTATAACTAGGCTCTATACACGGGGTACCAGTACAGAGTGGATGTGCAGGGGTACGAGGTAATGGAGGTAGATATGTACATTATAACTAGGCTCTATACACGGGGTACCAGTACAGAGTGGATGTGCAGGGGTACGAGGTAATGGAGGTAGATATGTACATTATAACTAGGCTCTATACACGGGGTACCAGTACAGAGTGGATGTGCAGGGGTACGAGGTAATGGAGGTAGATATGTACATTATAACTAGGCTCTATACACGGGGTACCAGTACAGAGTGGATGTGCAGGGGTACGAGGTAATGGAGGTAGATATGTACATTATAACTAGGCTCTATACACGGGGTACCAGTACAGAGTGGATGTGCAGGGGTACGAGGTAATGGAGGTAGATATGTACATTATAACTAGGCTCTATACACGGGGTACCAGTACAGAGTGGATGTGCAGGGGTACGAGGTAATGGAGGTAGATATGTACATTATAACTAGGCTCTATACACGGGGTACCAGTACAGAGTGGATGTGCAGGGGTACGAGGTAATGGAGGTAGATATGTACATTATAACTAGGCTCTATACACGGGGTACCAGTACAGAGTGGATGTGCAGGGGTACGAGGTAATGGAGGTAGATATGTACATTATAACTAGGCTCTATACACGGGGTACCAGTACAGAGTGGATGTGCAGGGGTACGAGGTAATGGAGGTAGATATGTACATTATAACTAGGCTCTATACACGGGGTACCAGTACAGAGTGGATGTGCAGGGGTACGAGGTAATGGAGGTAGATATGTACATTATAACTAGGCTCTATACACGGGGTACCAGTACAGAGTGGATGTGCAGGGGTACGAGGTAATGGAGGTAGATATGTACATTATAACTAGGCTCTATTACACGGGGTACCAGTACAGAGTGGATGTGCAGGGGTACGAGGTAATGGAGGTAGATATGTACATTATAACTAGGCTCTATTACACGGGGTACCAGTACAGAGTGGATGTGCAGGGGTACGAGGTAATGGAGGTAGATATGTACATTATAACTAGGCTCTATACACGGGGTACCAGTACAGAGTGGATGTGCAGGGGTACGAGGTAATGGAGGTAGATATGTACATCATAACTAGGCTCTATACACGGGGTACCAGTACAGAGTGGATGTGCAGGGGTACGAGGTAATGGAGGTAGATATGTACATTATAACTAGGCTCTATACACGGGGTACCAGTACAGAGTGGATGTGCAGGGGTACGAGGTAATGGAGGTAGATATGTACATTATAACTAGGCTCTATACACGGGGTACCAGTACAGAGTGGATGTGCAGGGGTACGAGGTAATGGAGGTAGATATGTACATTATAACTAGGCTCTATACACGGGGTACCAGTACAGAGTGGATGTGCAGGGGTACGAGGTAATGGAGGTAGATATGTACATTATAACTAGGCTCTATACACAGGGTACCAGTACAGAGTGGATGTGCAGGGGTACGAGGTAATGGAGGTAGATATGTACATTATAACTAGGCTCTATACACGGGGTACCAGTACAGAGTGGATGTGCAGGGGTACGAGGTAATGGAGGTAGATATGTACATTACAACTAGGAATAAAGTAATAATAATTAACAGTAGCAACAGCGACGTATGTGATGAATCATAAAAAGTAAATGCAAAAAAAAGGGTCAATGCAGATAGTTGGAACAGTTGGTTCTCTCGAAGCATAGAAAACATTTTGCTCATCTGGAAGGCTCACGTCACTGGGCAGCTCCTCTGCAGGTCTAACAAAAGGTATAACGACGCCGGAGGGGAGGTCTCTGCAGGTCTTATATAACGACGCTGCCATTTTATGGACCAATTGTGTTATTTTGTTATTTTTTTTCTCACAT
Organism: Oncorhynchus kisutch; assembly: GCF_002021735.2. Taxonomy (NCBI): domain Eukaryota; kingdom Metazoa; phylum Chordata; class Actinopteri; order Salmoniformes; family Salmonidae; genus Oncorhynchus; species Oncorhynchus kisutch. Next base: position 4,030,880 of record NC_034174.2, read on the forward strand.
TG